>NC_136058.1:413225920-413783420 GCF_964261635.1 Lissotriton helveticus | reverse complement strand
AAAGTGAGGGCGATAGATAGATAGATAGAGTGAGGGCAATAGATAGAAAGAGTGAGGGAGATAGATAGATAGAGTGATGGCGATAAATAGATAGAGTGAGGGTGATAGATAGATAGATAGATGGGAGATAGATAGATAGATAGATAGATAGATAGATAGATAGATAGATAGATAGATAGATAGATAGATAGATAGATAGATAGAGTGAGGGCAATAGATGGATAGAGTGATGGCGATAGATAGATAGAGTGAAGGCGATAGATAGAGTGAGGGCGATAGATAGATAGATAGAGTGAGGGCAATAGATAGACAGAGTGAGGGAGATAGATAGAGTGATGGCGATAAATAGATAGAGTGAGGGCGATAGATAGATAGATAGAGTGAGGGAGATAGATAGATAGAGTAAGGGCGATAGATAGAGTGATGGCGATAGATAGATAGAGTGAGGGCGATAGATTGATAGAGTGAGGGCGATAGATAGACAGAGTGAGGGAGATAGATAGATAGAGTGATGGCGATAAAGAGATAGAGTGAGGGCGATAGATAGATAGAGTGAGGGAGATAGATAGATAGATAGATAGACAGATAGAATGAGGGCGATAGATAGAGTGAGGGCAATAGATAGAGTGAGGGCGGTAGATAGATAGATAGATAGATAGATAGATAGATAGATAGAGTGAGGAGAGATCAGATAGTAAAAAAGCAAGACTTCTGGTGACCAAACAGGAGCTTGAATGTCATATTTCAGGCTGTAGCACTTAAATTAAAATGCAGTTCATTCAACTGAGATAACCCCTTCCCCTTACTAGAAGGTGAGTGCCCTGCTGTGGCATTTTACTGGGTTCCAAATATAATGTAAGCATGTAAAAACATTGAAGAGGCCTTCGGCATGGCAAATACTATTTGCAAAGCATGTGGTACTCCTTCAAAAACCATATGATTAATGTGGTTGTAGGTGGTCAAACTTCATCTTGTAAATTACTCTTCTTTAAGAACAGAGCAGTCTCTTTGGCACCAGAAGCAAGATAGATAGATAGATAGATAGATAGATAGATAGATAGATAGATAGATAGATAGATAGATAGATAGATAGATAGAGAGAGCGAGGGCGATAGATAGATAGATAGATAGAGTGAGGGCGATAGATAGACAAATAGAGTGTAGGCGATAGATAGACAGATAGATAGAGTTAGGGCGATAGATAGACAGATAGATAGAGTTAGGGCGATAGATAGAGTGACGGCGATAGATAGATAGATAGATAGAGTGAGGGCAATAGATAGATAGATAGATAGATAGATAGATAGATAGATAGATAGATAGATAGATAGATAGATAGATAGATAGATAAATAGAGTGAGGGCGATAGATAGATACAGTGAGGGAGATAGATAGATAGAGTGAGGACATTAGATAGATAGAGTGAGTGTATAGATAGATAGATAGATAGATAGATAGATAGATAGATAGATAGATAGATAGATAGATAGATAGATAGATAGATAGATAGATAGATAGATAGATAGATAGATAGATAGATAGATAGATAGATAGATAGATAGACAGATAGAGTGAGGGCGATAGATAGAGTGAGGGCGATAGGTAGATAGATAGAGTGAGGGCGATAGATAGATAGAGTGAGGGAGATAGATAGATAGATAGATAGAGTGAGGAGAGATCAGATAGTAAAAAAGCAAGACTTCTGGTGACCTAATAGGAGCTTGAATGTCATATTTCTGGCTGGAGGACTTAAATTAAAATGCAGTTCATTCAACTAAGATTACCCCTTACTAGAAGGTGAGTGCCCTGCTGTGGCGTTTTAATGGGTTCCAAATATAATGTAAGCATGTAAAAACATTGAAGAGGCCTTCAGCGTGGCAAATACTAATTGCAAAGCATGTGGTACTCCTTCAAAAACAATATGATTAATATGGTTGTAGGTGGCCAAACTTCATCTTGTCAATTACACTTCTTTTAGAATAGAGCAGTCTCTTTGGCACCATAAGCCTTTCAGACACCCCTTTGGGGAACTGAAATATAATGTAAGAGAAGCTTAAACTATTTCATGCATCACTGACTGCGATCTCCTGTGTCCCTTCCATAACGTCTTGGGGTGTGCTGGAAGCTAACTCTGTGAATCCAACATGACAATCAACAGCCGCAATGGCTTTACAATAAGCACTTATTGTGAATTACGCTGTGGTTACTAAAGAGGTTTGGTAACTCCATGCACCCGTGTGTGGCCACCTCATAAAAATATCACTGGAACACCTAATCCCACTACAGAGAGGGCAGGAGCAAAAGGAAGGACGGCTGCAAGATTGGCAGACAAGAGGCAGGCCTCCATGTGGCTGCAGAGGAGCATACTGATGGGATGGAAGAAGTAACAAGCACTGTCAAAGTAAACACGAGCCATAAGGGCACTCACCCAAGAATCCTCCCTGCTCCGTGCAGCTCTAGTCAGATCTCTTGGCTGTAAAATAAAGCGGCTGCATGGAAAGTGGGTAGAGTGCCAGGATTTAAACGCCGCAGGCACTTCTAGGAAGTGCTCAGCTTGTGAGCATCTGCAGCAACAACAGATCCACAATCCGGTCCCCTCTGGCTCACCCACCGGAGCGCAGGCAGTTTGCAGATGCACAGAAGATATTTTCAGCAGAAATCTTGACAAAGACACGTCCTCTCAAAAACCCGGATGATTTTAGCGATCCCTGTCGTGAAACAAATGAGATGCACTTTTAAAAGTACGGCTTGTAGCAGAAAGGGAGGTTTCAGTTTATTCAAGTTCAAAAAGAAGCTAAGTGACAAAATGCCAGTTTTATTGAAAACGTGTCAGTGTCTGAATGAGGAAATGCCACAGGACACTCGTCTACTCGTACGTGGAGCGGTGGAGGGGAAATTGGAGAGAGGTGGAAGTGTAAGGAGAATGAGAAAGGTAAAACCCAGCAGGGCAAGTAATCTTGAGACATTATTTGGAAAGCAGAGAAAGCAGCACTAGCGTGAGTTGGCTAAAGAAAATGTAATTGCAATAAGGCCGGAAAACAGCCCAAGTCCTAAACAAGCTCTGGCATTGTGCAGAGGGGGGCGGGGGAACAGATTCCTTTGAAGTCTGAAGCTCACAGGCTGCCAAATGTTGTGCGATGTGCACGCGCCCAAACACATGCACTGTATAGATATCACTGTCCTGAAACAAATGAGATGCACTTTTAAAAGTACGGTTTGTAGGTAGAAAGGGAGGTTTCAGTTTATTCAAGTTCAAAAAGAAGCTAAGTGACAAAATGCCAGTTTTATTGAAAACGTGTCAGTGTCTGAATGAGGAAATGCCACAGGACACTCGTCTACTCGTACGTGGAGCGGTGGAGGGGAAATCGGAGAGAGGTGGAAGTGGAAGGAGAATGAGAAAGGTAAAACCCAGCAGGGCAAGTAATCTTGAGACATTATTTGGAAAGCAGAGAAAGCAGCACTAGCGCGAGTTGGCTAAAGAAAATGTAATTGCAATAAGGCCGGAAAACAGCCCAAGTCCTAAACAAGCTCTGGCATTGTGCAGAGGGGGGCGGGGGAACAGATTCCTTTGAAGTCTGAAGCTCACAGGCTGCCAAATATTGTGCGATGTGCACGCGCCCAAACACATGCACTGTATAGATATCACTGTCCTGAAACAAATGAGATGCACTTTTAAAAGTACGGCTTGTAGGTAGAAAGGGAGGTTTCAGTTTATTCAAGTTCAAAAAGAAGCTAAGTGACAAAATGCCAGTTTCACTGAAAACGTGTCAATGTCTGAATGAGGAAATGCAACAGGACACTCATCTACTTGTACATGGAGCGGTAGAGGGGAAATCGGAGAGAGGTGGAAGAGTAAGGAGAATGAGAAATGTAAAACCAAGCAGGGAAAGTAATCTCGAGACATTATTTGGAAAGCAGAGAAAGCAGCACTAGCGCGAGTTGGCTAAGGAAAATGTAATTGCAATAAGGCCGGAAAACAGCCCAAGTCCTAAACAAGCTCTGGCATTGCGTGGAGGGGAGCGGGGGAGCGGATTCCTTTGAAGTCTGAAGCTCACAGGCTGCCAAATGGTGTGCGATGTGCACGCACCCAAACACATGCACTGTAGGCAATCCACCTGGAAAAGCATTTGGGAGCATTTTTGAAAGTCCCTACTTTATATCTCGCTAAAGCATTGCTAACCAGCGAGACCTAAAAACATGGGTGGCACATCCTTCTCAGTTCAAGCAGCCAAACTATGGAACTCTTTACCCCCCAACATAAGATCCACTGACAACCACCTTATCTTCAGAAAACTACTCAAGAATTGGCTCTTCCTCACAAAAGCAGATTACTGTATGTAAACATTTATTTCACCATAGATATGTACCTATCTTTGTGTATTGCTTTGTATAAACATGCACAATAATTATGTTGTTAATCAAAAAATTTAAAAATCATCTTTGGCCTACATGTACTTGCTTCCGTTGTGTATCTATGTACCTTACATGTACTTGGATCTGTGTGTCAGTTACTTTTCTCCTGAAAAAGAATATCCAATGCACTACCCTATTTCTCATCCTATACCTCTATCAATATCTTTAACCCCTTCGATGCTCATGACGGAACGGTTCCGTCATGAGCTACGGTTGAGCTGTGCTCATGACGGAACCGTTCCGTCATGACCACGCCCGTTTTCATTAGGGCCCAGCACCGGAGGGGGAAACGCGGTCGCGCTGAAAAGGTTAATCTACATATACTTACCTCCTTTATGCATTTATATACTTTCAATGTACTTATAGATCTATACATTTATCACTTTCTTCTAATTTAGCATTTCCAATGTACTACCATATTTCTCAGCCTTTACCTCTCTCAATATATATTCTAGCCCAACTATCTGTCTTATCTCTACTACTCTTTCCAATGCACTACCCTATCTCTCACCCCATACAGCTATCAATATATGCTCTACGTCCACTCTCTCATTTATCCCAAACACCATACCACTACTATGATCCCAAAAATAACCCTTTCTAGACTCTCTCCTACTCTACCCCTCCCTGTATCATCTGACACCTCTTTTACTATACCGATCCCCAAAGCAAACCTTTCTAAACTCTTCTCTCTGACTCTTCCCCTCCAAAACCCCTTTTACTCATCCAAAAGCCTCCTCCTACTGCTATAACCTCACAAAAAACCTTGACTATCCCACCACTATCCTTTTCAATCCAAATAACAGTCTAACATGTTCACTTCTCAAGTTCCATATTCCACTATACTAATTTAACACTAATCCTTTATGGGTTCCAGAGCAGCGTGCTACTTGCCAATGAAGCGTTTCAACACCCCATCAGGGTTAGAAGCAATATATAATTACAAACCTCTTTCCCACTTCTATCCCACTGCCTACCCTTCTCTATCCAAATAAATGACTGACATATCCACTACTCAAAATAATTTCATGTTTCCCCATACTAATTCAATGCTAATCCTTATGGGTTCCACAGATGTGTGCAACTTGCCAAAAAAGCGCTTTAAAACCCCATAAGGGATAGCAAGAGCTATATAAATACAAACCTCTTTCCCTCTTCTATCCCACGACCTACCCTCCTCTATCCAAATAACTGAATAACATATGCACCACTCAAATTACTTCATATTTCACTATACTAATTTTGAACACTAATGCTTCATGGGTTCCGGAGTAGCATGCTACACGCCAGAAAAGCACTTCAACACCCATCAGGGGTAACAGGCGCTATTTGAATGCAAACCTTTCTTCCCTTTCTATCCCTCCACTATCCTTCTCACTCCAAATAACTGACTAATAGCCACCACTCAAATTACTTTCATATTTCACCATACTAATTCACCACTAATCTTTTTTGGGTTTCTGGAGAAGCGTGCTTCAACACCCCATCAGGGGTGACAAGCTCTATATAAATACAAACCTTTTTTTCCCTCCTCTATTCTTCTACTATCCTTCTGAATCCAAATAACTGACTACCCTATCCACTACTTAAAATGAACTTGCATGTTTCACTATACTAATTCAACATTAATCCTCTATGGGTCCTGGAGTCGCGTGCTACTCGTCGAAAAAGCAATTTGACACCTCGTCGGGGTAGTAAGCGCTATATAGATGCAATTACAATACAATACAATGAAAGTGAACGGGGATCCCATTGTGGCTCTCTTGGACACCGACTGTCATCAGAGTGTCATCACTGGAGGGGCTCCTGAAGTGGAAGATGCCGCCTATATTGATGACATTGTTATATACAGTCCCTCATGGTAAACACATCTACAACACGTATGCAATGGTAACTACCTTAACAACGCGGTCTGAGACAGGCATGTCGTTTACCTGCAAGCAGAACCATGCTTACCTTAACCACGTATATGCATGTTTAAGGCAGTGCGCGGTCTGAATGTCGGATAGGCCGTGAGATGAACAGGAAGCGTTAAGAAAGAAAGGTCAACGCGGACATCATCTGACATCCTTTACTATACCGATACCCAAAACAAACCTTTCTAAACTCTTCTCTCTGACTCTTCCCCTCCAAAACCCCTTTTACTCATCCAAAAGCCTCCTCTTACTGCTATGACTTCACAAAAAAACCTTGACTATCCCACCACTATCCTTTTCTATCCAAAAACCAGTCTAACATGTTCACTTCTCAAATTCCATATTCCACTATACTAATTCAACCCTAATCCTTTATGGGTTCCAGAGTACACATCTACAACACGTATACAATGGTAACTGCCTTAACAACGCGGTCTGAGACAGGCATGTCGTTTACCTGCAAGCGGAAACATGCCTACCTTACCCACACATATGCATGTTTAAGGCAGTGCGCGGTCTGAATGTTGGATAGGCAGGGAGATGAACAGGGAGCATTAAGAAAGAAAGGTCAACGCGGACAGGTAGAGGGGCTGGGGTCGGGTTTGGGGGTGGAGTAGTTGGTTTTGGGGGGTGTTCAGGGTAGTTTTTAGGGCTTAACGTTAGATTGGGTTAGGGCTCCTTGAGTTAGGACTCAGGGGCCATTTCAGTTTTGCACATATAGGAGTTAGCAAGGTTTGGCTGAAATTTGGTTTTTGACTTGGTTTGGCTGAATTTGCTTGTTTTTGAATGGGTGCAGGTGGGGATTTTTAGGTCAAATGTCATACCCATGCCTGTGAATCGATCAGATGCAGCTTGGTAGGTATTTGGTGACAAGTGGGACTTGTGTCCCTCCAAGTTTGCAAAGGATCGAACAAGCGGAACTAGTAGAAAAGCAATTGTTTCTGAGATGCTGGTGTCCAATTTTATCCAATGGGCCCATTTTGGAGGTTCTTGAGAAATACTTTTGTTTTTTTTTCAGTTGCTCCAGGTGAATGCGGCTTCTGATGGTTGGGGATGCCTGCTGTGTGTATGAACAATTTGGGGAAAATTGATCCACAGTAAGAGGGTGTTTGGACCTAGTTTGGAAATAGCAAATCGCCTGCATTGGGGCCTATGGGATTGCATCTTGTGTTTCTGAGTGGAGCTAGTTGGATTTGCTGGTTTTGAAATTACCACACATATTTATTTAGCAGTCAAACCTTTGCAACAAAAATTGTTGCAAAGGCATACATAGTAAACAAATGCATGGTTAAGTCGCATTTGAGGTTGGAACTGCGTTGTAGAGGCATGCGTGGTTCAGCCATGACTGCCTCTGTCATACAACCTTATGTAATGTTTTGGACTCATTAGGCTCTATGGGTCTCAAGGTTAATCTCGTAAAAATCCACTTAGCCACTAGAAAATGTGTTGCAGGGATTCTGCTCCTACACAGAACCTCAGTGAATTGTGGTGTACCAAAAAACTCACCTCAGTGCCTAGGAACCCTAACCAGCTAGCATCAGTGTCACAATAGCTCTTCATCCTATAGCAAAGGAACCAATGATAAGACAACCCAGAACATGCGACTTAGGTTATACTCAGGAATGGTGGGAAGCAAGAACACTCTATCGTTATACTCTCATACCAGTTCACAACAGGAGTAAAAAGAGACAGGGGCAGAGTTAAAATATTTATTTTAACGACGTGCTCTAAGATGCAGTATTTTTGCTAACATAAGCAGACATACAATCAGAAATAATATGGTCAGCATTGTTACAATTCCATAAAACACAAAAAGAGAAAACATATTACAATGATGGTCAAAACTGGTCTTATAGTGCCTAGTATAACACCCTCCCTAGATAGGAACTATGTTTTATAAAATATAGAAGGTCTCTTAGGCTTGTGTGGGTGACCCCATACCTCTAGTATCAGCAGGAATGTATCACATCAGGATCTGCAAGACCTCTCTGTCTCTCTGGAAAAACGGGAGTCTTCCAAGTGCATGAAGTGCATTATTAAAGGCACCAGAATCACGTTGGTGGCAGCTGCATGTATGTTATGGCTAAAACGTGAGTCGATCAGCCCGAACAACAGCTACCTTGTTATGATAACCTTGGAGGCTTTAGAACACTGTGTGCAGACTAGAGTCTCGATGTAAGTCTCGGGATGCTAAAAACAAGCCATCAATCAATCAATCAATCAATCATGTCATTTATAGGGCGCACTACTCACCCGTAGGGTCTCAAGGTGCTGGGTTGGGGGGGGGGTGCCGTTACTGCTCGAACAGCCAGGTCTTGAGCTTCTTCCTGAAGGAGAGGTGGTCTTGGGTCAGGCGCAGGTCGGTTGGGAGTGAGTTCCAGGTCTTGGCGGCCAGGTAGGAGAAGGACCTTCCTCCTGTTGTCGCTCTTCGGATGCGGGGGACGGCGGCGAGGGCGTGGCTGGTTGATCTGAGGAGGCGCTTGGGGGTGTAGAAGTTGATCCGGTTGTTGAGGTAGCTCGGGCCTTGGTCGTGTAGGTCTTTGTGTGCGTGGGTGAGGAGACGGAAGGTGATTCTCTTGTTGACCGGGAGCCAATGCAGATCTCTCAGGTGTCCGGAGATGTGGCTGTGTCGGGGGATGTCGAGGATGAGTCTGGCCGAGGCGTTCTGGATCCGCTGGAGTCTCTTCTGGAGCTTGGCGGTGATTCCGGCGTAGAGGGCGTTGCCGTAGTCCAGTCGGCTGGTGACGAGGGCCTGGGTGACCGTCTTCCTCGTCTCGGTGGGGATCCACCGGAAGATCTTGCGTAGCATGCGCAGGATGTTGAAGCAAGACGAGGAGACGGCGTTTACTTGTCTGGTCATGGAGAGGGAGGAGTCCAGGATGAAGCCCAGGTTGCGTGCGTGGTCCGTCGGTTTGGGTGCGGTGCCCAGGGCGGGGGGCCACCAGGAGTCGGACCTCCGTCTTGTCCGAGTTCAGTTTCAGGCGGCTGGTCGTCATCCATTCGGCTACCTCTCTCATCCCTTCGTGCAGGTTGGCTCTGGCGGTGGCGGGGTCGTTGGTCAGGGAGAGGATCAGCTGGGTGTTGTCGGCGTAGGAGATTATGTTGAGGTTGTGTTGGCGTGCGATGGCCGCGAGGGGGCTCATGTAGACGTTGAAGAGGGTGGGGCTCAGTGAGGATCCTTGAGGGACGCCGCAGATGACTTTGGTGGCCTCTGACTTGTACGGTGGTAGGCGGACTTTCTGTGTTCTTCCGTCGAGGAAGGAGGTGATCCATTCCAGTGCCTTGTCCTGGATTCCGATGTTGCCGAGGCGCTGTACTAGGGTGCGGTGGCAGACAGTGTCGAAAGCTGCGGAGAGGTCCAGGAGGATGAGGGCCGCTGTTTCTCCGTTGTCCATCAGAGTTCGTATGTCATCGGTGGCAGCGAAGAGGGCGGTCTCGGTGCTGTGGTTCGCTCGGAAGCCAGACTGTGAGGGGTCGAGGGATCCATTCGTCTCGAGGAAGGCGGCCAGCTGTTTGTTGACGGTCTTCTCGATGACTTTGGCCGGGAACGGGAGGAGCGAGATGGGACGGTAGTTCTTGAGGTCGGTGGGGTCTGCTGTGGGTTTCTTGAGAAGAGCGCTGAGTTCGGCGTGCTTCCAGCTCTCAGGGAAGGTGGCGGTGTCGAAGGAGGTGTTGATGATGTCCCGCAGGTGGGGTGCGATGACAGCGTCGGCCTTGTTGAAGACGTGGTGAGGGCAGGGGTCAGTCGGAGATCCGGAATGGATGGAGTTCATTGTGTGGATGGTGTCTTCGGTGCTGATCGGAGTCCAGGTGCGGAGGGTGGTGGTGGGTGGCGTTGTTGCGGTTGTGGCTTGCGTTGGTTGGTTGCTGAAGCTGTTGTGTATGTCCGCGATCTTGTTGTGGAAGTAGGATGCGAGGGAGTTGCAGAGGTCTTACGACGGGGTGATGTCATTGTTTCCGGCGTTGGGGTTGGAGAGCTCTTTCACGATGTTGAAGAGTTCCTTGCAGTTGTGTGCGTTGTTGTCCAGCCGGTCCTTGTATGTATTTTTCTTGGTGGCGCGGATCAGTTGGTGGTGTTTCCGGGTGGCGAGCTTGAGGGTGGTCATGTTGTCCGTCGTTGGTTCCCTTCTCCAGACTTTCTCGAGGGCTCGACAGTTCTTCTTGGAGCTCTTGAGTTCGTCGGTGAACCATGGTGTTTTTCTGCTGCAGGGTCTGCTGGGCGGGGTTCTCAGAGGGGCGAGTTCGTCCCGCCGTTGTTGATCCACTTCATGAGGTTGACGGCGGCCTGGCTGGGGTTCGCTGAGCTGGCGGGGGGGTGCTGGCTCAGGGAAGCGGTGAGCTGGTCGGCTGTGATCTTGTTCCAGCTTCTTCGGGCAACCTGTTGCTGGTGGTGGTGGATCGTCGTTCTTTTGAAGCTGAAGTGGACGCAGCTGTGGTCCGTCCAGTGGAGTCCTGTTGCGTGGCTGAAGGTGACGTCTTTGCTGGATGAGAAGACGGCGTCGAGTGTGTGTCCAGCGAGGTGGGTGGGGGTGGTCACCAGTTGCTTGAGTCCGAGGTTGGCGAGGTTGTCGAGCAGGCTGGTGGTGTTGCGGTCGCTGTTGTTCTCCAGGTGGAAGTTGAGGTCCCCCAGGAGGATGTAGTCGGCGGAGGGGAGGGCATGCGGGCTGACGAAGTCGGCGATGTCCTCGCTAAATCGTGTGCGTGGACCCGGGGGTCGGTAGATCAGGGTGCCTCTGAGGGTGGTCTTCGAGTTGGTGTGGATCTGGAAGTGCAGGTGTTCAGCGGTGGTTAGGGTGTCGTCGGTGTTGGTCGTGATGCGGATGGTGTCTCTGTGGATGATGGCAATGCCTCCTCCTGTCAGGTTGGCGGTGCGGTCCCTCCGGATGATCTTGTAGCCCTCCGGGATGGCGATGGCGATGTCTGGGGCTGAGGAGGCGTTCATCCAGGTCTCGGTGAGGAAGGCCACGTCAGGGGCGGTGGTGTCGAGGAGGTTCCAGAGTTCTACGGCGTGTCTGTGGACGGAGCGGGTGTTGAGCAGGATGCACTTGAGGTGGTTGCTGCTGATGTTCGGTTTGGCGAGTGCTGGTGCAGGGTGAGTCCGGATGCAGGTGAACTTGCAGGCGTGGCAGCTGAAGGGTCCGTGGGTGTGCTTCGGGGCGGCTCGATGACATCCTGGGATGCGGCCGGTGTTGAGTGCGATGAGATCGGCGGCGTTGTAGGATCGTCGGGTCGGCTTCCGTCGGTGGGGACCAGGGTTCCTGGCGCTGGTCGCGATCCGGTCGCGGGCGGGCGCAGACGGGCTTACCTTTGGCGCGCCTTCGGCGCACAATCGGCGCGCCCGCTGCGCGTCAACACTGCGCGTTCGCACGGTCGCCATTTAAGGCGAAGTGCGCGGGTGGGCGGAGCAGCTGGGAGGCGGGAGCGGGGAGGGAACAGAAGGAAAAAAGGGGCGGGGTCGGCGGTGGTGGCGGGAAGCGGGGGGCGGCGAGGAGGGCGGGAAACACGAGGGAGAGCGGGCAGCGACTACGAGGGAAACACGCACAAATGATGGTCAAGACAACACTTAATACGGGCAAAACAACGAGGGGAAAAACAAGCACAGATGATGGTCAACACAACACTTAATACAGGCAAAAACAACGGGGGAAAAAACAAGCACAAATGATGGTCAAAACAACCCTTAATACGAGCAAACACAACGAGGGAAAAACAAGCACAAATGATGGTCAAAACAACCCTTAATACGAGCAAACACGACGAGGGAAAAACAAGCACAAATGATGGTCAAGACAGAGCAGAGCAATGATAGCAGGGTCAGCCGGCAGCGCGGCTGGCAGCGAGGCAGAGGGCACAGCAGGGGGGCACACGCAGCAGCTGGTGGCCGTGCGGCGCGGGGGTGTCCCACAAGCCATTCTCATGTGAAGCATTTCATGCAGTCAAACTTACAACAACATTTATGTGTAGTGTTGTGTGCAAAAGCAGCGAAAAGTTAAAATGCCGTTTAAACTTCTAATAAGCCTATGCTGTGTGGGATACTTGTAAAGCGCACTGTTACTCTACCCGAGTGTCCTGGCGCTGTAGACCGCTGGGGAACCCGTCCTGGTTTTCCCTGTGAGATGCTCCCTTTTTGGGTATCTCCAGGGTGAAGCCAGGCATCCCTGGCGTCTGTGGGGGGCCGTTGTAGAGATGAGGCAAGCTTAATGCCCAGAGTTACCGAGTGTGTTCCCTGGTTAGAGTAGGCACTGAGGCGAGAATTATCGAGTCTGTTGACCCTGGTCCAAGACCCTGCCGCGTCGGGAATTGAACCCTGGTCCCGGGCCGCTCTCTGCTTACAGGCCTGCCGCCTCTAACCAGTGAGCCACACCTCTAACAAAGCAATGCATGCAACAAGGCCCAGCTCTCACTACAAAGGTACAATACCTAGGGCATTTAATTGGGAAATCTTAATTTAACCCCAGAGAGAAAAAATTGCATCCATTCTCAAGATACTCTTCCCAAAAACAAAAAGAGACCTGAGGGCTTTCTTGGGACAGGTAGGCTACTACATAAGAGTCCTACCCAAATTTTCTCAATTAGCTGTTCCCCTAACACACAGCTTTCCAGACTTTTCATGTTCGTGAGACATCTTTCCAACACTCTTCATATGGCGACAGTAATGCGAGTGAGTGCATCGAGCTTGCCCGAACCACCTCAGTTGGGGGTCGGGGGGACGGGAGGGTTCTCCACCCGAGAAAATTTTGAAAAAATAGTGGGCAAATGGTGCATTTTCAAGCAAATTTGAGAAAGCAAGAAGGTTAATAAAGCAATTGTGAATCTGTTCTAACAAAGACAGTGACTAGCAAAACTGGGTGTAAGCAAGATTAGGTTTGAGCCTGAAACAAGAATATAATCATGGACACATTGACACATGCCCCAGTGATTTACGGCACAAAAAAGGGGGGTGTACGCACTGCCAACCCTTTCAACCATGCACAAAGTCCGCCTGCTGCCTTGCTGAATATGAGTTATACAAAAATCCGTTCAGGAAGGGGGAGTTGCGATTGGTAAAACAACCAGGCAACTTATCAGCTGGTCTCTGCGCATTGAACTCAGGTGGGACCGCTTTCCTCATCGCAGTGCGCCAAAAGGCAACAGAAAATAAGACGAGTCACACGTTTTTCCATCCAGCACTTTGAGGTAAAATTAACTGGATATAAGAGATAAGGACAAATACATATATGGCATATAAATTGTAAATATCAATATGTATGGGGACCCAACATATCTTACGAAAACCTTTCCTTGATTTAAAAAAAATATATATATGATTTGTAATATAACACACATACTTTTCCAAAACATGTTGTCCTTTATGAGTAACAATATGTAAATATGTGCAAGAATGAAAAACTTTGAATATAAACAATAGCACTTACTATTTTATTGAGATGAATGAGAGGGATAGGATGAACACGGCTGGTCAATAGTTGGTGGAATATTAGATAAAGACACACGCATTTCGTCATTAAGCATTTTCAAGCTTCCACATTTCAGTGTCATGTCTTATTTCAGCTAATTCTTCTTTAGAAAGTGAAAAAGTTTCCAGTTGCAGTTGAAAGAAATTGATTTCTTATGCAATCATAGTCTTTGATTTCAACATTTGGGAAGTAATGATAAACTTTCTCTCCGAGCCATGTTAAATGGTCAACAATCAGCCGACTGATCTCATTTTTCAGCTGGCACTCATCAGTTTTGGAAAACATTTCAAACCTGCCTTCTTTCACTTTCCTTTCCCAAATATGTATTTTGTCTCTCAAATCACAAATTTTATCTACTGCCGTTAAGATATTTTCTCCTATTCCTTGCATACTGGTGTTAATTTTATTCAAATGTTCAAATATGTCAGCAAAATATGCCAATTTTGTGCACCAAAGTGTGTTTAGAATTAGATCGCTGAATCCGTCTTGCTGATTTTCCTCCAAAAGTTTAAATATCATTTCCTGCAATTTGTATACACAACAAAGCACTCGACCTCTTGAGAGCCAACAAACGTCTTTGTGCAGCAGGAGCTTTTTAAATCTTGTCCCCATTTGTTCACAAATATGAGTAAATATTTGTGATTCAAGAGGTCTGATTTTAATGTAATTGACCATTTCAATCACTTTGTCCATAACTTTTCTGCGACTAGTGTCTCGCGATGTAAAAAGCAATGAGTAAATATGATATTTTCATTTTCTTTCTTTGCTAAAGCTATAAAACCTTTTGTTGAGCCAACCATTGAGGGTGCTCCATCAGTGCATATCCTGACACAATTTAACCAGCGCAAATTATTTTCCTTCATGAAGCAATTTAAAGTTTTAAATATATCCTCACCTCTAGTTCTCAGTGGAAGTTCTAGGCAACACAGGAATCGCTCAATTATTCTGTCACTATGAATGAAAGGTATAAAAACTAGTAATTGAGCTAACCCACTGACAACTGTTGATTCGTTTAATTGCAATGTAAAGACCATATTATCGTCTTGGAAAATATCCTTCCTTTGCAGCTTAACGTTAGCTGGCATATCTTGAATACGTCTTCCAAGTGTGATATCTGCCAAAGGGATTTTATTAACTTCTATCTTAAATTCTGCCCCAAACATTGTTCGAACAATAGCACAGCAATATTGCTTTATGGTGGTTTCGGCAACAATGTGTGGTTCCTTGTTTCTGGCAATTATTTTAGCAACCAAGTAACTTGGCTTTTGAGCTTTCTCCGATGTCTTCTTTCTCTTTGTGAATGATGCAGACTGCTTCCTTATAGATTTAGAAAGTACAAAGTATTCTACTGGTTTTTCTGACAAATGGCTGTGTTTTGTGGTAAAATGTCATTTTAATGTATTTGGTACCATACTTTCATTTGCAAGTATTTCCCCACAAACTAAACACTGGAGACAAGGATGGTTTTCATTACCCGAAAATGTGAACCCCAGTTACATATAAGCTTTATTATATAAACGGGGATTGGAGATTTTCCCTGCACATTTCTTACGTACAGGCAGATCGCTCAGTTGATTCTTGGGGACTTTGCTCAATAGCTGCTACATGTTGTTCTTCGCAAACGTCATCTTCACCAGCTTTTCACTTCCTAATTATAAACGTGTCCATTTTTGAGTTTCTGTTTGCCTTATGGGAAAATGATGAAATGTGGAAATCTAGACATAGGAAGAACATGTGATATGAAGTTTAACATTCTTACGCCTTGCTTACAGTCCTCATTCTCTCTAGTAACATTTCAAGCTTTGAGTAGTAAATAATCATTTGAAATCAGAGCTCTCAGCATAAGGTGGGACAGAAGTAATAACTGCATTGACGCGGGCTCGGACAGACTCAGGATGCCAAGTGAGCTGTCCAGAACCCACAATTATATTCCATCCTTTATCAGAAGGCCCTTATATTTCTATGCCATGGTCTTCCCCGCCAAACTAGATTGCCTACTTTCCTAAACAAGTATTTGCAATGCAATAGGTCTCGTATTTGCGAGAGTTTGAGCTATTGGCATTGTAAATGAAAATGCCTTTTATTTGTGTGTTTTGAAATTCTGTATGTGATGTGTAAACTCGCACTTTATACTTATAGTCAGTGCTTAGGAGAAGCAAGGTTGGCAGTAAATGAGGCACAGTTACTGCCAGCCTTGTTTCTTGTAAGCAACAACTATAAGTACAAAGTTGCATGTTTACGCACCACTGGCAGGTTTTCAAAACATAAATAAAAGGCATTGTCATTTACATGGCCAATAGCTTAAACTCTTGCAAACGTGAGATTTATTCCATTGCAAATGCTTGTTGAGCTCTGAGACAGAGGCGGCAGCTGCCATCGAAAGGCAGGGACCGTGACTTCAGGCCGTGCGTTTCAAAAGCAGGAACGAGGAGGAGGCAGCTGCAGCCAAAACAGACCTCGACTTGGAATGCACAGCAAATGTGGCGAGATAAGAGCAAGATGTACAGCCCTGTTTACATCAGAGCTCTATAAACCAGGAGCACTGGTCTCTCATGCTCCAACTTAAAGAAAGAAATAGTGCTCACCAGCTCTGAGTGACAATACATGTAACAGGGGGCAGTCTTTGAAAATGGGCAAGTTTTTAAAGCCCATATCCTGAATACAGCATGTCCTGCAGATACAGCGCAAGCGCTACCTCGGCGAGATCAAAAAACGGCCTTTACCTCTGGAAAGGTGCTGCGGGCCAAAGCCAGAGAGTGGTCCCTTAGTGCTGCTGCTAAATACTGACTTCTGGCTGCCACCGTGAACGCAGGCAAAGACTGCACAAGAGCACACAGCATGACTGCTATGTGCTTTATCTCTTCGATAGTTATGAGACTGCTAGAGGACAGGCAGGGGTGCTGGGAGATAGAAACAAGCTGGACATAAGGAGCGGAATTGAAACAACAGCCAACACGAAAGAGTGACAGAGACAGCATGGATAGCGCCATCTTGTCAAATGAGTTACTTCTATGCTCTTCCTCCCTAGAGAGGGCGTTGTATTTTATTTTACATACATTTTAGCATTCCATGGCTAACAGAGGCCCAGGAGCATAAAGTGATTTACGCAGAATGACATTAGGATTTAGTCGAGGGGCCGGTATTATCGTTTCGTTTCACCATACAAAAGTGACAGCACAGGGCACAGAAGAAGAGAAATATGGAAGAAAAAAGAGGGACATAAAGAAATGGAAAAAGTCAGAGATTTCAATAGTTGGTGTGGAAAAATAGGGAAACAGTTTGCCATTGAAAGTGACAAGGGAAGTGGGGGAAAAGAGGTGTGAGGGATGTACTTTGCTTGCAGTGGTTCTGCTGCAGCCTTGCAGCTTCGTAGCAATGGAAATAAAAAAAGGTTCTGTAATGCCATCAAAAAAGCACTAGGAGGCAGTGTTTGAAATGGTATTGTAGATGTAGCGGTATTCTTTGCCCAGGAGTACATGTGTGATCTTGGGAAGCCTGTACTCTCCCAGTAAAAGCCCCCACTGAGAAGAGCAAGTACTCTCTCCCGCTCAAACTAAAGAAGTGCAGGTACTCAGTACCTGTGAGCACTGGCTCATTTAAAGCACTGCTCGGAAGAGTTGCACATAAGGAAAATGAGCAGTGGAATTAGGAAAGAGGCTCATGTGAAAAAGAACAGAGACTGGTGCAAAGCAGTGAGGTGTCTCGGCTAAACTTGTAGAGAACCGACAGAGAGAGAATGAGTGCCACAGTTGAAACAGACAGAGTGGGAGAAACAGAGGGGCTAGATTGGCTCGAAGCAAGTTTCTCTAGGAAAGAGGGAAAAATTCTAAGAGAAAGGAGAGGAACTAAGAGGAAAAAAGAAATACTAAAAACGGCGAGAAAGACAGAGAAAAAGAGGGAATGTAACTTGCGAAGATAAACTGGAAAGGTGAGTCAAAGAAAGATAGATATAGACAAAGGGTGGCAGAACGATGAGAAGGGAGAGGGTGACAGGAATGGGAGGGAAAGGGGTCAAGTCTCAATGGAAACACAGGTGTGATAATCGGAAAGTATGAGTGAAAACGGATGGAGGACACTCGCAGAAACTAAGAACGTGCGAGAAAGAGTAGAGCGAGGTAAAGGGAGAAAAAATGAGACTGAAAGAGCAAAATATAGAGGTAGGAAAGGGAAAAGATTGAATTTTCACCCTCGCACTGAGAGCGGGGGGTAAAGCTGAAGAGTGATCTAGGGGAGCTCTGTGAAACAGAACCGTAGCTATCAGAGGCGCAACATGAGCAGTGTCACCGGGGCGCAGGGACCGAGGGTCCAATTAAAATTAAAGCAGAATCCGCACTGTGAAATCAAACACACTAAAAAGCAGTTCGTATTTTGCAAAAATATTTTTAAATCAATTTAATATGCTAAAAATGTTGTGTCTCAAATTGTGTAGAAACATGCAGAGATGTTTCTTTTCCAGTAATTGATATTCCTGATATATAATGGTGTCATCTATTTTACATTCTGTTTGCTGCAATAGTTTTGTAACACTGTAAGTGAGGGTAAGATAGACTATATAGGTTGGAAGTAATAATAATGTTAATCTAGATATAAGTGTTTTGTGTAGTGCTTGCTACGTGGATAAGGCTGTCTGCGCAGTGCAGTGTTCTCGTTTTTATTTTCACTCACCGACCTTGCCATGATTGCATGCCCTATTTCCCAGCAGCCTACCACTTCCTTTCGGACTTTTTCAGGCAGACAAGGGACCTGATTGTGATGGTTATCTCTAGGTTTTTTTCTATACTAGCCAGAATGGTAAAATACTTGTCGGGAAGCAACCCTACCTTGGTGGATAGATGGTATTTATCACACCCGTTCAAATCTGATACCCAGGAGCCCAGCAGCTTTGACCTGCTGAATTCTACACTGGAGGGGGTTGGGGCTAGGGGAGGGGTAGTGCGGTCTTTAAACCAATCGGTAATTACAGAGTTTGTTGAAATCTGACCCACTTGTAAATGCAAACCCCGTACGGCCTAAACCGAGTTTGAAAATTTCGAAGATTTGGCTTACCGGGCGCCTGGAGAGCAGAGGCGGCTCCGTGGTCTCTGCGCCGGAAAGGGAACAAGGCCGCGCGCTCAGCGTCTCCTTCCTCTGCGCACGTCGCTGTACTGTACTGTGTCACTGAATGCAAGCATTTGCCCTAATATGTCAGTGACAACACGTCATCGTCGCGTGACACACCCACACATGGGAGGCGACACAGTACTGTGTCACGACACACACTTTGGAAAGCTCTGCCCTAACAGATCGTCTAAAAAAGAATAAAGAAGCAGAATTAAGGTTACGTCATCCCTCCTAAGCGGTGCTATTGGATTTCTATACCTTACAAAACATTCTCACATCAGAACCCATCCTTCGCAGTCACGATTTTACAAAACCTTTTTTTCCCAAAACAGAAGCTTTGGGAGTCGGCTTAGGTATGACACTGTCCCAAAAAGATGAAAGAGGAGAGGAAAACCCCATCCTATATATGGCTGCAAGCTATTTCCCCAAGGAAAGAACGATGCTTCAGTGGAGAAAGAAGCCTTAGCTAATAAATGGACTTCGATCCTACTTGGAAGGGCAGGACATTGCCCTCTATACATACCATGCTCCTCTTGAATGGATGGCTCATAACAAGGGTAGAAACCCTCGCATACTAAGATGGTTCCTGGTCCTTCAGCCTTTTCATTTTAAAACGCAACACCGTAAGAGAAGGGGGAGAACAAGAGAAAGACGCCAGCATGGAGGAGAGAGAGGAGCGAGACCAGCAAAACAAAAAGACCTCAGAAAAGAAGCCTCGAGTCAGCGCCACACTGGAGGAGAAGAATCGGCAGGACCGCAGCAAGGCAGAAGAGATCCACTGTGTGTGGTTCGCCACCGATTGGTAGACATTGGCAGAGATACTGCTGCAGCTGCAGCAGTTCAGGAGAGCTCTGAGCAAGGTGGGGCGCATCATTCTGGGTAGGAGGAGTACCTGCATGAAGGGGAAAGGAGGAAAACTGGAGGCCCATGCATGTCTCTTAGAGGGGGCCAATATACAAGTAGGGGGAGTATAATATGAAATTCTCCCTTAAGTTGGGCACAGGAACTGGGCGATCCAAAGCTTCCATTTCTTTTCTCTTTATTTCCTTCCCTACCTTCTCCTTTTGCACTTTTCTGTGAACTTCTTAATAACCTTGGGCACTCCCACCGGTCCACCTTGACACTCCTACCAGAGAGAAAAGAGACACAGAGTGTTTGGAATCCTTCATCGTGGGTGACCTGGTGACGGGAGAAAATAGTAAATGTATTTGTAAATGTATTTGAGCTTGTAAAGCGCACTGCTACCCGTCCGTAGGTTTCCTGGCGCTGTATAACTCTGGGGAACCCGTCCTGGCTTTCCCTTTGGGATGGTCCCTGCTGGGAGTCCCCAAGGTGGAGCCAGGCATCCCTGGAATTGATGGGGCCGTTGTGGAGATTAGGCAAGCTAATGCCCAGAGTTGCCGAGTGGAACCCCTGATTAGAGTAAGCACCGAAGCGAGAATTATCGAGTCCGCTGACCCAAGTCCACGACCCTGCCGCGTCGGGAATTGAACCCTGGTCCCGGGCCGACTTCTTCTCCCGGGTCTGCCGCCTCTAACCAGTGAGCCACACTACTCCATAGTAAAAAAATAAAGTAGCTTACACCTCGCATTGTCCCTATATTTAGTTCTCGCGCCTAGCGTTGCACTGCGTAGCAGTGCTTCGTGCAGCGCGAGGCATTTTGTAATCGAAAAAGGGGGTTTCAGCAGTCACTTTGGACTGTAAAACGCCCGTGCGTGTGCTTTTTTGTTTAGTGCTACCCCATTGGCCTTTGCGTGCGTCTTTTTATAAAAGACTGCACGCAATTGGCCAAAGGCAGGCGCGTTGCTCCGCCCACGGCCTATTGATGTCTATTACACGCTTGATGCGCGTAATAGACACCAATAGGCAGTCACATGGTTTCTATTAGCGTGCACACACGGGCGCGATAATAGAAACACATGCCTTACAGTGGCGCGCGCTCGCGCTTCTTCTTCATTGAATTTCCTGTTGTGTTTCACTTTTGTCCCCTCCCATCGCCCCATGACTGAGTATCCAACGTCATCATGACGACCTCGGACCTCGATCTTTCTTTGGTGGAGATCTCATCCTCTTCCCTCCGACTGACCCTGGTATTGCTCTCTTCTGGGGTTGTGACGGCTAAACGCTGCTTTGTCTCTCCCTCACTGGAGGCGACCCCCCTCCTCCTTGCCTCCCACGCTCCAGACGAGGGTGAAGTACCCCCTTCTTCTATGCTCGCCCATTTCTAAGGCAGTTTGGGCTGAGCAGGATTTGCACCCACCCCGGCCACAGGGTCCTGTGCAGACCCCCATCTTGGTCGCCATGCCACTTGCTGCACCGCCTATGCCGTTACCAGACAAGGCTGGGGTCTGTTGGAGCTTGTTGTCTTTCGCCCACCCACTCTAGCCAGTCCAGAAAGTCCAGCTTGGGACTTCTATGCCGACCACCAAGCCTTGTTGCTGATCCCCACTGGGTGCCAAGCTACCTGCTATAATGCCTCAGCTGACACAGGACTAAGGTGGGCTGAGACGGAGCGTGTTGGATCACCCGCCCCACCCGCTCTAGCTTTCCGGAGAACCCTGCTTGCTGGAGCTACTACAATGGTGCATCCTGGACGAGGCAGGGGTGCATCAGTGTAGGAAGTACCTCCTACTGCCCTTGCCTGTCATGGCTTGGCTGTTGGGTATTTTTCCTGACCAGTCCTGCATCTGTGCTGCCCGGCACTCTCTGGCTACACAAGCCTGACCGCCGAGCTGATTAGTGCGGATCTCCGTGAGGTGGTGATCGTAACGGGCCTTGCTCCTCTCCTGGGCTCTTGTTTGGGTCTTTTATTGGCTCTGGCTGCTGCTCCGACCCTCACGACATAGGTGAGCGCCACGCCTGGTGCCCTCGCCATTGAGCTCTGGTGTGCCTCACTGGGGTCTTTCTACCTCATATCCATCGAATTCGGGTGGGTGTTCGTGGCTGCCCGCTGGGTTGCCACTCTTGCCCTGCCTTTTACGCTGCCTGTGAACCTCACACTCTTACTGCTGGTTTTAGTAAAGGGGTGAGACTCTGGAATGCTCTTCCATAAGAGCTTTTAAGTCCTCAATCCACGTTTTTTCTTTGTGTACAACCACAAAGCTGTCTGTCTCATCTTGTGTCTAATTCTTCTCGGTATGACTGTAAGTGCTTTTGCATGACGAATAGGAGAGAGCGGGTAAACCGCGTGCCACTGTCCCTCAAAGTTAGCTCTGGCTCACTTATTAGTTGCTTGCCTGGATCAGGTGATTAGCATGCACCGCAAAAGGCTCAATTTTAAATGGAGTTGCAGGTTACTTATTGTAACTCTGTTTAGGATTAAAAAAAAACATATCACAACTTACTTGGAAGCTACATTGTCATTTAGTGTCCGGGAAGCCTGCCTCAAGTAGGTGTTTGAATATATGGAGAACGCTTTGAGGCTGAGCCTCTTTCATAATGTCAGCTGGCGTCTCTGGTTGGTCCACATACCTGATGAACCATTTATTAAGGAGGGAAGTGTAGACCTCGATAAACCCTTCTGTAGCACTGCAAGATATGTCCAGGAGGGCCAGATCACTATGATAACCACTTAAAATTTCATTTACAGGCAGCGATTCTGAATGGAATAGGGTTATTCAGTGGCTGTTTATCTCGAATATCTGGGATTAATGCTCCAGCATTTCTGTTTAAAAAAAAAAGAAAAAAAATTGTTTCTAGCAGCTTGGTTGATATTGTCGATGCGCTTAGCCTGGATGTACATTTTCGAGGCTTGAGGTGTGATACGAAAACACTATCTATGCTCCTGATAACTGCAGTTTGCTGTGAGTAAACATGACATCAAGGTTGGAATGTGTGCTGCTTGTGTTCGTACTGTGTGCGTTTTTGTGATGGTAAGTCTGATGTGCTGGACAGAGCGACGCTGGCTAAAAGCCCTCTCTACATTTGGTACCCGTGTTTGGCTTTTTTTTCCTGTTTGTGTATTTTTTAATTTCACTCCGAAATAATGGCAGTGAATATTTAACAGATGCACACATGGCATACAGCCATAGCACAACAGAAGCAAGTGGTGGGGTGTGAAGTAATGCAATACTGCATTACATGGCAGTGTTTGTGAAGAACTCCAAAACTGCAGGCTTTCGTCAACTTAGTTTGCACAGTCGCTCTTTAACCCACATTAACATTTTATTCACATTTAAAACAAGCATTTGCAATGCAATAGGTCTCGCATTATTAAAGTTTGAGCTATTGGTGTTGCATTATTTACCAATGCCAATAGCTCAAACGTTAATAATGCGAGACCTATTGCATTGCAAATGCTTGTTTTGGGAGGAGACTGCCAGTGGCACCATCCCTCAAGAAACCTGTGGAGAGAAAAAGGAATCCATTACTACACCTGTCAAGACCAAGAAGCTGCAGCCCCCACTCCTTTTTTTTTGTCCTCATCTCACCTTTAAGCATTTGCAGAGTGTTACAGCCGTTGTCGTGGACCTGGGCTCCCTGCGGCCAACTGCGGATGCTTACGTCCCCAGACCAACTCCTTATACTGGAGTTTAAGGTGTAATCATAGGACTGGGAGCCTTCGCACTTCAGTTTCTACACAGTCTTAGCTCTCTGCCCATGGTGATAAGGGGTTGCCAGAGGCTATTTGAGGTGTTACCAACACTGGCTAAATCAAGGCGAGCCATTGCAAATGCAGAATTCAGCCATTCCTCCATTCTTGGGGGGTTAGGGTCTTTCCATTTCAGGCAGATCTCCCTGCGCGCTAATAGGATCAGACACAGTAATAGTCCTCTATCTCTTACAGCCAAGTTTTTTGTTGATAGGCGGTCATCAGCAAAAAAGACTAGAGTCCCATTAACCATGATGTTGGTAGCAAAAATCCTGCGCAGGTAGCCTCTGATCCCTTCACAAAATGTTACCAATTTTTCACATTAAAAGAAACCATGGATATCGTTCGCTTTAGGGGCCAGGCATCTATAACATTTCGGCTCGGGTATTGGGGCAAACTTTGCTATTTTAGCTGGGGTAAAATAGATACGATTAGTTACAAAGAAATGTTTTTTCTTTAGGCTGGCGGATTTAGTATATTTGTATAAAAGATTTAAGGAAGGCTCTAATAATTCCTCTATTATGGATTGAAAGGGAGATTGCCTCCACACCAAGGCCTGCGACGGAATGTCTTTGTCGTCTGCTTCAACCATTTTCCTGTACCAAATTGATACCCCTCTCTTAATCTGATGTTCTGACATAAAGAGATTCTCAGTTTCCCAATCTCCCATTATAACCCCGCTCTCTACCTGTAACCATGATTTCAGTTGTAGAAACTTAAATTTGGAGAACCCAGGGCCAATCTTAGCTTTTAGTATTTCCCACGAATACATCCCATTGGTACCCCCCAGATCTGACCAAATGGAGACTCCAGCCTCCCGAATAGGGGCACCAAAACCATCTTTAAGACAAAGAGGAGTCCCCGGGGAATCCCAAATGGTGGCATGGTCTGAATAGTACCCTATGTCGCACCTAGTCCTTACTTTGCACCAGATTTCTAGCGCATTTTTCAGGACCTTCAGGCGCACCTTCCTGATGAATTTTGTTCCTCCAAATTACGGGGACGTGCGATCGGCCCGAGGTTATCTAGAGTCACCAAAGCGGCCGGGCGAGCCCGAATTGGTCTTGGTCTGATAAATACACGCATCCCGGGAGGTCAGCGCTCATCGGCATGTATTAGCTCTAGATTTACCACAGTTATCCAAGTAACAGATGGAGCGATCAAAGGAACCATAACTGATTTAATGAGCCATTCGCAGTTTCACTGTACCGGCCGTGTGCACTTACACGTGCATGGCTTCATCTTTGAGACAACCATTACCTGGTTGATCCTGCCAGTAGCATATGCTTGTCTCGCAGCCCCCACTCCTTACCCTTTTGGAATTGTGTTCATCTATATTATTGATTTATAAAACCGTAACAATATCCTAACACCCAAATAAAAAGCAAAATTCACAGAAGAACCAAGTCATCAAAGCCATACATCCCTCCCACAATGCCTTTGGGAAAATTGTTGGTTGACAACATTTTAAAAGACAGGTAGTCTGTCTAGTCAACCAAAAATGTTTTTCTCCTAATGGACGAATACGGCTACAAGCAGATAAGACACTTATCTGATCGTGTTGGTTGTTGCTGTGGGCTTACCTAGCCTTTTCTTTCACAACTTGCGGTACCCGCTCCGCGGGTCCCGCTGCGCCTCTCCTGCCACTTGGGAGCCTTGGACTGTATTTGTGGGCGGACTGTGGACACGCAGGGCTGCGAGCATTTGGGACCGGACTTCGTATCCCAGAAGCCCCGGTAACCCGCGCCTCCCGTCACCTGGCTCCCTGCTCGCCACACCCCTCTTCCACCTTGAAAAGGACTCTGACTGATGATTGCACTGGGACACTCATCTGATCGTGTTGGTTGTTGCTGGGGGCTTACCTAGCCTTTTCTTTCACAACTTGCGGTACCCGCTCCGCGGGTCCCGCTGCGCCTCTCCTGCCACTTGGGAGCCTTGGACTGTGTTTGTGGGCGGACTGTGGACACGCAGGGCTGCGAGCGTTTGGGACCGGACTTCGTATCCCAGAAGCCCCGGTAACCCGCGCCTCCCGTCACCTGGCCGCTCACCCTGCTCGCCACGCCCCACTTCCACCCTAACAGTCCACGTATTTAAGACAAGTGCTCTTCCCGCGGCGCGGGAGTGTCCCGGGAGAAGCCCGGGACAAGGGAGGGACCGTCTGTGGCCGTCAGAGGCCAGAGGAGGCCGGGCTGGGCCAGGTCTCTGTCACTTATTGGTTATTTACTGTATTTTTTGTCCTGCTGTTGAGATGTCTGGCTCACTCCCCTCTGGTGTGGGTGGTTCAATACTTGGGCCTCTTGACAAATATTTCGAGAAGGCACACAAGGAGCTAGATAAGCAGCTCCTTTTAGCTGAGAGACGCGCTGAGCGTCGTCGCTCTATTGAACATCTTAACAAATTATCACTGACCACCCAACCTGATTCAAATATCACGCAGGAAATGGCTGCTCAAGGGGAGACGGCCAGTGAATTGGATTTGGTTAGTATGGACCAAATTCCCAGTATATTTCGGCCTTTAAATATTTCCCCTGCTCGTTCCATTGTCAATAGTGAGGCCCTCATAAATAGCCCTTCTTCTGTTTCTGCTACTATTAGCCTCATAGATCTTAATACTCCAGTCGCTCAGACTGCGGCTCAGACTATGGCTCCCAATTTGCACTCAACCCTTACTAATCGCTCTTTTGACAGTGCTGGTCCTTGTAAGAACATTCAGTCACATGTCATGAGTGATACCGGTTCTAAGTCCATTAAAACTAAAAGGGTCGTGTGCTCCCCACCTAGGAAAAAAAGGAAAAAGGGTGGTGTGAAAAGAAAAGGTACTAGTCAACAAATCCCTTCTCCCTCTGTAGTTATCCCTACTAACGACTTTATGGTGCTTCCCGTGGTTGAGGCCCTTATAGGTACCCCTCATAATCCGATTTTATCCGAGGATGTTGCTACTGGGTTTAATAAGGAGTGTTTCGAGATATTTGAGAAACTCCTAAAATCCTATATGTTACCCCTATTGGAGCGTGTAAGGATACTGGGTGAAAAAGTGGACTGCCTTCTGGCTCTTGATGCTACGTGCCACCCTACGAGCTCTGATAGGCAGCCTATTCCACCCTCTAAGCCCAGTGTCTCCACTATTGCTTCTAGCAATCACTCTAAAAATAAAAGTACAAATAATAATAATATTGAAGGTAATACACAACTTAAAGCCCTGGATTTGACATCCAAACACTCACGTGTAATCAATTCTGTTAAAGAGAAGCCTATGGTGGTCCCGAACAAGCCACCTTCTGATGGTACTATACCGCCGGCAAAACAAGGGGCTGTTAAATCTGTCAATCCTGCCTATGGACAACCTCTAAATCGTAGGAATATTGTAGCACTCCCCCCTGATTCAGCCAATTTTGTCATCATCCTGACGGGTGTGCCCTCAATCTCCATTGGGAACCGGGAAAATAACGCTAATCTAAAAAATAAAGTCATCTTCTGGCTGAAAACCAATAGACCCCTTCCTGCCCATCTAAATGGGGACATTATTTCAGTTAGAAGATGCAAGTGGGTGGGTCCTCGCCCAAAGGATATAGAGGGCGATACCGTGATCATTAATTTTAGGGATCATAGAGTCGTTCCCCATCTTACCGATTGGTATGTGGGAAACAATGAGGGAGGGATTTCCACGCGGAATCTTAGTTATTTTTACCCCGAGACCTTGTTTAAACCACCTGGCCAAATTTGCTCCAAAAGAGAACACCAGCCCCTTAAATGGACCAATTTTACTCCTAGTTTTTATGGTCCACCTATAAACCCAGAGACCCTGTTTCGATCTTATGCACAATATACCTATAATAGCTCTTCACTTACCCCGAACTGGGTTAACCCTAACTCCCAGTTTTTTGGTTTTCCCTCTACGTCAGCTTCTTCACATTTTAGCCAGCCTCAAAGTTTTTATCCCGCCCTAAACAAACAAAGTAAATATACCCAGCCCAATGAGTATTGGAATATCCTGTTGAGGAACTTTTATGAGCCCTTATCGGGGCTGGAGTATAATGATTGACCAGCTATCCTATCCAGGGTTAAGGAGGGTAATACAGATTGTGCGGGTATTGTAGATGCCCAAGATAACTCACCTGGTTATGTTAAATCTCCAAAGGGTCAACTAGCCCAAAGTGCTAAGGGGGGCTCTGCTTATCTGTGCGGGTCTGGTGATATGGATTTGGTACCTGAAACAGTGTTATTTGTTGATTTATCTGTTGAGAGCGTTATAACGGTGCCAGGTATCCAAGGTGGACTCCCCTGTACTTTTACTGATGACATAAGGAGGGATATTGGTTCTACAGTTGGAGACGCCCCTCAGCAAGAAGAAGTCACTACTTTTGGTGACGAAGCTCTTCCTACTGTCAAAGGCTGTACTGATAGTCCAGCAGACAGAAAAGGTACCATCATGGGTAGTTGGAATATAGCGGGTCTGGAGTCGCGCATGTTTATTCCTGATTGGATCAACTTTATACGTCAAGGTGACGTCTGTTCCTTTCAGGAAACCTGGGCACTCTTACCAATATTCCTCTCTGGCTACCTGAACTTCAGTAAACCAGCTATTAGAGGTCAAAGAGGTCGAGCTATGGGTGGCTTGTCAGTTTGGGTTCGTCAGTATGAGGGTGTGACTGCTGAGGAGGTTTTTATTGATAGCCCTGACATAATAATGGTTAGCATCAAATCTTCCAGTTGGTTGAACATTATGTTGATTAATATATATGCTAGGGGCATCCAGGGTGGTAAGGTCTCTTCAACCCTCCTCCGTCTGGATGACTTCTTAAGTGATGCTTCAGTAGTCGGTCATTTGGTTGTAATGGGCGACTTAAACACCTGTTTTGAACCATTGAGTTTGGATGATGGCCTTTTAACTGAGCCTGAGGATTTGGCTTGGGGGATCCCACAACTGGACTTAGCCCCGATTAAAAAATGGTCCCAGGCGGCTATGTTTATTAAGGGTTTGTGTCTGGATCAGGGTCTACGTGCCTTTAATGGTAGAGTGCGCTCTGATAGGTTGGGTAAGCACACCTTTAGTAATGGCAGACATAGTAGCCGCATTGATTATGTATTAGTGGACGTTAAATTGTGGTCTGTGATAGTGGATATGGAAGTAAAGTCACGCCCGGAAAGTGATCATGATCCATTGGTGGTGGAATTAAGGGATTTCAGTTTCTCAGGGCCAGTCAAATGCTTGTCCAATCTAGTCCAGGATGAAGTTGTACTCACTAATGACATGAGGAGGGTACGTTGGCCTAAGATCTCTGTCGATGCTGAAGCACGTAATAAGATCAGATCTTTGGTCTCTAATTCCCTGGGTGAAATCTCTAAATGTGATTCACAGGAGGTGATTAATACAATTATTACTGACACACATAACAGTTTGTTTACATCTTAAAAAAAACTGTTTATAAAGTCTATTTCCAAAAGTGGTAAAAGGGGGATTATAAAAACCTCCAACTGGTTTAACGATGAGTGTCGACGGACTCATGTAGAATTGTTTAAAGCTTTAAAACTTAAGAACCCTATTCTAATTAGGTTGTGTAGGAAGGCTTTTAATGCTGCTAAATGTTCTGCCAAGGCTAACTGGGACGAAGAACGGTGGTCAACTCTAACAGAAGCATGTAGCTCCAGGAACATGCAACGGTTTTGGCATCTTCTTAAATGGGGTCTGCCGCAGGATGACCGCCCAAGTCCAGCCTCGGTGGATCAACAACAATGGGTTCGCTACTTTGAGGAACAATTTAGGGGCCTCGTTACGTTACGTTACGTTACGTTACGTTACGTTACGTTAAAAATATTTATACCGCGCACGTTCACCAACGGTTTCATGGCGCTCTTGACGTAACAGCAGCTAGGGTAGGGAAGTTACTCAGGTAGTTGTTGAAAATAGAAAAGTTTTGAGGAGCTTGCGGAAATGGTCGTAAGTAGGGCAGAGACGAAGTGCAGTGGGAAGGGAATTCCAGGTGGTAGGTGCCATGGCGGAGAAACTAAGGCCACCGTGCTTTTTCCGCCTGGATTTGGGAATGACCAGGAGATTGAGGGTGGCGGAGCGGAGGTCTCTATGAGGGACGTACCGTGTCAGACAGGAGGTAATGAATGCTGGGGCTGAGTCAGACAAGGCCTTAAAAATGACACAGCCAAGCTTAAAGAGACAGCGTTTGGTGATGGGAAGCCAGTGAAGACTACGTAGGAGAGGAGTGACATGCTGGTACTTAGGCTGGCGAAAGATAAGGCGAGCTGCCTGATTCTGGACAAGCTACAGCCGGTGGAGGTGGATAGATGGAATTCCGGCATACAGCGTGTTAGCATAGTCGAGTCTGGAGGTGATCAATGCTAGGATGACTAGGATCAGAGCATCTCTAGTGAGGAACCTGCTGATCTTACGAATCCGTCTAAGATGAAAAAAACAGGATGAGGTGACTGCATTGATTTGTGGCCTCATAGAGAGGTCCTCCGAAATGATCACCCCCAGACTCTTCACCGAGCCAACCGGGTCAGGTGGAGTACCCAGAGAGAGGGGCCAAAAGCTAGAATTCCACGGATTGGTGGAGCCCCCAACTAGTACCAGCTCAGTTTTTGTTGGGTTTAGTTTTAATTGACTATGAAGCATCCACTCAGCGATGTTGAGCATGGTGGACTGAAAGTTGGAACAGGAGGAAGGGAGGTTAGAAATAGGAAAAATTAACTGAAGGTCATCTGCGTAATTAAAGATAGTGACTGGGGTATTCCGGAGGGAGACAAGAAGGGGCTGAAGATACAAATTAAACAATAAAGGTGAAAGCGCGGAGCCCTGAGGGACCCCACAAGTAAGGGGTGAATAGGAGGCAGAAAAGGTAGATAGGTGTACTGCCTGAGTACGATGTCTCAGAAAGGATCTGAGCCATTCGAGGGCCATCCCCTGGATACCGGCATTGTTGACACGGTCGATCAGAATGGTGTGATCGACCGTGTCAAAAGCAGCCGACAGGTCCAGGAGGACGAGGGCCTGGGGGATGTTATTGTCGGCCCCCTTCCTCAAGGCATCCATGACGGCTACTATGACCGCCTCGGTGGAGTGGAGGGGTCTAAAGCCAGCTTGTTGGTTATCCAGGAAGGAGGAATTCTCTATAAAGGTACTCAGGCAGCGAGTAACATAGGTCTCAAGAATTTTACCCAAATAAGGAAGAAGGGAAATTGGGCGGTAGTTACTTAAAACGGTGGGGTCGGCATTGGTTTTCTTAAGGATGGGAATAACCGCTGCCTGTTTGAAGGAACGAGGGACCTCCCCAGAAGCAAGAGAGTGGTTAAGCAAGGCTAATGGGGGGCTAGGACAAGACAAAAAGGCTTCTCTGAGAATATGGGGAGGGCAGCAGTCATTAGGTGATCCTGAGCTGACTTTACGAAGAAGAACGAAGAATTCCTCTTGAGAGATAGGTGGAAACTGAGTCAAACGGCTTGGGTTCATTGGAGGGGGGGGTAGAGTGGAAGGTGATGAAGGGGGAGGAATATTATCTTTGATAGTAGAGATTTTATCTGTAAAATAGGAATTCAAAGAGTCGCATAGGGTTTGGGTAGGTTGAGGTTGTGGAGTAACCCTATCTGGCAGGGAGAGCTCAGTGACGATGGAAAAGATGTCTTTAGCCTTAGTGTTGGAATCCAGAATTCTTTGAGAGAAATAGGCTGTCTTAGCAGATAGTATAGCTTTTTTGTAAGTATTTAGGGTAGAGACATAGATCAATTTTAGATGGGGATCGTAATTGCGTCTCCACCGGCGCTCTGGGCCTCAGTAGCGCGCAGGATAATATTTGCTGGCCTTTGTCGGTCGACCCTTTAGAGTTTACGGTTGGAGATGTTGAATTAGTCTTGAAATCTATTCCAAGGGGAAAGGCACCTGGTCCCGACTGTATTCCAGCGGATTTATTCCAACAAGATCATGATCTTTGGGTACCATACTTAGTTCAGCTGGTTAATGCCTTGGCCTCAGGTGCTAGGGTTCCTGAGTCCTGGGCAGGTGCTGAAATCCTGCCTATTTACAAGAAAGGTGATCGGTCGGTCCCATTAACTACCGGCCGATCAGCCTTATAGACGCGGTGCAAAAAATCACAGCCCGTCTTGTTCTTGTCAGGATCCAGGAATGGATTGATGAGTACAATATTCTAACCCCCCTTCAAGCTGGTTTTAGGTCTCATGTGAGTACCCTAGACCAGGCCTTCCGTTTTATGCTTCTTTACTGGAAGACGGTTCTTTTGGGCAAGGGTAACCTATACGCAGCCTTTGTGGACTTGAGGTCTGCTTTTGACCTCGTTCCAAGGGCTGGGTTGTGGAAGGGTTTATTAGAACTGGGTATGCCAGCCCCCCTTGTGCGCCTTCTGGTGAATTTACATTCACATACCTATGCCCAAGTCCGCTGGGGAAAACCAGGGGAGGTGACGGATAGGTTCCCTGTGGCCAAAGGCGTTAGACAAGGGTGTGTCTTAGCCCCTACCCTTTTTTCCCTTTATATTAACAAGGTTACTAATTATTTTGATAATTATACTACAGACGCCCCGACTTTAGCTGGAATGAAAATCCCCTTGCTCATGTTCGCTGACGACACTCTCCTGATTTAAAAAACCAGACAGGGTCTTCAACAGGCCCTGTTGAGGTTTGAGTTTTTCTGCAGCGAACATGAACTTGAGGTGAATGTGACCAAGACTAAATTTATGGTCCTAAGAGGACACAATCAGATCACTGCAAGGGTTACTTTGGGGGGTACCCCCCTGGAACAAACCAAGTTTTTCACTTATTTGGGAGTTACATTTAGCGAGACCCTAAGTTGGTCCCACCAGGTTGAGCTTATGGCTTTAAAGCACCGACAGATAGGTGGTGCTCTGATCAAAGAGCACAATGGCTCTTTTACCCGGACAATTTCACCACTAGTTAAGATTTATGGTTCAAAGGTTTTACCCTCAGTTCTATATGGGGCGGAACTATGGGGCTTTAGCAAATTGGATCCCTTGAGAACAGCCCAAAATAAATTCCTCAGGGTGGCAACGGGTCTGCCCCAGTCAACTCCGCGGATCCCGCTTTTGTATGACCTCGGGTGCCAACCAGTGGAGGACCAAGCGAGATTTCGTCCATTGGCATACTGGCGACGTCTGTGGACAACGCCGGAACTCCATTTTTATGCTAGGGCCTGTATGGAGGTCAAAGATCTGCCTGGTTCTTTAAACATAGGCTGGTTTAAGGATTTAAGATCAACCCTAATTGCCCTGGGGTATGGTGATCTGTGGTCAGATCCCGAATCTGCAATCTTTCCCTCTAAAAAAGATTTAAAATCGTACTATTGGGACTGGGTGGTTCTCAATAGACATTCGCGTTTGTGCTCCAGTAATCTGACTAGTCTATTTATCGTCTATAAAGACGTTCCCAAGTTTGAAAAATATTGGGACATGATAGCAAAGCCCCAGGACCGTAAACTATTCCACCAGTTTAGATGTGGTTCGTTGCCATTAAGGGACTTTACTAAAAAGTGGGGGTCTGGTGGGACCGGGCACTGTCCGAACTGCCTTGGTCAGGGCGAAAGTTTAAACCATTTTCTGTTTGTCTGTCCCTTGTATAATGCTCCTAGAGCAAAGTGGTTAAGTCCGGTCTGTAGAAGCCTAGGTACTCGTTCGGCTGTTGAAGCAAGTAGAATTCTAAAAACTAATTTGTCCCGTTAATTGTTGTGGGTGTAGCAAATTTTTTGGGGTGGGCTTGGATTCTTAGAATCAGGTTCATTAAAAATAATCAACTAGGGATTCAATAATGTATTCTTTAGCCTACCTGTCTATGAGTAATTCACTATATTTTATGTTCTCTGTTAATTCTTATGTTTATACTAATTTTGTATTCATTCACAAGAAGCCTGTTTAAATGATTTAATATGGTTTTAGATGTTTTTATCTAGTTCATATAAAATTTTATTGATGTATATTGTAATTTATGTCTTTTATGATGCATCAATCGAATAAAGACTTCTTGAATTGAATTGAAGGGGTAGAAGGGAATACAAAGGAATGGTATCTCATTCCTGCCATGCTGTACTGTTGTGGTAACTGGTAGAGTAAGACAACATTGGAGATCCATGACCACTGTCTCTGTCCCTGTATTTTTCTGTTCTCTTTTTTTGAAAAACAATTTTTATTGTTTTCACACACAAATTCAGCCACCTATTACAGTGCATAAAAGCATAGGTATATACAAAAGGTAAGACTTTCCCGATGTACAAATCTGACAGGTTACAAAATAGTATAAGTAAACATTTCCATAAATCTAAATCCGTCCCCCCAGCCACTTCCCCCACACCCTGCGATATTTCCTAGGACAACCACGTGTTTCATACAATGTTTTCTCCTGCGCTGCTCACCAGTCAACCCCGCTCCGCCATCGTCCAACACTCGGAGAATCCGGACATATCCAAGAGGCAGCTATGTCCCTTTTAGCCACATCCAATGCAGTTGTGAGAAACAGTTTTTCATTCCTGGATCCGTCCAGCCCATCCGTAATCCCCACAAGTTCATGTCGAGGATCATGGGGGACCACCCAACCCAGCACCTCCGTAAGCTCTTCTTCAATGTCACCCCAGAACCGCGCCAATTTGGGACGAGCCCACACCATGTGGAAGAAGTCAGCGGGATCATGTCCGCACCTGGTGCATGCAGGGGAGGGACAGAGTCCAGCCCGATGAAGGCGGGCTGGGGTCAGGTAGGCGGCGTGCAAGTAGTATAGCTGGACCAAGCGAAGCCTAGCGGAATGAGTGATAGTCCTGTGGGTCACCAACTCATCCAGAGTTCCCTCCCATTGAGGTCGGAGTCGGTCGAGCGTGGTTGTGGTATTATTAATTAGTGTGCGGTAGATGCGGGAGACTCCCAGCTTCCCCAGGTCCCCAAGCATGATCTGTGCCCCAGGCGGGTTGTGCTCAGGGATGCGTGTGCCCTCAGAGAGGTGTACATGGAGGGCGTGACGCAGCTGCAAATATTTGTAGAATTGGAACTGGTGCAGGGAATACCGGGTCCGTAGGTCCGCAAAGGAACGCATATGGTCATTCGCCCACACATCGCCCAGCTTAGAGATCCCGTAAGATCCCAGGAGCGAAAGCCCTGTAGGCCACTCACCTCCTTAAGCCAGGCGCGGTGCCAGAGGGGGATGCACCGGGTCAACTTGTGTGTCCACTGAGTGTGCCGCAGCGCCACCCGCCAGGAAAGGAGCACTGAACGCATCACGTCCGGCAGTCAGGATGGAATGCGGTCCCCATAAAGTATGGATTGGATGTCAGTCAGTGGCAGCATGTGCAGCTCAAGCGTGTAGGCCGGGTCAGACCACCTCCCACTAAACCAATCATGTAAGGAGAGTCTGTTCTCTTAACAGTACTACATAAGAAAACATGTCAAAGAGGGGCGAGGGAAGTGAGTCCCTCATAGGCGAAATCTACATTTGCTTGACTGAGGTTTCAACGACTGATGTAATGCTATTTAACCCGTTCCGTGCTTTGTCGGCACTAACTCGCGGGTGTTGCGCACAACCGTTGGCCGCCGCAACCCTGCCCGCTCAATGGAATGCCCACACCGTGACGGACATTCCGACGCGGTAAACGGGGTAAACTGAACCTGCCAGGAAATCCACGTTCAAGCTACTTTGTATCACCCACAAATCACCAAACACATTCATTTTCTTGTATTCTCCAAACATGTTTTTCCCTCATATACTGAATGTTCAAACATGTTGAATTCTTCCCGCTTTCACATTGTATTTAGCACATGTATTTCGGGACTAATTAGCTTTCAATGTTTTTTATGTGTTTCATCACAATGTATATACTTCTCGGAAATAATGATGTCTCAGGTTTATTATGCCAGCGTTAATGCACTATCATAACTCAGGCATCTGTCACACGTGACGGGAGCTTTCCTCTCCTTCTCCGGTAATCGGCGCATGGCCTTGTGAGTCTTTCAACTCTGGCCCTTAGCGCACGTCCTCAGTAACCTTTTCCCGCGGCCTCCGGTATTCAATTATCTTCCGGGCGGGGCCGCGCTTGCAATTCATTTGTTGCTGAGACACCGAACTGTGAGGACCCCCGTCTTCAGGTAATTAACCACGCAACTCGCAGCGTAATTGTAATGCTTTTACAGCCGGCTGCCCTTTGTGGTAAATAAATAAATAATACCCTATTTTTGACTAGACATATATCATAACAGATAGCTCAATAAATAAGAGTCAAGATTCGAGGTAGTGGGAGTTTTGCAGGTTTATTACAGCATAAAGGACAGGAACAGGACAACCTGCATAGGAATAGGATGACAGGGCCCAGCAGCTGCTGGGGCTGGATCTGGGATGAGCGCGCTGCCTTTTAATAACAATACATGAGCATATATACATAACGCAAACACATAGCATTACATTGCAGTAGGCGTAGCAGTGGGTGGAGCAGAAGGCGTGACGCGTAGTAGTCGCGAAAGATAAGGGGGGAAAAGAAGTGTAACTGGGCGTATACATAGACATGTGATGCAAACGTAACAGAATATGTCATGAATGGGGCGGAAACCATGGAGGGGGCTACCTAAGGAGCCGGGACCTCTAACCTGATGGTGCGCGCAAACTAGCAATGACGTGTTACTAGGAGAAGCTGGGGGCTATGAACTCTGTGCTAGGAGCAGAGACTAAAGTCTGGAGGGTCGGAGCGACATGTACCTAAACAGTATCTAGTATCTGACGTTTAGAGAACATGTTGATATAAACCAGAAGTCAAGAGGGGAAAGGCTAACTCGATTCTAAGACTGGACCATGCATTTATTCTACATGTAGTGCGTGATGAAGAATATTAAATGACCATTAAATACAGTATTTCTCCTAACATGGAGCCGCATAGGCTAGACAATGACGGAAACTATTGATGCAGTTCAGTAGCTTAGGAATGCAGAGAAGGAGGACTAAACTGATAACTGGAATCATAACATATTCTTGGCAGACTCAGAGACTGAGCCAAGCTGCACCGGGCACTGCGAGGCAGGAAGTAAGTGAAGGGTCGAGGATACAGGTGGGGGCTGTATCGCTCCTCAGCGAGGCTTCAGGAGACAGGAGCTGAATCTGGTGTCCAGGCCCTTTTGAGGCCTAGAAACGGGGACTTTATAATAGAATAACGTGCACACTGAGAAACGTGGCAACGTAGCTTTACATAGGCCTGATATTCGTAGTATTCACGAGGACTGGAAACTGGCATACTAGAGGAGGACACAACTGTAATTGCGTCTTGAATCGGACATGGGGAATGCATATGCATATTTAATCATGCACACACAACATATGATGGATGACACGTAGTGACACAGAACATGGCAAAATATACTTTTCCACATTCCCTCCTTGTCACTACGTTTCCATCAGGAAACATCAATATTCATGATACCATCTATCATTTCATACAGTACCATTTGTTCGTCTCGAATTATCCTGGAACGGGATTTAGAACGGGGCTTGGGACTAGGAATACAAGAGGTAGCACACATGCCGCAAATCGCAGGGCCACATTGTATACAGAGGCAGCAGCTGAATATGATCGCTACTGCAATACCTAGAAAGGACAGGACTTTCCATCCCCAGGCGGAAATTATATTCCTGAACCAACCGGACCATGTCCAAGCGCCTGGATCTTGGTGTAACAGATGGGCAATTTTATGGAGTCTGGTTATAGCTGAATAAACAGACGGCGCGTTATTTGGAATGAAAATGCAGCAACTAGATCCGATGACTCTACAGGCCCCGCCCCTATCGGCCAGTATGACGTCAAGGACGAGACGATTCTGGAGCACGACAATTCTCATAAAGGATTGCTCTTCGGTTAAGTTACCTAGAGCGGAGGCAGTCTCATCTACTACTGCTTCAAGGGTTCTTGTTAACCTACGAATTAGCTTACTATTTACAACTGTACCTAAATATGGGAAAACACCTTTATCAATATCAATGAATTGCTCTGCAGCAGTTTCAGTATAATCGACAATCGGGAGATTTCTCTTGTGTCTAGTATGTACTAGGAAGGAATTCCTATGGTAGTCAGGTGGGGCTAGGAAAACAGGTGGCAGTAGGAAGGCAATGTAACAGGTTCCCTCCCAATCGAGGGGCAGACGAACATATGCAGTTTGACCACAAACAAAATAAGAATGACGTGAAGCTTTGAAAATAGATTTCCCACTGTCACTATACTTGACAATAGTAGTACAATCACTATGTCCTACGTGTACAGAACCATAATTACGAACACATAATTCGCCTTTGACTGGTAATACTGAAATAGCAGGTGAGTCTGGAGTAGTATCAGACTGAACATTCAGGACCATGAAATTCGAAGAATAGTTACCTAAATTATACACTTCATTTTCTAGATCTAAACCTGTTCTGTGGGGGAGACCTTGCTTGTCTGGGAAACATGTGCTGTTAAGAAAAGACATATCTGTTGAGGATGACGTTAACGTGGACCATGCTCCACACGAACCATTATGTGAAAAAGGATAAGGGAAGAGTGGCAGAACTCCCTTCGGTGTCTGGAAAGGGGGGAGTCGACCACACACCCAACAATTAGTGGCATTGCTGGTCTGGTGTGAATAATGCAACATGCGGATAAAAGTATTGTTACGCATAGCGAGGTGGTATGAATATTCATGAGGAGGCAGATCACTAAACGTGTGCTCTACTGTAACATTAGAATGCTTATTTACATGAGGAACTGGAAAACACAGATAAAATGCGTAACTAGTGCAGGAAGTCATAATGCTGAGAAATGATATGAAACATAGAAAAACGATACATCGGATTGAGTTTTGACTAACTCTCTCACTATGGGGGTCTATTTTATACATGTCAGAAACAGTCTAACCGTTTCACCTAGGGGAGGACTTAGACAATCAAACTGGCTGACTTATTTTACTAGACCTTAGCTTTTGCTTATACTCCTGCTGCGGAGTTTTCTCAGACAGGGTAGGGGTTGTGTCAATGTCATTTGCGGGACAGTCCTTAGGAACAATGTTTTGACAAGTCTTGATATCCTGGGAAATGTTCTTAGAGACCGGCTTTAATCCGTAGAATTTCTTGACGTGCGAAAGGTGCACCCAGCCGCGGCGTCCTTCCAATTTCACAGCTGTACGGGTGGTGAGGAGAACCTGACGGGGCTCTTTCCAACGAGGCTCCAGCGGACTTGATCTGTCGAAGTTACGTACGAGCACCATCGAACCTGGAACGATTTCATGCGGTGCCACCTCGGTATTGTCTGGAAATGTGGCGGCAACCTGTGAACGACATGAGTTGAGGGCAGACATCAAGGAAGCTAGGTAATCTGTCAGCATATTACATGAAACATCGGTAATACTTCGGGGTCTAGGAGTACCCCACATGTTAGGGGGGCGGCCGAATACGACCTCATACGGGGACAGACCTGATCTGGAATGTGCGACCATGCGCATATAAAACAAAGCAACTGGCAGAGCTACTAGCCAGTCCACGCCCTTATCTTTACATATTTTGGCAATTCGGATTTTCAGAGTCTGATTATGTCTCTCGACTAGACCAGCTGCTTCAGGATGGCGTACACAATGAAACTTCCACTGGTACCCCAACAACAGGGAAACGTGCTTCATGAGTTCAGATGAGAATGGCTGACCGTTATCAGAATATACGACTCTAGGGAGTCCATATCGAGGGAAAAACTCACGAACCAACTGCTTGGCAGTGGTCGCGGCTGTGTAATCTGGGACTGGATATGCTTCTGTCCATCTGGACAAAGCGCATACAACTACAAGGACATACTTGAAACCTCGACATCGCTCCATCTGAATATAATCCATCTGGAGGACCTCAAAAGGGTGGTCAGGAGGCTGGAATCCCCCTTGTTCCACCGGGACACTTTTACCTGGATTAAACTGACAACATATCATACAGGTACGGACTTTCTGCTTGGCTGCAGCTCGTAAATGCTTGTTGAACCAAATGTTCTGGATACTGTCTAACATTGCTTTTTCTCCTAAATGTGCTGGACTATGTGCGGTATTAATAATGACTTGAACCATAGAGTCGGGGAGAAACCATGTGGCTCTACCCTTTGTTAACCATCCTTGATCTGTCTGGACCCCTCCTTGTTCGGACCATTTCTTGATTTCTTCGGGAGTAGCATGTAACTGGATATCTATGACATCTTGTGTAGGGTCCTTAACTGTCATACATGTAATCGGATCTGGAGTATGTGTCATGTTAACTGGAATGTCTGGAGTCTGTGCTGTAAGCTTGGCTGTGCGATCTGCTAGATCATTACCTTGAGAAATAATGTCAGTGACTTTCGTATGTGCTTTGCATTTCATGATAGCGATAGATGTCGGTAAATGTATTGCATCTAACAGAGCTTGGATAAGGAAACCATGCTGAATTTTGGTTCCATGAGAAGTCATGAAACCTCTCTCCTGCCAGAGCACTCCGAAGTCGTGTACAACTCCAAATGCGTAACGTGAATCTGTGTAAATATTAACTTTCTTTTCCTTGGCGTGTATACAGGCTTGTGTCAGAGCAACTAGCTCTGCTGCTTGAGCGGACAGGGTGTCAATGCGGTGTGTCTCAATAACTTCGGTATCAGTAGTCACTGCATACGCGGCAACTAAATCTCCTGTACTAGTTCTCATACATGAACCATCCACATAAAGTGTCAGGTCGGGATCTGGTAACGGAATGTCTGTCAGGTCTTGTCTTGGCTTTGTCGTAATGTTGACTACTTCCACACAGTCGTGTGTGGCTGGATTTGAATTAACTGATGGTAACAGTGTAGCAGGGTTCAGAACGTTGCAGCGTCTGATTTCTATGTGTGGTTGGAACAGTGTCAATTCATAACCTGTTAAACGTGCAATTGTCAAGTGCTGAGTCTGTGTTCGGTTTAAAAGAACTTCCACGGAGTGTGGGACTTGTACTGTCAAGGAGTGTCCTAAAACTATGGAATCACTTTGTCTGATAGCTAGTGCTGTGGCTGCAACTGACTTGAGGCACGCGGGCAGAGCCTGGGCGACTGGATCTAATGTGCTAGAAAAATAAGCACAGGGCTTGTATTGTCCTGCTTGATCTTGTGTGAGAACAGATAATGCTGTACCTTCACGTTCAGTAACGAAAAGTGTAAAAGGCTTACTGTAGTTCGGTGTCGCTAGAACTGGAGCTTGGCATAGGGCTTTCTTTAACTCATTGAAACTAAGTGTATGTTCAGATGTCCAAGGGAGGACAGTCGGTGCGGCTGCCTCCTGTGTCGTTAACTGTATCAGTGGCTTGGCTAGAAATGCATACTGAGGAATCCATTGTCTGCAATAAGAAGTAAGGCCGATAAAGGCACGTACCTCCTTCTGGGTCCTGGGCTGAGGAAGACTCACTATTAACTGGATACGGTCTGGTGTCAACTGCCTACCCCTCTTGGACAGTAAGTGTCCTAAGTAGACCACTTGCTGGACACAGAATTGAAGCTTCGAAGGGGACACCTTGTGCCCCATCTCGGCTAGGAAATACAGAACCGTCAGGGATGCTCGCTCGCAAGCACGTTCAGAACGGGCTGTGATCAGTAGATCATCGACATACTGGAGCAGGGCAGTGTCAGTTGGCATGTGAATATTATCTAGTTGTCTCTTAAGTGCTTGACTGTAAATACTAGGGCTTTCTGTGAAACCTTGAGGAGCTCGTGTAAACATATAGCTCCTTCCATTTAAACAAAATCCGAAAAGAAACTGGCTGTCTGGATGGATGGGAACACTAAAAAATGCGTTCTTGAGGTCGATTACTGTAAAGAACATGGCTTCGGAATCAATGGCTGTCAATAGGGAAGAGATATCTGGGACAACTGGGTACTGAGGAATAATACATTTGTTAAGTTCCCGTAAATCAATCACTAATCGATATACTGGGGGTGCATTTGGATCAGTACGTTTCATGACTGGAATGATCAGAGAGTTACATACATTGGAGTCAGTTTCTACAACTACTCCTTGAGCCATGAGCTCGTCAATAATTTTGGATAAGGCTGCTACAGCCTCAGGTGGCAATCTATACTGCCTGATTCGTGGTAACACTACACCTGGTTTGAGAGTCACACGATGGGGTGTGATTTGCATATAACCTACATCAGTTGGACCTTGCGCCCATAAATGCTGCGGGACATTAGACAGTCTTGAATCAAAATCTCGTAATACATAGTGACCCTTAAAGTCACGTAGGAACAGACGTATTCCCTCTGGGGAACAACATATAACTGCACCTAACTCTTTCAATGTCTTAATGCCTAATAGATTTTCTGGACATGACTTAGTAAGTAACAGATCAGTAGTGCGGGACAATGGACCTACTTCTAGAGTGACTGGCTTTGAAATCTCATTAACGATAGGCTTTCCTGAAAATCCAAGGGAAACATTTCTTGAGCCTGAGAGCGGAGCCCCTGGAACTTCGGCATGACTAATTGTGGTCCTACCTGCCCCTGTATCAATCAAAAACTTTCTGTCTTTCCCTAATACTTGACTGTGAACATAGGGACCTTCTTGATCTACAGGTATCTCGATGAGAGGCAAGCCTACCTCCCTCTCTAGGCTGTTTCATGAATATGGCTGGTACTCTGGATACTCAGACTGTGCATACTGGTACATCTGCGATGTAACATGCTGTGTTGCAGCAATAGGCTGCGGTGCTGTAACTGTCTGTAGTGCATTCTGTGGCTGAGGAGTCTGTGAAACTTGTTCTTGTCTAGGCGGACGTGGTCTTTCTTTAGTCTTACCAGTAGCTATGTTGTGTTTCAGAACTGCACACTCATTTATGAAATGACCTGGTTGTTTACAATAATTGCAGTTCCCTTTAACGGGTGCTGCAGGATGACTGGCTTGATTCGGACCCCTCTTCTGACTGTCTTGGGGAACAGATTGTGCAACTAGCACTTTCATTTTCGTGTCTTTCATACGTTTTCTTTCGTGTTCTTGCTCTTCCCTGATTCTATTCTGGTGATACTGGAGCATCTGGAGCATCTGGGACGGGGTATTAGCTTGCCAGGTGCTTTCGACTTTCAGAACTCGGTTTTTAATTGATGGACTTGAATTCTCGACTAATTTAGTAACGAAAAGGTGAGGGTATGACTCACTACTTGTCTTGAGGCCACTGTTGATACTAAAGCACTTTTCAAACCTAGAATAAAAATCACTAATTTCTTCATCTTGTTTCTGTTTACAGGCTGAGATTGCATCCCAGTCTTCCTTTTTCGTTGTCAATAATCTGGGTAAAACTTGAATTAATAATTCTGGTAATTCTTTACATTTCTCTCCTAGACCAGTACCTGGTACTCGTATCTTATCTTCAGCTTCTAGGACTGCCCAATCTATCTTTTTCTCTCCCACCTCCCATTCTTTTTCTTTAAGCTTTTCATACACCCCTGCGGGCAACAGGACCTTTAACATTTTAATGATATCTGGGTACGTGTATTCTCCCATACGGAGCATGTCTTTTAATTCTCTATGGTACCCCGCTGGATCTTTATCATGACAGGGAATTAATTTCTTCATCTCTAGAAGTTCCATCTTTGTGATCGGAGTGTATACAAACACTCGCTGCATTTCGCCACCCGCTCCTCTGACTGGGTGGACTTCTCGTAACGGATTCTGTCTGTCTATGTAGAATGATTTACTTTCTGGGGGTGAGACATGAACAAAATGCGGGTTCAAGAATGTTCTATATTTGTGGCGCTGTTCTAGAATAACACTAATTAAATCGGTACCTAGACCTCTCCATTTGTACTGGAGTAACTCATTCAGGATATCATGTAACGGGCCTGGATCAGAATGTTGACCCTCATACAGAATAATGAGGTGCTGAATCATATACATACCCACCAGTCGCTGCTCGGCTGGGGGCATTTTCAGAAACATTTGTGCCACTATTTCGTCTGGAAAAGTGGTAGAATCAGTAATCCATCGGACTGCTGACCGAACTATTTCTTGTTCATGCATAGTACTTAACTCACTATAACCGATTCGTGATTTCAGAATGTGATCGGTAGCTTGAAATACTTGTTCTAGGGAACCTTGTTCTGGTGCTGGATGATGGAAAATTGGCTTGTGTTCTAGACGTAAATGGCGATCTGGAAATCTAGATTTTCCTACATACGCTATTCTGGCGGTATTCTCGTCGTCTTCCTCTTCAGGATCAGAGGTACTTTCTTTGTCGCTTACTTGTGCTGCTTTACGCTGTTCGTGTATCTTTATTATCTCTCTACGGATTTTCTTGTACATACTTTCCATGGCACCAATGGTATTGTGCTTTCCTTCGGCTATATTATCACTCCACTTTGTTAGAGTTTTCATTTCTTCCGGGTCTTTAGACGGGTAATCCTGTTCTCTTATTAGACAGTTAATTAGGAACTTTAATATCATGCGCTGAATCTCGGCTTTCCTTTGAGACATGGCATCACTAATACTTTGTGGGTCATCCCCTGTACGGATGAAACGATATATCCTGTCTAGATCTTCTTTCATATTCGGCAGGGTGACTAGATACTCGGTCACTCTCCTTACGCGTACGGAATATAAAACCATATTAAACTCGCCTGGAACTGGGTCATAGACACATTCGCCAAGGGTTTGCCTGATCTCTGCAACAGACTTATTACTTTTAGGAGTACGCTGTGATGCTTGAGCATGTAATTCGAGTGCTGATAAACGCTTGTATGGCGGCGGGGTTTGAGGAAGACCTCCTCCTGCGGCCCCTAAACTAGAATCATCAACTGATGCTTTCCGTCCTGGCAGGGTCGGTAATTGTAACGTGGGCTGGACTTGTATGGCGGGCTGACCCGGGGGGGCTGTTAAGGGCACCCCGGTGTCTGGAGGAGCAGGAATTACCTGATTTACAGGGACTGGCGGAGCGCGAACAGGATTTGCATATTCGGGGACTGTGTCGTCCAGATAGGACGAAATAAAAATATCAGCTGCGGTCGGTTTGTGACGTAGCTTGGTCGGAACTAACGGTGGCGGGAAATTACTGGATGCCTCCGGGGTCGCTTTTGGCAAGCCCTCGGCAAGAAGAGGATACATACCCTTAATGAGGGCATTCCTCTGTCTGTCTGATTGCTCAGTTCTAACTCGTTCACCTATCTCGATTAATTCTCTTTCTTGGGCTCGTTCTTGGGATTCTCTACTTAGTTCTGTCTTTCTGATTTCTTTTTCGGTTCTTTTATGAGCTTCTTTGCGCCATAACTCGATGGCATCTTTCTGTGACTGTCTGGCTTTCTTTTTCCATAATGCTTCTTCTACTCGCATGATGCATTCGGCATCCCATGTACCCGATACGGGCCATCTATACTTTTCTTCTAACTGTTTGGTATATTCTACCCATAAATCTAGATACAATATGGCACTTATGCCATGTTTCTGATACATAAAGTGACCTGGACTGTCCCTAGGCGGGACGGGAACTGCTGCTTCCAGCAGACCCTTTCTAGTTTTTAACTGACGTATTTTGAGAAGAGCGGCATGACTGGACTATATTCTGGACAAAATACAATACACAATGAAAACACGAAATCACGTCGCACTCATACCACAACATTAAAATACATGAAGAACATTATAAATAACAGTTCGAACAGAATACTACCTGGAAATACTGAGAACAGAACACATGACATTTCTCGAGAACAGAAACTGACTAGAACAGAGACTAGATGCACTGCTGAAACAGTACGAAACTTACCGGTCTCTTAAAGAGACACGTCAGGACCCGTATCCACCGAAGTGAACACTTCGTTTGTGGGACTGTGTACCACCAACCCACAGACCAGAGTCAATTAAATTGACCCTGTCTAGATACCACCCCAGTAACGGTACTCACCGGGCAGCAAGAACGGAAGGCCTCGGACTGGACTGCACTGCTACGACGATGACGACGAACTTCGGACTTCAATTACGGGTGGACCTCCGGATACCTCGGACCTTGGACTCTTGGCTTGGGCTCTGGTCGGGACTCGCCGCGTTCCTCCACCGTCTCGTCTGGATGCTGGACCGCCTCCTCCGTCTCCTCCGTGGGCCTGAGGGATACTTGAGCAGAAATATCTGCCACTGCGCAGAAGAGTTTCGTCACGACTGCAGAGGGTCAGGGGGTCGGCGTGGCTTCACCGACGCGTGGGGAAAGGGCATGTCCCTATTCGGGCGCCATTATGTGGTAAATAAATAAATAATACCCTATTTTTGACTAGACATATATCATAACAGATAGCTCAATAAATAAGAGTCAAGATTCGAGGTAGTGGGAGTTTTGCAGGTTTATTACAGCATAAAGGACAGGAACAGGACAACCTGCATAGGAATAGGATGACAGGGCCCAGCAGCTGCTGGGGCTGGATCTGGGATGAGCGCGCTGCCTTTTAATAACAATACATGAGCATATATACATAACGCAAACACATAGCATTACATTGCAGTAGGCGTAGCAGTGGGTGGAGCAGAAGGCGTGACGCGTAGTAGTCGCGAAAGATAAGGGGGGAAAAGAAGTGTAACTGGGCGTATACATAGACATGTGATGCAAACGTAACAGAATATGTCATGAATGGGGCGGAAACCATGGAGGGGGCTACCTAAGGAGCCGGGACCTCTAACCTGATGGTGCGCGCAAACTAGCAATGACGTGTTACTAGGAGAAGCTGGGGGCTATGAACTCTGTGCTAGGAGCAGAGACTAAAGTCTGGAGGGTCGGAGCGACATGTACCTAAACAGTATCTAGTATCTGACGTTTAGAGAACATGTTGATATAAACCAGAAGTCAAGAGGGGAAAGGCTAACTCGATTCTAAGACTGGACCATGCATTTATTCTACATGTAGTGCGTGATGAAGAATATTAAATGACCATTAAATACAGTATTTCTCCTAACATGGAGCCGCATAGGCTAGACAATGACGGAAACTATTGATGCAGTTCAGTAGCTTAGGAATGCAGAGAAGGAGGACTAAACTGATAACTGGAATCATAACATATTCTTGGCAGACTCAGAGACTGAGCCAAGCTGCACCGGGCACTGCGAGGCAGGAAGTAAGTGAAGGGTCGAGGATACAGGTGGGGGCTGTATCGCTCCTCAGCGAGGCTTCAGGAGACAGGAGCTGAATCTGGTGTCCAGGCCCTTTTGAGGCCTAGAAACGGGGACTTTATAATAGAATAACGTGCACACTGAGAAACGTGGCAACGTAGCTTTACATAGGCCTGATATTCGTAGTATTCACGAGGACTGGAAACTGGCATACTAGAGGAGGACACAACTGTAATTGCGTCTTGAATCGGACATGGGGAATGCATATGCATATTTAATCATGCACACACAACATATGATGGATGACACGTAGTGACACAGAACATGACAAAATATACTTTTCCACACTTTCCTTGCCAGCATGACTAAGCTTTCGCACATTTACTTAACAGACCGCCGATCGCCTTGAACCGTGATTAATACACGGACCACGATGGCGCCTCCGCCTTTACAACTTTGCCCAGGCTTCATTCCTGAATAACACTGAGGTATGTCTGATCAGCACTGTAACCGACGTATACGCTATCCTCGATGCCGGTCAAGTACTTAAAGCATTTTCTCCCCATTTTTCCTCCTTAGTTCATTAATCTCCTTGATGGTTACCCCAAATGGAATTTACTACTGACTATGACATGGCTTGATGAACTCATCCCTTGGCTTCTCACCACATGCGAAGGGTACGCCTTACCTTTTTCAACCACGCACACTGCTTCTTGATGCGCACCTTTACATACAGCAACGGACCGGACCCAAGCTTTTATTCCCATTAGGCGACTTATCCACCTTCATCCAGGTTGCCCCACACCACCCCTGTCCTGTAGAAGATCCGCACGGCTGAGATTGTGAAATTCCCTTGTGCCCTAAGTCGGAACGAAACGTCGACGCTCTTGGATAGGCCTAGACTTACCCTTTTGTGTCCTCTATCATGTAAATTTTGAATTTTATTCTGCAATTTTACATATGACTTAAATTGTGTACAAATACATGTGGAGCAAGGCTGCCTATGACGGTGAATGACAACCGATCATAGTGTTTTTGAAAATAATATGCATCTCTTGTATTCTCCTATATCACTGATTACTTTCCTTCTTAACACTGAGCACTCCTCATCCTATTAGCACGTTCCCCCTTTTGGAGCAACCTTTACTTAACCGGTAATTCTTGAATATTACCTGTATCTTGAATATTACTTGAGTATTCACCAGAAAAACTAGAACATTAAATTACTTGGTGAACATATATTTTGTGGTCTGTTTTGTCTGTTTATCCTTATGTATAACTGAATTTTTGAAATGTACAAGCAGATATAAACCAGGCTTTCCTGTAGTACCAGACGTCTGTATACCAGACTGTGTTGGGAGTGCAAGCGTCCCAATTAGATGAGTATTTGAATAAACTGTCGATCCCCAGACTTAACCCCCTTAAGGGACATACAGCAGATGAAACCCTGACCACTGAGGAAATTGTCTTCATGATTGACTAGAGCGCGTGCACCAAAATTCCTGGGATGGACGGGTTCCCGGTGGACTTTTACTTCACCTACAGAGGAACCCTCACTCCAAACCTACTCCAAATGTACCAACAGGCCCGGCAGGAGGGCAAATTGCCGGGATCCCTATGGGAGGCTATGATATTGGTACTGCCTAAGCCCAAGAGGAACCCCCTGGAGCTACGCTCCTACTGGCCACCGTACACCGACCACAAGATTCGCAGGAAGGTCCTTGCAAACAGGTTGCTCCCCTGCCTCTCTACATTGGCACCAAGACCAGAATGGGTTCGTACCTGGGAGAAAAATGTGTCTAAACCTATGGCGCCTCTGCAGCTGATGGAAAAGAATCTTCAAGAATTTGCCTTCATAAACAACACTCTCACTAGATATAGAGAAGGCCTTCGACACCCTGGAGTAGTTTTATTTAACGAAAGTGCTGATGTGCATGAAACTAGGTGCAGGAATACTGCACTGGATAAATCGCTGGGCCGCATCCAGACAGGCAGAGATCTCAGTTTCTTTTGAAGCATGCGGCAAAGATGCCCGCTGTCGATTACTTTTGCCCTAGCCATGGACCTGTTTGCTGGCCTGTTTCGTTCGCAGGATCCAGCAATCGGTATACAGAGTGAGCCAAATTGAGAGGCCATATCACTGTATGCTGATGATGCATTTGTGTACCCCAGGAATGTGCATGCGTAGCTACCACAGGTGATGGAGTTTCTAGATGACTTTGGTAGGACTTCCGGACTGAGGCTAAATTGGACCAAATCCAGCTTATATTCCATGTGCAAACTCACATCTGAGAACAGGAAGTGCTGCCCCAATTAGCACTGGGGTTGCACCCTCACATCTTCAGATATTTAGCGGTAAACTTACCACACTGAGGAAGATGTTATAGAGGGCAACTTAGGTGATGTCCAATGTTTGCAGCTCCCCGTCGTTCTGGGGCTCGCTGCCACTATCAACCCATGGGTAGAGTGGAAGTTGCAAAAATGCTGTTAATACATTTATACTGCTTCTCGACCCCTCTAGTTTACCTTCCCCGGCGCTTCTTCAGGAAATTGGACTCTGTTTCTGTTCTTATGGACTTAATCCGGGGAGCTGGCCACAAGAGAGTCGCGCATCGCAAACTATACTCTACCTTGGAAGGGAATGGGGAATGTACATATAAAAGACAAATAAAGAACTATAAACTACTGTGTGACTTGGAAGACGATTATTTCTCAATACAGCCCTTGTTTGTGATCTCGTTACAGTTCTCACACTATCATCTGCACTAGAAGAGATGGGAGCCTGGGGTGTCTGATCACAGAAACTCATTTACATACAAAGGGGGGTGAAAGCCTGTTCAAAACGCACAGCACAACGTGTTTATGTAGCAGGTAAAGGGATTCAGGTAACAGTGTGTGTGTTGTATGGCAGGAGCGAGCAGTCTTAGTTGCTGAGACATGAATCTCTGGCGGGTGCATTATTAGCTCTTTCAACTGTTTGAGAGAGGGTGGCAGTCTCAAATTCTGGGGGCACAGATACCAACAGCTTCCCTCATAATCCTTGCTTTTTGCATCTACAGGTGGTGCAGATGCCACCTAACAAAGTAACCTTAGTGTGCTTTCTGGAGTCAGCCTGCTTTGATTTTCCCAAACTTTGGCCAGCAAAGGTAAATGTGTCTTCTACTAAAGTGTTCTTAGCTCGCTTTTGGTAACATGGCTTGAGCAGTATGGCCTAAGGCACGCTCGAAGGTAAAGCAAAACAGTGGAAGTCACAAATTTCAATACAGTTTATTAAAAATAGACAAGGAACTTAAAGATTCAAACCAAGTTTAGATTAAAAATAATATTTAATAATTATTCAGAAGCAAAATCTAAAGGAGGGATGTGATTTAAGGATTATTAATTAGCAAAAACAACTGTCAAAACCAAACAAAAAGGTAAATGAATTAAAAAAAAAGCAGATCCACTGAATCAATCAGGAAGTCACCTACAAAATTGTAGCTGACTTCGGTAGCTATGCTCGAGAGGACAAAGATAAGTTTAGTCTCTGATGATGATGAACACTGGAATTTGAAACAAGGTTTGTGGCTGAATCAGTCTCAGAAGGTGACGAGCTGCACAGAAGTGGCTTGAAGTGCAAAATTTCCACAGAGTAGAGTTGGGTTATCAAGTTGAACCTGAATCCACGGCCATCAAAATGTGGGAAACTTAACGCAGTTACAACAGCTGCGAAGTCTTCGGAGCTTCCAAGTTATGGAGATGGTTCAAGGTTGATAAGAGCCAAAGCATGGAATGTGGCAGGCCTGAGGCATGGTTAAGCGCATAGCAGGTTCCATTTGAAACAAAAAAAGATGGAAAGAGGCCTCTTGTGTGGATCTTTGTAATACGAGGTGGTGTCCTTTTGGAACAGAAGTCATTAGGACTATTTAGGATGGAGCCAAGAATGGTTTGCATATGGCTGACCTTGTCTGTAGTTACACAAAGACTAGAGAATGATGTGGTGGGATGTTGCAGAGATTAACTACCAGTCCATCCATCACCTTTGGTTTTTCTCAATGATCAGCCGACGTGGCACAGACATGAACAGATGTTGGTCCCATTAAGACCTATGACAAAGCGACTCCTGCTGCAGCCCTCTGGGGAGGCTCATTAAAGCTGGAAACAGTTTGAGGTTACTTGGATTCCAGATCCTAGGGGCGTGGCCTCAAAGTTCAGGATCCAATGGACTTTGTGGGTCAGAGCCACTGCTTATTAACACGCAGGGAGCAAAACACGCTGAATGGAATGAGGCCACAAATAGTAACAAAGGAATGAGGTTAATTCAAGCATTTCCATCCCTCGCTGTGTGCTTTTCTCAGTAGAGTTTGTTGGACAATCAATGGATTGATGTCTTTGTGGCTGCTTCATGTAAAGGTTTTGCGATGCTGAAAGCTCCTTCTCAGGGGTTACAGTGAGCACCTTTTATTCTCCCACATTGTCTCTCTTATGTAGAAAGGTTACATTTACAACTGAAGTTTTTGTCACAGTGAGAGCACAGATCATTTTCTTTCACGTTGTGGGTTCTCTCTTGTTGAATGAAACTGAATCTCCAGCAGACACTTCCCTGGCATTTAGAACAATGACAAGGTTTTTTTCCAGGTAAGTTCTCACAGGTTGAGTGAGACCAGATTTACGGCTGAAACTTTTCCAGCATTCAGAGAGCTAATAAGGGTTTTTCCCCAGTGTGAGTTCTCTCATGATTAGTGAGAGTTGTTTTATGACTGAAGCTTTTTTGGCATTCAGAGCACTGATACGGTTTATACCCAGTGTGGGTTCTTTCATGCACAGTAAGGTTGGATTTCCAACTGAATCCTTTCCCGCATTCAGAGCACTGATACGGTTTATGCCCAGTGTGGGTCCTTTCATGCACAGTTAGGTTGGATTTCTGACTGAAGCTTTTGTGGCATTCAGAGCACTGATAGGGTTTGAGCCCAGTGTGGGTTCTCTCATGTTCAATTAAACTCAATCTCTTATAGAAAGTGTTTGTGCATTCAGAGCACTGATACGGTTTATGCCCAGTGTGGGTCCTTTCATGCACAGTTAGGTTGGATTTCTGACTGAAGCTTTTCTGGCATTCAGAACACTGATATGGTTTAAGCCCAGTATGGATTCTCTGATGTAGATTTAAACCTGATTTTTGATAGAAACCTTTTTGGCATTCAGAACACTGATAGGGTTTATGCCCAGTGTGGGTCATTTCATGTTTAGTAAGGGTGTCTTTCTGACTGAAGCTTTTCCAGCATTCAGAGCACTGATAAGTTTTTTGTCCATTATGAGCTCTCTCATGTTGAGAGAGAGCTGATTTACTACTGAGGCTTTTACAGCATTCAGAGCACTGATACAGTTTATACCCAGTGTGGGTCATTTTATGTACAGTAAGGCTGGATTTCTGACTGAAGCTTTTACAGCATTCAGAGCATTGATAAGGTTTTTGTCCAGTGTGGGTTCTTTCATGTAAAGTGAGATTGTATTTGTTACTAAAGCTTTTACAGCATTCAGAGCACTGATAAGGTTTTTGTCCAGTGTGAGTTACCTGATGTTGAATCAGACTGCCACTAAAACTGAAGCTTTTTTGGCATATGGAACACTGATATGGTTTTTGTCCAGTGTGGGTTCTTTCATGTACAGTAAGGCTGGATTTCTGACTGAAGCTTTTGCAGCATTCAGAGCACTGATACGGTTTGAGCCCAGTATGGATTCTCTGATGTAGATTTAAACCTGCTTTTTGATAGAAACCTTTTTGGCATTCAGAACACTGATAGGGTTTATGCCCAGTGTGGGTCATTTCATGTTTAGTAAGGGTGTCTTTCTGACTGAAGCTTTTCCAGCATTCAGAGCACTGATAAGGTTTTTGTCCAGTGTGGGTTTTTTCATGTACCGTAATGTTGGATTTGTGACTGAAGCCTTTCTGGCATTCAGAGCACTGATAGGGTTTTCGTCCAGTGCTAGTTTTCTCATATTTAGTGAGGTGGGATTGATTACTACAGCAGTCCTCACAGGCATTGCTCTTATTGGAGTTGTTTTTTTCTCCAAGTTGGGTTTGTTCCTGAATACAAGTCATTTTAAGAATGAATCTGATTTCTGATTGTGTACGTGTTTATGTTACAACTCAGCATTAACTTCTAAAATACATTTCAGATGCTCTTCTTAACATATGTATTTAACTAATGATAGTTTTTACCTGGAGATCATTTCCTAACTTGTCTTATTAACTTTCACCGAGGAGCCCCTTGTATTGATTAAGAGGCCCCTCATGGATTCATTTTCTCCAAGTTATGCCCGGGTGAATTCTCTCAAGTTTAATTAGTCTCATTTAGTGATTCTAGTTTATCACATTTGATTTAGGAGTTCTAAAAGCACTGATTGGGTCTTTGGGCTTTAGTGTTTGCCTGTTAGTTATGTTTGTTCATACAAGTAATGACAGATGATTAGGGCATGCCAGGGTGGTTTATAAATTGTCAATAGTGTAACACTGGCCCCTTTTCTACTTTCTGTGCCAGAATATGCTTTTTTGATCAGTTGCTAAGACAGGTACATGATCGACTTTGGAGTTACAGGACACTTTGAACCCACTCGGATCAATCCAAGAGACAAAGTTGGTGGGGGAAAATCTTCCTATATTGGAAATGATAATCCAGCCTCTTTGCTGTAACGACATCTGAGAAAGAGCATTTACAATGACTTTCTTTTAAACAATCTTTTCTTTCCTCTTGTCTCCAGGAGACGGAGACAAAAGCTTGCACTTGTAAACCGAGGATATTAGTCTTTTTGACGGTTCTGTCACATCACAACATGTCTACGGATACTGATCTGTTGGGGAGGGTTTCGGTCTCCAAAGCATTTCTCATAAACCATCAAACAGAATTTACAACCTCTGAGTTTTCTCAAGTGCACTGTGTGGGTATCAGTTGTGGCCAATGTTCTCCTTAATCTCAGTTACTGACGCTTGGTAAACATTTATGGTCCTTTTACTTTAGGGATTTGACAACTTTCACATTCACCAGTTTCTTCCGCTCCAACATCCTCACCATTCCTGGCACATAGAATGTGTTTCTTCTCTAGTGCTCGAGAATGTTTTAACTTTCCTTGAAATAATCCTTTTTATTGTGTTTCACTAAATGTACACCTTCTTTTTTCTGTTCATGCTTCTGTGGAAAAGTAAATTTTGCCATGTTCTGTGTCCCTACGCGTCCTCCATCATATGTTATATGTGCATGATTAATATGCATATGTTATTCCCCATGTTCGATTAAAGACGCAATTATAGTTGTGTCCACCTTTAGTATGTCAGTTTCCAGTTCTCGTGAATACTACGAATATCAGGCCTATGTAAAGCTACGTTGCCACGTTTCTCAGTGTGCACGTTATTCCATTGTAAAGTCCCCGTTTCTAGGCCTCAAAAGGGCCCGGACACCAGATTCAGCTTCTGACTCCCGAAGCCTCGCTGAGGAGCGATACAGCCCCCACCTGTATCCTCGACCCTTCACTTACTTCCTGCCTCACAGTGCCCGGTTCAGCCTGGCTCTGCCTCTGAGTCTGCCAAGAGTATGTTATGATTCGAGTTATCAGTACAGCCCTCCTTCTCTGCATTCCTAAAGCTACTGAATCGCATCAATAGTTTCCGTCATTGTCTAGCCTCTACGTCTCTATGTAAGAGAAATACTGCATTTAATGGTCATTTAATATTCTTCATCACGCACTACATGTAGAATAATGCATGCTCCAGTCTTAGAGTCTGTTCGCCTTTACCCCGATAACTTTTGGATTCTATCAACATGTTCTCTAAACATCAGATACTAGATACTGTTTAGGTACATGTCGCCCTGACTCTCTAGACTTCAGTCTCTGCTCCTAGCACAGAGTTCGTAGCCCCCAGCTTCTCCTAGTAACACGTCATTGCCAGTTTGCGCGCACCATCAGGTTAGAGGTCCCGGCTCCTTAGGTAGCCCCCTCCATGGTTTCCACCCCATTCATGACATATTCTGTTACGTTTGCATCACATGTCTATGTATACGCCCTGTTACACCTCTTTTCACCCTTATCTTTCGCGACTGCTACGCGTCACGCCTATTGCTCCACCCACTGCTACGCCTATTGCAATGTAATGCTATGTGTTTGCGTTATGTATATATGCTCATGTATCTGTTATTAAATACCACGCTAGCCTTCTTGTCCAGATCCTGACCCCGGCAGCGCTGCCAGGGCTTGCCATCCTATTCCTGTGCAGGTTGTCCTGTTCCTGTCCTTATGCTGTATTAAACCTGCAAACTCCTACTACCTCGAATCTTGACTCTTATTTATTGAGCTATCTGTTATTCATTTATTCATTCAAAAAGAGAGGTATTATTTATTTATTTACCACATAATGGCGCCCGAACAGGGACTTGCCCTTTCCCCACGCGCCGGTGAAGCCACGCCGGCCCCCTGACCCTCTGCAGCCGTGACGGAACCATACCGTGCACGTGCAGATATTTCTGCTTCAAGTATCCCTCAGGCCCACGGAGGAGACGGAGGAGGCGGTCCAGCATCCAGACGAGGCGGTGGAGGAACGCGGCGAGTCCCGACCAGAGCCCAAGCCGAGAGTCCAAGGTCCGAGGTATCCGGAGGTCCACCCGTAACTGAAGTCCGAAGTTCGTCGTCCGTCGTCGTAGCAGTCCAGTCCAGTCCGAGGCTTTCCGTTCTTGCTGCCCGGTGAGTACCGTTACTGGGGTAGTATCTAGACAGGGTCAATTTAATTGACTCTGGTCCGTGGGTTGGTGGTACACAGACCCACAAACGAAGTGTCCACTTCGGTGGATGCGGGTCCTGACGTATCTCTTTATGAGACCGGTAAGTTTCGTACTGTTTCAGCAGTGCATCTAGTTTCTGTTCTAGTCAGTTCTGTTCTCGAGAAAATTCAGGTATTCTGTGTCCTGTATTCCAGGTTGTATTCTGTTCGAACTGTTATTCTAAATGTTCTTCATGTATTTTGATGTTGTGGTATGAGTGTGAAGTAGTTATCGTGTTTATTGTGTAATTACGTATTGTGTCTCAGTTACAGTTCAGTCATGCCCTTGTTTTCTAAGTTACGTCAGTTAAAAACTAGAAAGGGTCTGCTGGAAGCAGCAGTTCCTGTCCCGCCTAGGGACAGTCCAGGTCATTTTATGTATCAGAAGCATGGCATAAGCGCCATATTGTATCTAGATTTATGGGTCGAGTATACCAAACAGTTAGAGGAAAAGTATAGATGGCCTGTGTCAGGCACATGGGATGCCGAGTGCATCATGAGAGTAGAAGAAGCATTATGGAAAAAGAAAGCCAGACAGGCACAGAAAGATGCCATCGAGTTATGGCGCAAAGAATCTCATAAAAGAACCGAAAAAGAAATCAGAAAGTCAGAATTAAGTAGAGAATCCTTGGAACGAGCCCAAGAAAGGGAATTAATCGAGATTGGTGAACGAGTTAAAACCGAACAGTCAGACAGACAGAGGCATGCTCTTATTAAGGGTATGTATCCTCTTCTTGCCGAGGGCCTGCCAAAAGCGACCCCGGAGGCATCCAGTAACTTTCCGCCACCATTAGTTCCGACCAAGTTACGTCACAAACCGACCGCAGCTGATATTTTCATCTCGTCCTATTTGGACGACACAGTCCCAGAATATGCAAATCCTGTTATTACTCCGCCAGTCCCTGTAAATCAGGCACTTCCCGCTCCTCCAGACACCGGAGTACCTGTTACGGTACCCCCGGTCCAGCCCGCCATACAAGTCCAGTCTGCATTTCCATTTCCCACTCTGCCAGGACGAAGAGTATCAGTTGACGATTCTAGTTTAGGGGCCGCAGGAGGAGGTCCTCCTCAAACCCCGCCGCCACACAAGCGTTTAACGTTAGTCGAATTACATGCTCAAGCGTCACAGCGTACGCCCAGATATCAGTCTGTTGCAGAAATAAGGAAAGCCCTTAATGAATGCGGCTATGATCCAGTCCCAGGCGAGGATAATATGGTTTTATATTCATTACGCGTAAGAAAGGTGGCCGAGTATCTAGTCACCCTACCGAATATGAAAGAAGATCTAGACAGAATATATCGTTTCATCCGTACAGGGGATGATCCAGAAAGCATTGGCGAAGTCATGTCTCAAAGGAAAGCCGAGATCCAGCTCATGATACTAAAGTTTTTGATTAATTGTTTAATAAGAGAACAAGATTACCCGTCCAAAGATCAAGCCGAAATGAGAACCCTGACAAAGTGGAGTGATAATATAGCCGAGGGTAAGCACAAGACCATCAGTGCTATGGAAAGTATGTACAAGAAAATCCGTAAAGAAATAATAAAGTTACACGAACAGCGTAAAGCAGCACAAGTAAGCGAGAAAGAAAGTAACTCTGATACTGAAGAGGTAGACGACGAGAATCCCGCCAGAATAGCGTATGTAGGAAAATCTAGATTTCCAGATCGCCATTTACGCCTAGAACACAAGTCAACTTTCCATCATCCAGCACCAGAACAAGGTTCTCTAGAACAAGTGTTTCAAGCTACCGATCACATTCTGAAATCACGAATCGGTTATAGCGAGTTAAGTACTATGCATGAACAAGAACTAGCCCGATCAGCAGTCCGATGGATTACTGATTCTACCACTTTTCCAGACAAAATAGTGGCACAAATGTTTCTGAAAATGCCCCCAGCCGAGCAACGACTGGCGGGTATGTATATGATTCAGCACCTCATTACATTGTATGAGGGTCAGCACTCTGATCCAGGCCCGTTACATGATATCCTGAACGAGTTACTCCAGTATAGATGGAAAGGTTTAGGTACCGATTTAATTAGTGTCATTCTAGAACAGCGTCACAAATATAGAACGTTTTTGAACCCGCATTTTGTTCATGTCTCACCCCCAGAAAGTAAACCATTTTACATGGAGAGACAGAATCCGTTATGAGAAGTCCACCCAGTTAGAGGAACGGGTGGCGAACTAGAACGAGTGTTTGTTTACACCCCGATCACAAAGATGGAACTCTTAGAGATGAAAAAATTAATCCCCTGTCATGATAAAGATCCAGCAGGGTTCCATCGAGAATTAAAAGACATGCTCCGTATGGGAGAATACACGTATCCAGATATAATTAAAATGTTAAAGGTTCTGCTGCCCGCAGGGGTGTATGAAAAGCTCAAGGAAAAAGAATGGGAGGTGGGAGAGAAAAAGATCGATTGGGCAGTTCTAGAAGCTGAAGATAAGGCACGAGTACCAGGTACCGGTCTTGGAGCGAAATGTAAAGAATTACCTGAATTATTGATTCAAGTTTTACCCAGATTGTTAACAACGAAAAAGGAAGACTGGGATGCAATCTCAGCCTGTAAACAGAAACAAGACGAAGACATTAGTGATTTTTATTCTAGATTTGAGAAATGTTTTAGCATCAACAGTGGCCTCAAGACAAGTAGTGAGTCATACCCTCACCTTTTTGTTACTAAATTAGTCGAGAATTCAAGTCCATCAATTAAAAATCGAGTTTTGAAAGTCGAAAGTACCTGGCAAGCTAATACCCCGTCCCAGATGTTACAGATGCTCCAATACCACCAGAATAGAATCAGGGAAGAACAAGAACACGAGAGAAAGCGTATGAAAGACACGAAAATGAAAGTACTAGTTGCACAATCTATTCCACAAGACAGCCAGAAGAGGGGTCCGAATCAAGCCAGTCATCCTGCAGCTCCCGTTAAAGGGAACTGCAATTATTGTAAACAGCCAGGTCATTTTATAAACGAGTGTGCAGTTCTGAAACACAACATAGCTACTGGTAAGACTAAAGAAAGACCACGTCCACCTAGACAAGAACAAGTTTCACAGACTCCTCAGCCACAGAATGCACCACAGACAGTTACAGCACCGCAGCCCATCGCTGCAACACAGCACGTTACACAGCAGATGTACCAGTATGCACAGTCCGAGTATCCAGAGTATCAACCGTATTCATGAAACAGCCTAGAGAGGGAGGTAGGCTTGCCTCTCATCGAGATACCTGTAGATCAAGAAGGTCCCTATGTTCACAGTCAAGTATTAGGGAAAGACAGAAAGTTTCTGATTGATACAGGGGCAAGTAGGACCACTATAAGTCACGCCGAAGTTCCAGGGGCTCCGCTCTCAGGCTCAAGAAATGTTTCCCTTGGATTTTCAGGAAAACCCATTGTAAATGAAATATCAAAGCCAGTTACTCTAGAAGTAGGTCCATTGTCTCGTACTACTGATCTGTTACTTACTAAGTCATGTCCAGAGAATCTATTAGGTATTAAAACACTGAAAGAGTTAGGTGCAGTTATATGCTGTTCCCCAGAGGGAATACGTCTGTTCCTGCGTGACTTTAAGGGTCACTATGTATTACGAGATTTTGATCCCAGATTGTCTAATGTTCCGCAGCATTTATGGGCGCAAGGTCCAACTGATGTTGGTTATATGCAAATCACACCCCATCGTGTGACTCTCAAGCCAGGTGTAGTGTTACCACGAATCAGACAGTACAGATTGCCACCTGAGGCTGTAGCAGCTTTATCCAAAATTATTGACGAGCTCATCGCTCAAGGAGTAGTTGTAGAAACTGACTCCAATGTATGCAATTCTCCGGTCATTCCAGTCATGAAACGTACTGATCCAAATGCACCCCCAGTATATCGATTAGTGATTGATCTCCGAGAACTTAATAAATGTATTATTCCCCAGTACCCAGTTGTCCCAGATATCTCTTCCCTATTAACAGCCATTGATTCCGAAGCCATGTTCTTTACTGTAATCGACCTCAAGAACGCATTTTTTAGTGTTCCCATTCATCCAGACAGCCAGTTTCTTTTCGGATTCTGTTTAAATGGAAGGAGCTATATGTTCACACGAGCTCCTCAAGGTTTCACAGAAAGCCCTAGTATTTACAGTCAAGCACTTAAGAGACAACTTGATAATGTTAACATGCCAACTGACACTGCCCTGCTCCAGTATGTCGATGATCTATTGATCACAGCCCGTTCTGAACGTGCTTGCGAGCGAGCATCCCTCACAGTTCTGTATTTCCTAGCCGAGATGGGGCACAAGGTGTCCCCTTCTAAGCTTCAATTCTGTGTCCAGCAAGTGGTCTACTTAGGACACTTACTGTCCAAGAGGGGTAGGCAGTTGACACCTGACCGTATTCAGTTAATAGCGAGTCTTCCTCAGCCCAAGACCCAGAAGGAGGTACGTGCTTTTATCGGCCTTACTTCTTATTGCCGACAATGGATTCCTCAGTATGCATTTCTAGCCAAGCCACTGATACAGTTAACGACACAGGAGGCAGCCGTACCGACTGTCCTCCCTTGGACATCTGAACATACACTTAGCTTCAATGAGTTAAAGAAAGCTTTATGTCAAGCTCCAGTTCTAGCAACACCGAACTACAGTAAGCCTTTTACACTTTTCGTCACAGAACGCGAAGGTACAGCATTATCTGTCCTCACACAAGATCAAGCAGGACAGTACAAGCCCTGTGCTTATTTTTCGAGCACATTAGATCCTGTAGCCCAGGCTCTGCCTGCGTGCCTCAAGTCAGTTGCAGCCACAGCACTAGCTATCAGACAAAGTGATTCCATAGTATTAGGACACTCCCTGACAGTACAAGTCCCACACTCCGTGGAAGTTCTTTTAAACCAAACACAGACTCAGCACTTGACAATTGCACGTTTAACAGGTTATGAATTGACACTGTTTCAGCCACATATAGAAATCAGACGCTGCAACGTTTTAAATCCTGCTACACTGTTACCGTCAGTTACTTCGAATTCTGACACACACGACTGTGTGGAAGTAGTTAATATCACGACCAAGCCAAGACAAGATCTGACAGATATTCCATTACCAGATCCCGACCTGACACTTTATGTGGATGGTTCATGTATGAGAACAAGTACAGGAGAACTAGTCGCCGCGTATGCAGTGACCACTGACACTGAAGTTATTGAGACACACCGTATTGACACCCTGTCCGCTCAAGCAGCAGAGCTAGTTGCTCTGACACAAGCCTGCATACACGCCAAGAACCGGAAAGTTAATGTTTACACAGATTCACGCTACGCATTTGGAGTCGTACACGACTTTGGAGTGCTCTGGCAGGAGAGAGGTTTCATGACTTCTCATGGAACCAAGATTCAGCATGGTCTCCTTATTCAAGCTCTGTTAGATGCAATACATTTACCGACATCCATTGCTATCATGAAATGCAAAGCACATACGAAAGTTACTGACATTATTTCCCAGGGTAATGATCTAGCAGATCGCACAGCCAAGCTTACAGCTCAGACTCCAGACATTCCAGCTAACATGACACACACTCCAGATCCGACTACATGTATGACAGTTAAGGACCCTACTCAGGATGTCATAGATATCCAGTTACATGCTACTCCCGAAGAAATCAAGAAATGGTCCGAACAAGGAGGGGTCCAGACAGATCAAGGATGGGTGACGAAGGGAAAAGCCACATGGTTTCTCCCCGACTCTATGGTTCAAGTCATTATCAATACTGCACATAGTCCAGCACATTTAGGAGAAAAAGCTATGTTAGACAGTATCCAGAACATTTGGTTCAACAAGCATTTACGAGCTGCAGCCAAGCAGAAAGTCCGTACCTGTATGATATGTTGTCAGTTTAATCCAGGTAAAAGTGTCCCGGTGGAACAAGGGGGATTCCAACCTCCTGACCACCCTTTTGAAGTCCTCCAGATGGATTATATTCAGATGGAGCGATGTCGAGGTTTCAAGTATGTCCTCGTAGCTGTATGCGCTTTGTCCAGGTGGACAGAAGCATATCCAGTCCCAGATTACACAGCCGCGACCACTGCCAAGCAGTTGGTTCGTGAGTTCTTCCCCCGTTATGGACTCCCTAGGGTCGTATATTCTGATAACGGCCAGCCATTCTCCTCCGAGTTAATGAAGCATGTTTCCCTTTTGTTAGGGTACCAGTGGAAGTTCCATTGTGTACGCCACCCTGAAGCAGCAGGTCTCGTAGAGAGACATAACCAGACCCTGAAAATCCACATCGCCAAAGTATGTAAAGAGAAAGGTGTGGACTGGCTAGTAGCTCTGCCAGTCGCTTTGTTCTATATGCGCATGGTCGCACATTCCAGATCAGGTCTGTCCCCGTATGAGGTCGTTTTCGGCCGCCCCCCTAACATGTGGGGTACACCCAGACCCCGAAGTATTACCGATGTTTCAAGTAATATGCTGACAGATTACCTAGCTTCCTTGATGTCTGCCCTCAACTCTTGTCGTTCACAGGTTGCCGCCGCATTTCCAGACAATACCGAGGTGGCACCGCATGAAATCGTTCCAGGATCCATGGTCCTGGTGCGAAATTTTGACCGCTCAAGTCCGCTAGAGCCTCGCTGGAAGGAGCCCCGGCAGGTCCTCCTCGCCACCCGTACAGCCGTGAAGTTGGAGGGACGCAAAGGCTGGGTGCATCTTTCACATATAAAGAAGTTTTATGGACTGAAACCGGTCTCAAAGAACATTTCCCAGGATTTGAAGGATTACCAAAGTACTATTCTTAAGGACTGTCCCGCAAAGAACAATGATACTGCACCCTCCCTGTTAGAGAAAACTCAGCAGCAGGAGTATAAGTTGAAACTCCGGTCTAGTAAAATAAGTCAGCCAGTTTGATTGTCTAAGTCCTCCCCTAGGTGAAACGGTTAGACTGTTTCTGACATGTATAAAATAGACCCCCATAGTGAGAGAGTTAGTCAAAACTCAATCCGATGTATCGTTTTTCTATGTTTCATATTATTTCTCAGCATTATGATTTCCTGCACCAGTTATGCATTTTACCTGTATTTTCCAGTTTCTCATGTAAATAAGTCTGCTAATGTTACGGTGGAGCACACGTTTAGTGATCTGCCTCCTCATGAACTCTCTTACCGCCTCGCTATGCGAAATAATTCTTTCATCCGCATGTTACATTATTCACACCAGACCAGCAATGCCACTAATTGTTGGGTGTGTGGTCGACTCCCCCCTTTTCAGACACCGAAGGGAGTTCTGCCACTCTTTCCTTATCCTTTTTCACATAATGGTTCGTGTGGAGCATGGTCCACGTTAACGTCATCCTCAACAGATATGTCTTTTCTTAACAGTACATGTTTTCCAGACAAGCAAGGTCTCCCCCACAGAACCGGGATAGATCTAGAAAATGAAGTGTATAATTTAGGTAATTATTCTTCGAATTTCATGGTCCTGAATGTTCAGTCTGATACTACTCCAGACTTACCTGCAATTTCAGTACTACCAGTCAAAGGCGAATTATGTGTCCGAAATAATGGTTCCGTACATGTAGGACATAGTGATTGTACTACTATTGTCAAGTATAGTGACAGTGGGAAATCTATTTTCAAAGCTTCACGTCATTCTTATTTTATTTGTGGTCAGACCGCATATGTTCGTCTGCCCCTCGATTGGGAGGGAACCTGTTACATTGCCTTCCTACTGCCACCGGTTTTTCTAGCCCCACCCGACTACCATAGGAATTCCCACCTAGTACCTACTAGACACAAGAGAAACCTCCCGATTGTCGATTATACGGAAACTGCTCTAGAACAATATATAGATATCAATAAAGGTGTCTTCCCTTATTTAGGTACAGTTGTGAATAGTAAACTGATACGTAGGTTAACCAGAACCCTTGAAGCAGTAGTAATTGAGACTACTTCTGCTCTAAGTAATTTAACCGAAGAACAATCCTTTATGAGAATTGTCGTGCTCCAGAATCGTCTCGTCCTTGACGTCATATTGGCCGATAGGGGCGGGGCCTGTAGAGTCATCGGATCTAGTTGCTGCATTTTCATTCCAAATAACGCGCCGTCTGTTTATTCAGCTATAACCAGACTTCATAAAATTGCCCATCTGTTACACCAAAATCCAGGCACCTGGACATGGTCCGGTTGGTTCTGGAATATAGTTTCCGCCTGGGGATGGAAAGTCTTGTCCTTTCTAGGTATTGCAGTAGCGATCATATTCAGCTGCTGCCTCTGTATACAATGTGGCCCTGCGATTTGCGGCATCTGTGCTACCTCTTGTATTCCTAGTCCCAAGCCCCATTCTAAAACCCGTTCCAAGAAAATTCGAGACGAGCAAATGATACTGTACGAAATAATAGATGGTATCATGAATATTGATGTTTCCTGAAGGAAACGTAGTGACAAGGAGGGAATGTGGAAAAGTAAATTTTGCCATGTTCTGTGTCCCTACGCGTCCTCCATCATATGTTATATGTGCATGATTAATATGCATATGTTATTCCCCATGTTCGATTAAAGACGCAATTATAGTTGTGTCCACCTTTAGTATGTCAGTTTCCAGTTCTCGTGAATACTACGAATATCAGGCCTATGTAAAGCTACGTTGCCACGTTTCTCAGTGTGCACGTTATTCCATTGTAAAGTCCCCGTTTCTAGGCCTCAAAAGGGCCCGGACACCAGATTCAGCTTCTGACTCCCGAAGCCTCGCTGAGGAGCGATACAGCCCCCACCTGTATCCTCGACCCTTCACTTACTTCCTGCCTCACAGTGCCCGGTTCAGCCTGGCTCTGCCTCTGAGTCTGCCAAGAGTATGTTATGATTCGAGTTATCAGTACAGCCCTCCTTCTCTGCATTCCTAAAGCTACTGAATCGCATCAATAGTTTCCGTCATTGTCTAGCCTCTACGTCTCTATGTAAGAGAAATACTGCATTTAATGGTCATTTAATATTCTTCATCACGCACTACATGTAGAATAATGCATGCTCCAGTCTTAGAGTCTGTTCGCCTTTACCCCGATAACTTTTGGATTCTATCAACATGTTCTCTAAACATCAGATACTAGATACTGTTTAGGTACATGTCGCCCTGACTCTCTAGACTTCAGTCTCTGCTCCTAGCACAGAGTTCGTAGCCCCCAGCTTCTCCTAGTAACACGTCATTGCCAGTTTGCGCGCACCATCAGGTTAGAGGTCCCGGCTCCTTAGGTAGCCCCCTCCATGGTTTCCACCCCATTCATGACATATTCTGTTACGTTTGCATCACATGTCTATGTATACACCCTGTTACACCTCTTTTCACCCTTATCTTTCGCGACTGCTACGCGTCACGCCTATTGCTCCACCCACTGCTACGCCTATTGCAATGTAATGCTATGTGTTTGCGTTATGTATATATGCTCATGTATCTGTTATTAAATACCACGCTAGCCTTCTTGTCCAGATCCTGACCCCGGCAGCGCTGCCAGGGCTTGCCATCCTATTCCTGTGCAGGTTGTCCTGTTCCTGTCCTTATGCTGTATTAAACCTGCAAACTCCTACTACCTCGAATCTTGACTCTTATTTATTGAGCTATCTGTTATTCATTTATTCATTCAAAAAGAGAGGTATTATTTATTTATTTACCACACTTCTGTCACCTGTAGAAATGGAGTCAAAAATTGTAAATGAACACAAAGAAAAAATATTTGTGACCTTATACTTTGCACAAAGAAAGTATTAACAAAAACAAGTTTGGAAATCGGTTTGAGTTGCATTTCTGATAGTGGTGAAACAGAGACCTTGGAATCACTGGAAATCAAGGATGTGAGAGCAAAAGAAGTGAATATTTAAGAAAGAAACACAGATTCTCAGAAGCAGACCACACTATCAATTTGCAACTTCTGTGGCAACGGCTGGCGTCATAGTGAGATATTTGTAATTCTTTCAATGAATTATTAGATGTTATTTACTCCCCTGCCCACCTAGACTGTTAATCTAATCCTTTTTCCAGTGATCTAGGAAGGGACATTTTATTTAACAGCACAACAGTAAAGGAAACCAAAAAGGGTCAAGAAAAGAAAAACACAAAACAGAGAAAAGAGAAAAAAGGCTATCTTCCACTTTTACCACAGGGGTACGGCATAGGAAACTCTGCGGCAGATGCTTGTAAACACATACGTTACTTCTAAACACAGTGCCCCCAAGGTCAGCTCCAGGTGCAGCTCCACTGGTCGCACCACCCTAAAGCAAGCCCTGTGTGCATGTGTGTCCACGCACATGTACTGTCTTTTGATTGTAGTAGACAAGACAGAAAAGGGCAGGATGTGAGGACGCAAAGAGATGGAAGTCAGATCCAGAGATGAAAGATGCTGAAAGAACGGACAGAGGGAGGATAGTATCATGTAATGAATGAATGAATGAATATAGGAATTATAAAGTGTAAACTTAGCCCAGGGGTATCAAGGCGCTGCAGATAGGGATCATGATCAGGGGTTACAGATTCGAATTGGTAAAGAGCCAGGTCTTCAAGGCCTTACGGAATGAGGAATGAGTTTCCAGAATCGAAATTGAAAGAGGAAGGGTGTTCAACAAATTGACCGCAGCCAGAGAAAAGGACCTCCCCCATCTAGATTTTCTGAATCTAGGCACAGTAACCAAATTCTTGCTGGAAGATCTTAACTGCTTACCAGGGACATATCTCCGAAACAGTTTTTTAATGCCTTCTGATCCCATATTATAAAAGGCCTTGTGCACCAAACACAGGGCTTTAAACTCAATTCTCCGACCCAAAGGGAGCCAAGGAAGGCTCTTGATGGTAGCTGCAACAGAGAGGAATTTAGGAAGGCCCATCACCAGCCTGGCAGCAGCATTCTGCACAAGTGGGAGTCGGTGTAGGAGACCCTTATTGATCCCTACATAAAGGGCGTTGCAGTAATCCAATCTGGACAACACAAGGGCCACCACTGCCTGTTTCCACGCTGAGGGGGAGAGAAATTGACATATCTTTCTGAGGGTTCTTATCATTCAGAAGTAGGTGGAGACTGTTCTATTTATTTGGGGGCCCAAGGAGAGGGAGGTATCAACCATGATGCCTAGATCTTTGGTACTGAGGCCAGGGCGAGGGCAAGATCAAAGCGTATCCGGCCACCAGGCCCTGGACCAAATCTCCTGATTGTCTACGAAAAGTAAAATAAGTTTTCCTGGACATTGTTTTGCTGAGTTCCATCGTAGTCAGTTGTTTGTTAGCTGCTAGAAGCGCCGGGACGCCCCTTTGCTGGGGCAGCTGATCGCTATATAAGTTGTTTTAACATAACATAACATAGTTGGCACAGGTAGGTACTTGTGACAAATAGGGACCGTTACCTCTCGTCAGGAGGATAAGGGGATTACACTCCTAAATAACCCCTGCTCACCCCCTTGGTAGCTTGGCACAAGCAGACAGGCCTATCTCAGTGGCAGTGTGTAAAGCATTTGTGACCACATACAGTAACTCAGTGACAAGACTACAGATGGACACCACACAAGGTTTTTATATCAAAAATAAGTATACTTTATATAGATCTACCACAAGACCATAAACAACAAAAATACACAAAACTGTTACTTTAAGATGGTAGATTTAGCTTAGTTCAGTTCAGTTCTTATGATGCGACACTTTGCGTCAATGTACCTTAGGTAGAGTTGCGCTTCCACGACAAGCAATGTTGCAGCGAGGGAAATTCGGCAAAGTTCAGGTGCAAAGAAATAAAGAAGTGATGATCTTCCAGATGCAGCACGCTTCTCCGGGGATGTGAAAAGTTCTCGGTTCTCTGCGTGGACTGCAGCGATTCTCCAGTTATCATGCCGGGAATCGCTGTTCCCCTCGAAGAGTGATAGTTGCTAGCTACCGCCTGTCTTGCCATTTCTGGTGTTTATTACCACCGGGAATTCACAAGTTTTTTTTTGTCTACATATTGATTTTCAAACATAATTGCCAGCCCTGACGAAGTTCCTTTTTGGAACGAAACGCTTTGGCTGTGTGCCGTTCTACTTTACTAGAATAAGGAAAGAAATTTTATTAGACTAAATGAACTTGTGTTTGATTTCAACGAGTGCACCTTCCACCTTCCGATGAACAATTTGATCCGATTTGCACTTTGGGAAAACAGGTGCGGGAAGTGTTTTGCACCAAACTTATGATTATTGATGGTACATGTGTCTTGTTTGAGCTGGACCTTGGTTGGTCGTTCTGTTCTTCATTTTTCAATACCCTCACGGGTGACAAGAAGCGCTCTATAATTCTACAAATCTACAGATTGATTTATTGAAGCTGCCGGGACCAGCATCAGCCACCAGAGGACAAGGCAACAAAGTGCCTGGATACCCTCACGGGTGACAAGAGGAGCTCTAAAAATCTACAAATCAACCGATTGATTGAAAGAAGCTGCCGCATCCTCAGCGGCCCTCCGGTCTTTGCATTGGCTCCCGATCAGAAGCAGGGTAGAATTCAAAGCACTATGCACGTGCCATCGGATCATCAATGGGAGGTCTCCTCTCCCTTTGAAAGGACTGCTGACGTCTTACGAGCCGTCCCGCTCCCTGAGATCTTCCGGCTCAGGACTCCTGGCTATCCCCAAGGTGTCTAGAGCACGGATGGGCGGAAGATCCTTTAGGTACCTTGCAGCTTCTAGATGGAACAAACTACCCATAGCATTGCGATTAGAACCATCAGAACTAATCTTTAGATCCAAGCTTAAAACTGCACTATTCGCACAGTAGGGTATTCCGCTTCTGTAGGTTCCAGTAAGTATCTGCTCCTCAGCGCGGGGACACGCCGCTGTGCGTCACCAAGCGCTTTACAAAACCCCCTAAATAGAAATAGAAATCAGCCACCAGATGACAAGGGAACGAAGCGCCTGGATACCCTAAAGGGTGACAAGAAGCACTCTATAAATCTACAAATCTACCGATTGATTGAAAGAAGCTGCCGGGACCAGCATCAGCCACCAGAGGACAAGGGAACAAAGCGCCTGGATACCCTCATGGGTGACAAGAGGAGCTCTAAAAATCTACAAATCAGCTGATTGATTGATAGAAGCTGCCGTGACTGGCATCAGCCACCAGATGACGAGGGAACGAAGTGCCTGGATACCCTGATTGGTGACATGAAGTGTTCTATCAATCTACAAATCTACTGATTGATTGAAAGAAGCTGCCGGGACCAGCAACAGCCACTAGAGGACAAGGGAACAAAGCGCCTGGATACCCTCACGGGTCACAAGAAGCGCTCTATAAATCTACAAATCTACCTATTGATTGATTCAAAGAAGCCGCCGGTACCACCATCAGCTACCACAGGGCAAGGGAACGAAGCGCCTGGATACCCTCACGGGTGACAAGAAGCGCTCTATGAATCTACAAATCTACTGATTGGTTGATTGAAGCTGCTTTGACAAGCATCATCCACCAGAGGAGTAGGGAACAAAGTGCCTGGATACCCTCACGGGTGACAAGAAGCGCTCTATGAATCTACAAATCTACTGTTTATTTTTATTTATTTGCGAGTTTGTATAGCGCTGGAATCGACTCCATCTGGAGTATCTCTGCGCTTTTGGGCCGGTTTACAGACACAGGAGAGTGAGTGGAGCTAGAGTTAGATCCCATTTTTAAACAGTGAGGTTTTGAGGAGTTTTCTGAATCTGAGATGTACAGTACACTGTCTAAGAGTCAAAGGAAGTCGGTTCCACAATGTGGGCCCTACTACAGATAGCGCCTTACCTCCGTGCCTAGCTTTGTTGGCACGAGGCACTACCAGTAGATGGCTTGTACTAGATCTAAGCAATCTGGAAGGGATGTAGGGAGTGAATTTCTGTTTCAGATAGGTAGGGCCTTGTCCATTTATGCTCTTATGAATGATACAGCATATTTTGAATTTTGCCCTTTGTCGTATGTAGAGCCAGTGAAGTTGGTTTAAGAGAGGGTTGGATGCTGTTCTTGGAGGGGCATTCATAACCAGGCGAGCCGCCGTATTCTGGACTACCTGGAGTCTAGCCAGCACTCCCTCATTGGCAGAGAGAAGCAGGCCATTGCAGTAATCAATACGGCTCAAAACAAGGGCTTGCACTAGAGTCTTCCTAAAAGAGTCTGGCAGTAAGGGAAAAAAATTTCGCAACATGCTAATGATATGAAAGCATGAGCCTGCAACGAAGTTGCCGTGTTGTTTAAGTGACAGATCCTGATCGAGGCAGATCCCCAGGTTCTTCACGACCTGTTTGGGTTCTGGGACCATACCAAGATCAGAAGGCCACCAAGCCGGGGTCCACAAAAGTTTGGCCTCTCCGAATAACATAACTTCAGTCTTACTGACGTTGCACTGTAGATAGTTGGTAGACATCCACTGTGCAACGGCCTTCATGCCTGCAGAGAAGGAGTTCCTTAATTCAGCGGTGAGAGTTTTAAAGGGGAAGAGGAGCTGCGTGTCATCCGCGTATGACATGGGGATGAAACCAAATTTGCGCATCACTCTTGCCAGGGGTGCCACATAGATGTTAAAGAGTGTTGGGCTCAGATAAGAGCCCTGTGGCACCCCTTTAGAAATCTCTACCTCCGCTGATCAATATGCACCCATGGTGACAGTCTGGGTGCGATCAGTTAGGAAACTCCTTAGCCAGTCAAGGGCTTTGTTCTTAACTCCTATGTTCGACAACCGGTCAACCAGAATGTTATGTGACACGGTGTCGAACGCTGCCGACAGATCTAGTAGCACTAGGATCACCGAGTGGCCTTTGTCCTGGAACATGTGTAAATCATCAGTAACAGACAGGAGGGTGGACTCTGTACTGTGTTTCGGCCTAAAACCAGATTGAGAATAGTCTAGGCCGCCGCTGGTTTCAACATAGTTGGATAAGTGTTGATTTACATGTTTCTCTGTAAGCTTACCCAAAAATGGAAGCATGGAGATGGGCCTGAGGTTTGCTAATTCGGTCCACGGAGTAGCAGTGTTTTTCCTAATAGGCCTAACTAGCGCCTGTTTCCATTGTTTCGGGACAGAGCCTGTACTGAGTGACAGATTGACAAGTTTTTCAATTGTAGGACCTAGTGCTTCCTGTAAAATAGGCATGAGTCTGGCTGGAATTATATCGTCAGGGCTGCCACTTTTAATCTGATTGGTAAGTTTTGACAGCTCCTTTGAGTTGATAGGGGGAAAGATCTCTAATGTGTGAGAATTTTGATTACGTTGTGTTTCGTGAAAGGCCAGACCTGCATTGCTGGTCATGGTTTTGTTAGAGTGAATTATTTTCTCGTAGATAGAGTCTATTCTATTTGAGAAGAACTGAGATATCTCATCACAAAGCTTTTGCGATGAAGTGTCAGGACTTTCACTAGCTGTCGATTTAACAAAAGATTGTATTACTTGGTATAGAACCCTGGGGGAATTGTTTGCGGCTGTAATAAGAGATGTTATGTGGGTTTTCCATGCAGTACGGATAGCTTTGTGATAGATGGTTAATGAATCCCAATAAAGACCTCTGTCGATTGCTAGGTGGGATGTTCTCCATTTTTTCTCTAACTTCCTAGCTGTTTGTTTTAATGTCCTAAGGTTGTCAGAAAACCATATTTCTTGTTTATTAGCTGGCCGAGGTCTAAATTTTTTTAGGGGGGCTATAATGTCTATGACAGTCTTTGAGGCTCTTTCAAATTTATTAAGAGCATTTTCAATATTTTCCGACGTGGAAAAAGAGGGTTCGATGAATTTATCTAAAAATATAGTTTCATTGACTTTATGCCATTGACGTTGTTCGCTAGGAAGAGAAATCGGCCCATAGGGAGTAGGTTTGGGATACGGGGTGTGAAACTCAATGATAAAATGGTCAGTCCAGCTGACTTGAATGGGAGGAGTACAGGTGACTGTAGGGAAATTAGCCAATATTAAATCTAGGGTGTGCCCAGCCTGGTGTGTTGGGCCTATATTTTGTTGTGTTAGCCCTAATAGAGAAAGATCGTTTAAAATATATTTTGCTTCTTTACAGTCTTTCTGTTCACTGTGTATGTTGAAATCTCCAACTAGTAAAAAGTCTCTGTCAATATAGACATAAGGTGCAAGATTCTCAAGTAAGATATTTGAGAAGTTCGTGCTGGGTCCTGGAGGGCGGTACACTAGAGCACCCATTCTGGTTTGTTTAGGGGAGAGGGCAATTTTAAAAATGAGTTATTCGATGTCAGGAGCGCTTAGTTCTGCTACTGTGGTACAGGTAATTTCCTGTTTATGAATGATCGCAATCCCTCCTCCTATTTTCGTGGGGCGGTCTAGTCGAATTATTTTATAGCCAATTGGAATTGCTAAAGCGATAGCGGGGGTCGAGTGGGGTTTGAGCCAGGTTTCGGTGATAAAACACAGATCTGGCTCGTTGGAGGAAATAAGGTCCCAAACTTCAGATGTGTGTTTGGGTAGTGACCTTATGTTGCAAAGGATGTTTTTCCTTCCAATAAGAGTAGGGGTATAGGTACTATTTTCCCTAACTTTGGGGAAGGGAATAGAGGCTGTAGCATTTCTCTCAACGCAGGCTACCTGGCAACGAGTGGTAAACTGAGCTCTGCAATGAATACATGAGAAAGGGCCCTCCAATGAATTGTTTTTGTATTTACCACAAACTTCTGTTGGGCTTACATGTAAGATCCGAAGTGCCTGTGCAGAGTAAGTTATCCTGGAGGAGAGAGGAGTGTGCACATTGTGCATGGATTCCCCCATGGCCCCTGGTCCCGTCCTGTCGCGGACGGGCGCAGACGGGCTGGTCTTTGGCTCGTCTTAGGCGCTGGCTTAGGCGCCCCCCTGTGCGCAACCGCTGCGCGCTAGAGCCGACGAGTGGCTAAATAGCCCTGTGTGCTAGAAGGCTAGAGCGCTAACCGCTCGACTCAACCTCTCAGGAAGTGCCTGGGCGTGTCTCTCTGGCTCTTGCCTGTCCCGCCCTCCGCTCAACAGTATTGGATACCGAGTCGGACCGGGGCGGGCAGGCTGCAACACTGAGCAGAGACTTCCTAAACGAGCCTTAATGACCCTGGCAACTCCGAAAGTAATCGTAAGTGCACAGTGAATACGTGTATTAAAATTATTAGTAAATTCTAACACATAGGTGACACATAAGTGAAGTTTAAAAAATCGTAGTAAATTTTTAAAATTAGCGTAACAAAGACATAGAGCTATTCAGGAGAGATCAACAAAGCCAGTAGAGGCTTCTGCTCTGCAAATGTATACCTGGCGCCAAGCGGGGTCGGGAGACACTGCCACTGTCTACCTTTACCGCAATCAGCCTTGCCTACTCGCAGCCTAAATAGCCCTGTGTGCTAGAAGGCTAGAGCGCTAACCGCTCGACTCAACCTCTCAGGAATTGCCTGGGCGTGTCTCTCTGGCTCTTGCCTGTCCCGCCCTCCGCTCAACGGTATTGGATACCGAGTCGGACCGGGGCAGGCAGGCTGCAACACTGAGCAGAGACTTCCTAAACGAGCCTTAATGACCCTGGCAACTCCGAAAATAATCGTAAGTGCACAGTGAATACGTGTATTAAAATTATTAGTCAATTCTAACACATAGGTGACACATAAGTGAAGTTTAAAAATTCGTAGTCAATTTTTAAAATTAGCGTAACAAAGACATAGAGCTATTCAGGAGAGATCAACAAAGCCAGCAGAGTCTTCTGCTCTGCAAATGTATACCTGGCGCCAAGCGGGGTCGGGAGACACTGCCACTGTCTACCTTTACCGCCCACTGTCTACCTTTACCGCTGTTTTGCACGATTTTAGATTCAAAATGAATTACCAGATTCATGCCCTTATAGAGGTACAATTTGCATTGCCCTTGATTGATGTTTTTTCTGGCGCCTTTATGCCCTTGAGCTAAGTTGCGCGGTACTAAGTCCCCCTTCATTCATTCATTCATTCATTATATAGGCACAGAAATCCAGTCCTTATTTAGGCATAGTCCATGCTACTCAAATACAGGCATGGCTACTTCCATCAGTTCATCTATGTCACAACGATTTCTTGGAAAACCAGACTCTTAAGCCGTTAGGGACATCCCCTTGTCTGGATATTGATTTCTCCAAGAACTCATTTATTATGCATGAACATCTATTCCTTAGTTACCCTGGGCATAGTACTATGCTACGCTAATGGAGCATATGTAGTTTGTACTAATTCACACTCTGCAAATTGCCGTAGCACAGTACAATAACTGTGCTTAATCAAGTAGCGTTGCAGCTGAAACAACAACATCCTCAGATGCTTTGATAAAGCAATTTTACATGCTTAAAAGAAAATAACCAATTCACAAAAGTGAACTATTTCAATGAAAACATCAGGCAATGAGAGAGGTGATGATTTTGGGGTCCCCCCTAACCTAGGGGGAGCACCAAGCAGATGCCTTGAACACGAAGAGCACAAACAAAAAGCACATCTTGTTGAACTTTGGTGGTGGTCCCATCCTCTTAGGGCCACCCCACGCACAGTTATTGGCAAAAAAACAATGCCAACCAAAGGCCCTGCAAAGCATTATAGGATGAGATTAGTAGTGGGCAGTGAATATTATAGTATCCAATATCAAAATAATTTTACGAAGAGCTGCAGTTCACCTAGTCGTTACTAGATGTCCCTCACAAGTCAAATGCAAAGCATTGAAATTATTCTTACATCAAGCTGCAGTTCCACTAGTCGTTACTAGATGTCCCTCACAAGTCAAATGCAAAACCATTGAAACCCTTTCATCAAGCATTTGCATTTGACTCGTGAGGGACATCTAGTAACCACTGTTGAACTGCAGCTCTTTGTAGAATTATTTTGATATTGGATACTATATAATATTCACTGCCCACTGCTAATCTCATCCCATAATGCTTTGCTGAGCCTTTGGTTGGGATATTGTTTTGCCAATAACTGTGCTTGGGGTATTCCTAAGAGGATAGGACCACCACTGAATCGTTCAATAAGATTTGCTTTTTGTTTTCAAGGTATCTGCTTGTTTCTCTCCCTGCTTGCTAATTTTTCAATTTCACTTTCGTGAAAGTACTATATGCACTTTACCATATTAAGATAGAGATACTTATTTTCTCATAACTGGCACTGTGCAGAATGCCATTTGCAATTCTTTCACAGTGCAGACATGTACACAGTGCCATCAGCTATGCTATGCAGTACTACGTGTAGTTCAAACTATACTACGTGAAGCTACGTGTGGAGCTGCTACGCAAACTACGCACAGGGTTATTCCTTAGGGGTTCATTCATGACGTTCATATGCCCGACTTTTACGTCAATACTGGCATTCCTAAACACCTTCAAGGTATAAATATACCTTTACTTGCTATTTTAAAGCACAGTGTGGCTTGGTGCAGTTCAACTACCTACTTGCACGACGCAGCTCGCTACAGCAAGTGCCGGAGGAAGCCAACTCTCCATCTGACACACTAACTACAGGCTGTCTTCCTCCTGCAGAGAATCCAGCTCCAGTGTTTCTGACTCCCCTTGCGGGGTGTTGGGAAATCGAGCCGTGAGAAAGAGATACCAACCTCTCTCATTCTAAGGTATGGAGCAGATTAGAACCTAGAGAAACCTTTGGCAGATTATTGGCAAAGCTAAACTTAAGCTAAATAGCACCTACTTCTTCCCTGGTACTAGACCTAGGTTAGGTACATTTGGGTAGGCGTATTTTAGAAGCACCAGTTGAGTAGTTTAGCCTGTGTTATTTATGTATGTATTTTTAGGTCTCGTGTTTGGCAGCGCAGCATGCGCTGTCTCAGCGAGACTTAAGTAATCTCTATATTGGCTTCATCTCTGTGTAATTTCTCCTGCCCATCGCCATTGGTTAAATTCTATCATTGCTTTTGTTTTACTGATTTCTGTTGGCTGTTGGCCCTAAGGTTACTTCTGTGTAGTCCCAAGGTAGCAGCGCCTAACTACAGTTTCGCTCCGCTCTACTCGCACTTAATTGCGTGCAGAGTGCCATTTGGTTGGGCCCTCCTCCCCTCGCTTGTCTTTGCAGCTGCAGTGTGCCATTTGGTTTGTGGGCGTGGCCCCTCTCCCCCGTTCTGCGCGGCCGCTTGTCTTTGCAGCTTTATTGTATCAGGGGAAACCTCACAATCAGCCTTCCTTTTAACCTCTTTTTTTTTATTCTGACCTCCATGGCTGCCTGTTTCCTTTTACTGTGTCCTACCTTTTAACTTATATCGGGCAAATTGAAGGTTTAGTCTTTGCTTCCTGCAGCAACGACCACCCGCTGCTCATTTTGATTTCTTCTACATAGATTCACACTAGAAATTGGGGCAGCGACGATTTCATTTACAAACATTTTCTGAGTCTGCCACATGCCTCTCTGTTTTTCCCTCAAAGAAATTATTTTCATGTAGAAAAGGGTGCAGTAGCACAGGATGTCCCTAGGTGTCCCTGGTCCTGCATCCTTTCCTTCATGAAAGAACTTTCTTTGCCTACTGCTGGCATACTTTAAAATGAAAAAAAAACAATTAGCATTCGCAACGCCAATCGCTTACATATTTATCTTTTTCGGATGCCTCCACGCACGTCTTTAGTGCTGGCTAGGATCTGCTTCGCCTGATTGCCTCCATGTTTCAATTCCTGGCTTTTGTTTTACAAATAATCAGTTGCATTAGTACAGCTGGTTCAATTAAAGCAAACAACTCCCAAAATACACCGATTGTAGGATCAAAGCCCAAGCCTCGAGACATTGTGTCCTTTCAGCATAATGTGGTGTGTTAACACTGGCTCTGAATGTAGAATGCATCATTGCACTGATCTCAAATGTTATTGTAGCCTTGGGTTACATACTCATTTCAAGGGTTTGAATAGCGCTGGCTTGTGATAGGGACCACTTTGTAGCACTGAAATGAAATCCCATTGCCTAGTAATGCCACTTGCTGCTGAATGGTCATCAGATGGTAAAGCATGGGCAAAAGGTGTTAAGTCGCCACAATGTGAGGTACATCTTGGTACACAATCGCACATGTAGGCATTTAAAAATGACCCCGGGGCTTACGTCAAAGCATGAGATTTTCAGGTAGAAGCGTAAAGGCGTAGAAAAGACTGGCCAGAGACAGCCTGCTTCAAAGATCGAGGGGGTTTAAGTGGCATATGCTATGCAGTTCTATACAAGCAAGGCATAACCTAACCAACAATAATGCGATCACGCCTTTAAATGTAAAGTCTTTGGGGGAGGGGGAGCCTTGTGAGGTGTAGCATGTGTCGCCAAAGCCAAGAAGAGGGGGAGGTAAGGGCTTAGTGTTCCAAAAAATTTGTAAAAACCAAGCATTTTTCAGCAAAGACTATTTAAACAAGCATTTGCAATGCAATAGGTCTCGCATTTGTGAGAGTTGGAGCTATTGGCATTGTAAATGGCAATGCCTTTTATTCATTTGTTTTGAAAACCTGCAAGAGGTGCATAAACACGCACTTTGTACGTATAGTCCTTGCTTACGAGAAGCAAGGCTGTCAGTAAAAGACTGACCACTTTGCTTCTCATAAGCAAGGGCTATAAGTACAAAGTGCTTGTTTACGCACAGCTTGCAGGTTTTCAAACGCATAAATAAAAGGCATTGTCATTTACAATGCCAATAGCTCAAACTCTCGCAAATGCGAGACCTATTGCATTGCAAATGCTTGTCATATATGGCATAGCAACAGACAATGCTATTACAGTATTATTTTATATTACTGTTTACGCTGTACACATTACACTTGGCATTTTGTCTAATGATTGTAGCAGTTCATATCTCTTGCATGAGAAAGAAGACTGTTCAATAAGCCCTTTTTATTGAAACGCCCGTCTCTCTATTTCTATGCAATTCCGTAGGAACAAAGCATGCACGATTGACTGAGTGAAATAGTTATCTATTGTTTCCACGACTCTGAAGATATTGTTACGGTTCTAGGGGAAACAAAGTTGTCATGTTTATGCGGTTGTCAGAGACTAATCCCTTCTTGTTTACTCGAGAAAGTTTCTAGTGACCTCTGAGTTAGCTGGCACACACAATTAAGTTTAGTATACTCGATAGAGACATACTGACCTCAGTCCTATGTCAAATCTATAGTGTATAATATTCCAATGCGCAGAGCCTATTGGGAATATAGGAACTACACTACATGTTGGCCAAAGGTTTGGTAAGGCTTTAAATTAATGCTAGATACTGAAGTAACTTAGTTGTGCTTTTCTCAGAAACCCCTTTTCCCGTAATACTCCAATAGACGTCTGGAAAGGGTAAAGGGATAATATCCGCCATAGCTGAGTAGGACAAAAATCCTATGTATTAGCTTTTTGGTTTGTTCAACGTTGAAGGATACAGTGTTTCAAAATATTGTGCACCTTATCTTTGTTTCCTTGAAACTTGCTCTGCAATTTTCATTTCACAATGACTGAAAATGAGGACAACAACTCGACTGGAGCTGTAGGCGCAAACGCCGTACCAGCTTTCAACCTAACAAGTTTCCAAGAAATCGATGAGAATGTTATAATCATTCCTCCAAAATTAAGGAAAGCCATCACTATAAAACTTATAAAACATGGCCTATCATCGAGAGCAGTTTTTGTGATAGAGGCACATGAATATCACCAGACAGGTATTCTATTCATGGATAATCTTTCCAGAAGCTAATCCAGTAATACGTGTTTCACTTTTACAAAGAAGATGAACCACCATAGGAATATATTCCTTTCGAGGATATTGAAATTCCTCTCACATACCAGGAGCATGAACTCTGGTTTAAAGGCACCCTAAAACATTGTAATCACATTACCAGGCTCGGTCCACTAGGTAGACAAGGAGCTCCATGGCCGGTTTTAGCTGGCTACACACCTCATCCTGACATTGAAGAAATGTCAACTGATGAATTTCTGACTCAAATAAAAGAGTTAATCAAAATCTATAAACAATTGGTTCAATATGTCATGCGGACTCTCACAGTCCAACCTGTCCAATGATGCACTACGCACAGGGTTATTCCACAACATACCTCTCACCAGGGTAATACACTAAAAATTACACCACAGGCTTTACACTCAGTCATGGGTAAATTACCTGAAAAATGTGAACAAATTCCATTCTGCATAGCTCAAAAAATTACTCAAATCGAAGCAGTATTTCCTAATACTAGCCCTCATGATAAACACAGTTTTTTAACAATCTGTTTACCAATGGGGATCACATCACATCTGGAGGACTGCACCACTTGGGGTACAGTCTTTGCTGCAATTTACACTAAAACACATGGTGTTCTATCTATGGCGGTAATACCTGATGTCCTGAACCAAATTCAAAATGAATACGGGCAGAGCCTACATTAAATTTGGGTATGAAACTACTAAAAGATTTCAAACAGGTCTCAGCAATAATATTAATATTAAAGGAGAAGCAGCATCAGTGGCGATCCGACAGAAGTTAAGGGAATTTGATGTAACTGAGCAACCACAAGAACTAGCCAGAATAATTGAAAAATCCTATGAAGAATTAGGCAGAAACAGTTTGAGTGGTAAACCAGTTAAACCACAACTGTCTGAAAGTCCTGAAAAGTTCTTTTCTAAAAACACTCCTACCTCTTCTAAAAAGAAGTAGGAAAATAACAAACAAACAAACTTCTAAAGAGAAGCGTTCTCATTCCCGGGGTAGGTCTCCTCAAAAGTATAACCTCAGGACTAGGGATAATTTGAGAAAACCTGATAGATATCAAGATGCTAATACACGTTCCTCTCGTACCTTTCAGACTTCGTCATGGAAATCTGAAAGAAGAGGACGGTCAGAAAACAATTAAGAACGCGTGAAGTCCAAAGACAATCTACACGTTCAGAAAAACAAGAAAACGTAATACACCAAAAAGAAGGTAGCAGGTCTAAAAATCAGACATGCAGAGGATCTTGAGGACACAACTCAGAACGGAGAACGGGCTCAGACAATGCAGGACAGCGCTGCAGAGTTACAATAACTCGCCAGAACCTGAAGGATCTTCTGGAGACAGTGAACTTGAATGAATACATTCAAGTTGAAACTGCAGACACCAGGGTTAGTTCTCCACATAAGGTATATGAAATAACACTCCGGATGGACGGAGACATAACACGAAAAGTGAAAACACCCTTTTCGGAGCAACTTTCTAAGGGTTATGACATTCTTCTAGCTGAACAAGACTGGCCACCAGAATTTGTCAGGGAGTGCCCACATGGCGAGGACATCATTATGCCAGCCTTCTCCAACCATTTTCCAATTCATTTAAAATATACTTATTTCAGGAAATGGGCAGTTGCCCAAGCCCCATCATTATACAAAAATCATGTAGGATGGGATGAGGACTCACCTCACCATAAAATCCAGTTAAAAAAATCAACCTACTACATAAAGGCAGTACCCAGTTAAGCAAGAAGCTAAAAAACAGGTCAGCAAGATCTTAGATCAACTTGAATACCAAGGGGTGATTGAAACATGCACCTCATCAATGAACAATCCTTTGTTTCCTGTCTCCAAACCAGACATTATATATCGTCTAGTATTGGATTACAGACATCTAAATTCTTGTTGCAAAACATTTGCAGTGCAAAATACACATAGTACAGAATTAATGAATAACATTGTGCGTAAAAAGTACAAAACCACATTAGATATTTCTAACGGTTTCTTTTGTCAAAACATTGCACCAGAAAGTAGGTATTTGAACTCTTTCTCAATAATGGGGACTCAGTGTCACTTCTGTCGTCTCCCTCAGTGATTCAAGAATAGTCCTGGGTTATTCTCAGCAAGAGTAACAGAGTTACTACACACTTATGATGATGAAGCATTGTCATATGTGGATGACATCTATCTGACAGACGATGACTTGGATAGGCACTTGAACAAGGTGAACACCATTATACTTGGATTCACCTCTGAAGGGTACGAATTAAATTTTTAAAAATCGAGAATTGCCCATCTCAGCGTCCTATTTCTAGGATATGAGCTATCAAGTGAAGGCAAAAGTCCGGCAGACAACTTTTTAGAAAAGCGTGCGCTGCTCCAACCTCCAAAACCGCTGAAACATTTACAGTCAATTCTGGGTTTCCTGAATTTTGGAAGAACTTACATTCTAAATTATTCAGAAAGGGTTAAACCTCTCTACGAATTAATCAAACCTGATTTTAAAACAGTAAATTGGACACAAAAACACACAGAAATGTTGCGTTCATTTCAAACAGATATGTTAGCAACAAAACATTTGCAAACACGCGTAAACGTAGGCAATTTTGTGATCCGGATCATTCCAGGACAATGCGGATTTACCTACTTAACTTTTAATGAAGGTAAAAAACGTACCAATAGCTTACAAATCACATATGTATACACAAGCAGAAATGAAGTTTACATCAACAGAAGAAATTCTGACAGCTGTTCAAACTGCTGTAGCAAAAGAAAGAGCCCGAGCACAGGGGAAACACATTATGGTCATAACTCCTGTAACTGCCTTAGAGGCAGTGACAAAAGTGAGTATTCCTAATGCTAAAGCTTTACATCCGAGATGGATACAATGGGTTAATTCTTTTACTGCAACTGACTAATGAATACGTTTTTAATTATTATTTGAAAACACAAGCATTTCTACAATACGAACAAGAATGTCCTCTGCCTACTGAAATTCTGCCTCTTGACCAGCATGAATGTATAATTTTTACTGACGGATCAGCCCAACCCGCTACGGCGGGGAAATAAGCCTATAGTGCGGCGTGCGCGGTCGTTAAAAGTCGTTGGCGCGATGGCAAATTTAGACCAATGGTCACGAAAACTCAATCCTTAGGAGATTGTACAGCTCAGTGTGCTGAACTACAAGCATTCAAGAAGGCACTTGAGAATACGGATTGCGAATTCCCCACACTCATAGTGTGCGATTCATTTTATTGTGTTCAATCTTACAATGAATACTTGCAAAACTGGCTTCAAAACGGTATCAAAGATGCAAAAGGTGGCACAATCAAGCATAAAACGCTTAGGGAACAAGTAGTTCAGTTACAAGAACTACTACAAAACACTCACACGATACATACGCTGAGTCATCAACGTGATGGCGTTCACGTTGAAGGGAATTCATTGGCTGGCGAACCTGCGAAGGCAGCTGAACAAACGGCTTCTGTAGATGCAATCACTCGTTCAAAAATGAAAATAGACAGTGAAATAATGCTGGCTGTCAATGCTACAAGGAAAGGCAGCTGTAGTACGTTACCTAAAGGATTTCCACTCAAATGCTCATATATAACTGATGCGAACAATGTTCAGTTTGCTCAAATCCCTGGATTGGGGGATAGATTAGGACTAATCCTAGCATCACATGAAGGGCTCGCCTCTGCACTTGCAGGTGTTTCCGCCATGGTATCATTATTAAAACAGAGTTATTGGTGGCCACGCATGAGGAAACAAACCAGAAACCATGTTTTGGAATGGGAAATATGCCAAAAGATGAAAGTCTCAACTGTGAAACGTCCTGTGCAGACTTCCCTGTTAATTTCAGATAAACCGTTAGCGTGTGTTTACCTGGACCACTGCGGTCCCTTACAAAGGGATGGTAACTATAAATATATCATGGTAGCAGTGGATTTGTGTACAAGGTTCATTTGGATGTGGCCTCAGCGCTCGGCTGACGCTCAAACTGTTATAAAAGATTTGCGAGTCTTTATCGGTACATACGCAATGGGCACGCTACATTCTGACCAGGGTCCTGCGTTTAGCTCTCAAGCTCATAAGGAGGCCATGGCCAATTTGGGCGTTGCATTGCAGTATTCTAGTCCATTCCATCCTGAGGAAAATGTGGTTGTGGAGAGAAAAAACTGGGACATAAAGCAATCTATAACAGCTAGGGTATTAGGTTCCGGTGACGGGTGGGTCAAACATCTAATAAGTGTCCAACATAGTCTTAACAACTTGCCAAGAAGTTCTCTAGGGGGTATATCTCCATATTAGGTCCTTTTTGGGACAAGAATTTTGGTCTCGGACCTTGATTGTCAGACATCAGTGGTGGACCAAAAGAAGTTTGATATCAAAGATCGTTTGGCTGTTTTACAGGACTTAAATGAAATATGAACGAAACAAAGCAACATGTTCCTAAAGCCAACCACCACTGGGGAAAAACCAACCGTCCCAGGAAGGTCTGTCTGGATCCCAAAGCTTGGTGATCTAGTCAGAGCAAAGATCGCGGACAAGAAGGAATTTGGGCCTTCTTACAGACAACCAGTACCTGTCCTAGCAATCCGAGGATCAAGAACAGTTTTACTGCCACCCCTTGCTGGTAAAAAGGAAAACAGGTTTGTGTCCATCGACCTGATTAAACCACGTTATGTGGCCGATACTAAGCAGTAGGCCAAGTGGACTCTGACCAAGAAGCAGACGCACTCCTCTAGCTACTATCCAAGAGGTTCAAACTGAGAGACTCATCACCTTTGAGGAATATGCAGTGCGAAAAGAAGGACTATGCAATAAAGCTAGGGAACTTGTGCCTCTTGAAACCCAAATAACAGTTCGTCAAGAAACACCTGTCTACAACGAAGTAACAAGTGATCAAGTGGTTCCAGAGATTTCAACGAATCCTGATGCAATACCAACAATTGACAGAACTGCCTCTGGCTATTTCATTAACTTTGATAACTTTGAGGATCCCAGTGAACCTGAAATGACACCAACAAAAAGAACTTTCAAAGAACAAGCAACTGAAATTTCCATCACCTGGAAAAGACTTATCTGGTTTCACCATGGATTGAATTTTGGATGATGTCGGGGATATTTTTTCTTCTACTTTGGTTGACTCTGGTAATAACTCTGGTTATGCTGATAAATGAAGGATATGTTAAAATGGACACACCAAGTAAGAACATCAATTTACTCCTCAAGCCAAACAAATCATCCCATCGTGATCAAAGAGACTTGTCATCAGTGAACACAGCCGTTCCTGTACCTGATGGTATAGCTTGGGACAAAACAGAATATGACATTTTTGGCCCCTTGGAGCTGTTGAGGATTCCACACCAGTTCAACATTTCATTGAGTGATTTTGTTTCATCTAGTAAATTTTTTGATTATTGGGACTTCGAGACTGTTAATAACATGATGTCTGATCTAGAAATGTCAGCAGATTTCACGAATCATGAATATTTAGAAGGTTCATCAGACTATGAACAAATGTATTTTTATAACTATTATGGTCATCATTTCTTGCACAAATCTGCAAATCCTAGAAATATATTAATGTATAACCAATGGGAACATTGTCCTACGCCACCAAAGGGTAGCTCAAAAACATTTGCTACGAAATTTCCGTACTTTTCAGGGTTCAATGTATCCATTGCTGAATCATTTTACTTTAAAAATGTAAACAAAACAGGAATGACAAGTATGTTGACCAATACAAAACAGATTTATTCTGCAGCCTTTTATGCCCAACTGTCTAAACAGGGTTTCGACTTTTGGAAAGACAACATTGAGACAAACAGTGTCTGGGGCACAAAAGATTGGCAGGTACAGGGGGTAGAAGCTATGTTAAGAGCCTGTATCATCCCTGAGCAAACTATGCTTTTGAATGACACTGTCCAACAGACGTCTTGCCTTGGGTTAGCCAAGATCAAAGACATGAACAATCCGTCCATACCTACACCTACACCTGAGAGTGAAAACACTTCAGAGGGGGAGGTCGACGTACATACTATTTTGTTTCACAACAAGAACAGATCCTGATTGGAAAAAATGGTTAATATGGCCGACAGACACAAATAACTGTCAATATAGATTCCTGAACAAAACACAGGTTTTCACATTCAATAGGCCAGACCCAAAATATGTTCAAAGACAGCATCCTGGAATAGTAACAACATACAGTGTAGGGAAGCTCTGCCTTGATTGGCTGCAGAGATCTACACTTAAGGATGTAAAGCAACACCTATCTTTACTTAAAGATGGCGCAGATCTTAGAGAATTCTTGCTAGGACCAAGAAAACCGTGTCATAAACGTTTTATATATGCCGGTATCTATGCTCCTTATAATGAAGCATGGAAGATTACGCAAGCAGAGAATGCAGAACGAATACGAGAAATTGATCGCATTAATTTAGAGAAAACTCTCTCTTTAGTTGACAATGGGTTATTGACTCTGTCGTCCAGGATATATTCATTGGACAGCATAGTGTCTTCTGCCATAGAGATCATGAAACAGCACTTGGTCATGTTGCAACATGGTCAGTCACAACCACGTTCGTTCATGCTATTAGGCTGGACGTTGCAAAACCTTCGTTCAGGTGGTGTGCCTTGGTGTTTAATCAATACTACGTCACTGTATTCAGAATTCAATCTCACTGATAAACAGATCAAACTGGCACAGAAGGGAGCAGACTATATGGTGCTGAGCATTGAAAAACTCGAAAGTTTGCCATTTACGGTAGCAGAGAAACCAGCTACTGAATGGGTAATGCACGGAACAATCACTCTGCCTATCACAATTTCCCATTTTCAGTATTGGCTAAAACACATACCAGCAGGCACATATGAAGGTTGGGTAAAGAATACATCATGACATCCTGGGAATAACCGTACACACACAGATGTTGGAGTGGGGGGCATGAAATGTTTCTTAGTTGTAAAAACTGTAAAAACGCGCTAAGCGGTTCTCTCCTTTGTCAGGGTATAAACTTACATGGGGCCTGCGATGGTTCCTCTAACAATTTATCCTGCCACCTGTCAGGTTCACCGGCTGCAGTGATTGATCCAATATTTGGACAACTTTCAAATGGGAGTTACCTCATATTGAAGATCACAGCTGGTGTGGCATGTTGCCAGGTATACCATATCTAGTAACTGTGTCAGCCAGGGTCCCTTGCTGTATGCAAGTATTGTTTATAAAAACAAAGACAGACAGGGAGTCGCCTTTATGGCCTTCACTGAACATCACTTCTATACAAATTGTTACTTTAAGCAGAATGAAAGCCATTCTTTTGCAAAAAACGGTGCCACTGACCTCTGCCAGAGAAACTTATGTTCAACAAGTTGCAAGGACTTCTGCCAAGATACATGCCCTCTTAACTACAAAGTGCCCAATACATTTCTCGGAAACGTTAAGTCGTATCTTAAACAGGTCTGATACGAGCGGTATTGTACATCTATTTAAGAACGTATGTTCTGGGCTGTTAGCACCTTTTCAAGCAGTCCTCAGAATATTTCCAAACTTTGTGCACTCTATGTTTGGCGGACTACCCCTCCTTTTGGGACTCGTTGAAGGGATATTATTTTTGCTCCTTCTGCTACGATATGGCAAGCCAAGTCACCAGCGCCACTCCAAGAACCATAGAGAGAGCTCTATTGAAGATGAAGTGTTGTGAGCGCATCGTCCAAATTTTGGGATTAACTCGCCTATAAGAATTAAATACCACATGGTTTCTGTCCTTCAGACCAATCTGGCAAGATTGCATCTTACCTGTTCTACGCTGCCTGCTATGCGGAGAAGAATGCGTGCTAGACATTTGTCTGACACTCCCATCAGTCATGCCAACGGATGTTGATACTTTGCTGGACTCGGTAAAGGCCCGTGTACAGTGTTGTCCCCAGCGGCTACCAATTCTGATGGCGGCATTCATTGAGATCTCACAGACGCAAAATGCTGATGCTGAGGTACGAGAGGACACTACAGGCGCACAGGTACCATCCGATTCGAACATTGCTGATGCGACCAATGCTGAAGGTGTTGCTTCACATCTATGTGCGGTTAGTCTTCTGGACGAGGTAATCCAACTATCACCTACAATGATAGACAATTGTTTTACAGAGTTAGAAGATTTCATGTTTTCTCCAAGCACTAGCACTGACATTTGAGTTCGGCACACAGTGTCCTGAGAGACTTTGAATTTGACCTTCATTTTTCAAAACAAGAGACTAATTTTGGAACTTTTTCCTATGATTAATTCTTTTTCCAAAAATTGTATTTTTAATTTTTGGCACAAGTAATCTGCTTAAAGTAGAACTATTCATAGGGAACAAGAATTCTTTGAATACTTCCAGAGACAATATATGACTCTTGTCCACAGAACAAACAGTTTTATGTAAATTTGACTGGTATCGGCCTTTTTCTTCTGTATTTACGAGGCATTTCATAAATTTATATTTTCATGATTCATTCAATTAGCATTCAGTGTCAAAGTATATGCTTAGAATGAAACATTGCTTAAATGCGTACAGCACCAATGCATCTTTTATGTGTAGAACCATTTCTAATGCAATTTTATGTATTTTGGGTGAGTTTTCACACTTCATGTGTAGATATGTTTTAGATGTTTAGATATGTTAAACATGTTTTGAATTTAGTAACGTCGTACATAAGAAAGTGGAGTGGGTGTTGTGTTCGATTTTAGATTCCGAATGAATTTCCCAATTCATGCCCTTATATAGGTACAATTCGCATTGCCCTTATATAGGCATAGAAATCCAGTCCTTATTTAGGTATAGTCCATGCTACACAAATACAGGCATGGCTACTTCCATCCGTTGATGTATGTCACAACGATTTCTTGGAAAACCAGACTCTTAAGCCGTTAGTGACTTTCCCGTGGCCTGGGTATTTATTTCTCCAAGAACTCATTTATTATGCATGAACATCTATTCCTTAGGGGTTCATTCATGACGTTCATATGCCCGACTTTTACGTCAATACTGGCATTCCTAAACACCTTCAAGGTATAAATATACCTATACTTGCTATGGCAAAGCACGGTGTGGTTTGGTGCAGTTTGACTACCTACTTGCACGACGCAGCTCGCTACAGCAAGTGCCGAAGGAAGCCAACTCTCCAGCTGACGCACTGACTAGAGGCTGTCATCCTCTTGCCGAGAATCCAGCTCCAGTGTTTCTGACTCCCCTTGCGGGGTTTTGGGAAATCGAGTCCCGAGAAAGAAATACAACCTCTCTCATTCTAAGGTATGGAGCTGATTAGAACCTAGAGAAACCTTTGGTAGATTCTTGGCAAAACTAAACTTAAGCTAAACAGCACCTACTTCTTCCCTGGTACTAGACCTAGGTTAGGTACATTTGGGTAGGCGTATTTTAGAAGCACCAGTTGAGAATTTTAGCCTGTGTTATTTACGTATGTATTTTTATATATGGCATAGCAACAGACAATGCTATTACAGTATTATTTTTTATTACTGTTTACACTGTACGCATTATACTTCGCATTCTGTCTAACAATTGTAGCAGTTCATATCTCTTGCATGAGAAATAGATGTTCAATAAACCCTTTTTATTGAAAGGCCCGTCTCTCTATTTCTATGCAACTCTGTAGAAACTAAGCATACACGATTGACTGAGTGAAATAGTTATCTATTATTTCCACGACTCTGAAGATATTGTTCCGGTTCTAGGGGAAACAAAGTTGTCATGTTTTTCCGGTTGTCAGATGCTAATCCCTTCTTGTTTACTCGAGAAAGTTTCTAGTTACCTCCGAGTTATCTGGCACACACAATTAAGTTAAGTATGCTCGATAGAGACATACTGACCTCAGTCCTATGTCAAATCTATAGTGTATATTATTCCAACGCGCAGAGCCTATTGGGAATATAGGAACTACACTACACTGCCTATTGATTGAAAGAAGCTGCCGGTGCCTGCATCAGCCACCAGACGACAAGGGAATAAAGCCCCTGGATACCCTCAAGGGTGAAAAGAAGCGCTCTATCAGCCACATGCATCAAGCTAAAAACCGGTCGCAAAAGGGCAGATTCTCAGAATCTGCCCCTTTGCGACCGGTATTTTTGCATTTGGGATGCATCATCCCAAATGCAAAAATCGCAATTTAAGGTGATTGCACTTAAGGAATCCCAAATTGAGATTCCTTAAATGCAATGCATCAAAGTAAACAAATTAGCGATTTCGCTAATAGGAGTGGCAAATTACCATGAAGTTGAACTTCATGGTAATTTGCAAAGACTTTGAAAAATGCAGATTTGTGCATTTTTCTAAATTTCATGTTGCGCACACACATGCCCTGAGGGCATGTGTGTGCGCAACATATGTGCACAGATCAATTTCAGGGGAGCAACAGGGTGTCATTTTGACACCCTGGCACCCTTGAAATTGCATTCTCAATTTCAGGGCCCATAGGAATGAATGGGGAGGTATTCCTTAATGCGATCCGTAAATTGCGAGTCGCAATTAATGAATGTTTAGAAATCGCTATTTTTTAAGCGATTTCTACATGCATAGGGTTTTGCGATTCCTTAATTGCGATTCCTTAAAAATGTATTTGCCTGTATGAATCTACAAATCTACCTATTGATTGAAAGAAGCTGCCGATGCTAGCATCAGCTGATGGAGCAAGGATTCGCACATTCCGCGACTTGCTTGAATTCATGAACCTCGTATAACATGTAACAACGTAATTCAACCTGTATGTCTTACTAATTTCCCTTTATTCTTACATTTGGGTGTCCTAGTGATGCTTGCATATGTGTTTGCTAACTCGATAACTCTTGTATCTAAAATGGCCGCTGCTTGGCAGGGTTTTCTTTCTGCGCATGCGTTGGTCACACTCACGTGACGTGACGTACTTGCAGTTCTGGTGGGAATCTTTGCGCCTGCGCAGTTGCTTCTAAAATGGCTGTTGATGTCCCCATGTGGTGAAGCTTGCTCAGCTGCTTACGTGTTATTGTATATTTGCATTAATGCCTAACGTTATAGTTTATATGAACTAAGGGGTATAGAGTGGCTATTCATGGTATACAGTGTATTCATTTATTTCTGTGTTTTCATATGTTTTCGCTTACTTTTCATGTACCGCGATACTGGGGGTCCGAGGGTTACGCGAGCCATCTTGAAAGTCTCTACTGCGCATGTCACCCTGGCAGAGAGAAGGCAACCTTGAACAGTGGAACTCAGCCAGCTGGCAGCCACAGTCAAGATGCTCCTGAGAAAGTGACCTGCGACCCAGCAGGATAGAATTGAAATGTACTGCAACCGATACAAATGTAATTTCTCCATTGTATTCTGTAGAAACTCTCATGGGAACACCAAAATCAATAGGCGGATCCAGAGTATGTAAATATAGGCTTGTAGAAGTTAAACGTGATTGGTGTGTTGACCTATCCTACTTGGGGACCAATCGAAATTGGGGATTCTGACACTTGCAACATTTGGGGGGTGGTACACTGACCCGAAAACAGTATAACTAGCCTAGGTTTAGCTAGAGAATTTGTCCGACTTGTCTGAATAGCTGACCTGTCACTGACCCAACACACTCAATAGGTGACTGATACAGAAGTGCTGCAGAGCACTCTGTCCGAAATATTCCATAAAGTCAGAGGTTTTACTGAACCTTAAGTGCTGGCGGAGCACTTTGCTGGTGAATTCGATAACCCAATCGGGGTTCTGGCCGATAGCTGCAGAGAGGGTGGAGCGCAGGCGTTTCTTTCGAGCTGTGGGTGCTGGTCGTTCCTTGGTGGTCCTGTCCTGATCCTAATCTGGTTTCCCTGTCATGTCCTGGGGTGTCCATTCTGCACCTGCTGTCCTATCGATGACTGTCCTTCCTTTTGGTTTATCCTGTACTTAACTGACCCGTGGCCAGGGTTGGTTTTCCCACCATTCTAGGTAAATATATAGTGCTGAAACTCTATTCTGCACCTTCTATCCTTTTGTCTTTGCTTTAATAAAGACATACCTTTGCATATGTTGATTTTTCCATGCTTTCTTTGCAACCATTAAATGAAAAATCATACAGTCAAATTTTCTTTAGCATGTTCCTATGTTTCCCTTCCTTTATGCACAATTATCCATACGGTTTATGAATTATAAGTGTGGTTTAATAATTTCTCTCTTATTAAGCTGATTGAAGTAAGGTTGCTAGAACTATAGCGTGTTCCTTTTTTCCCCTCCCTATAAATGTATAGGATTTCCAATCTTCACACCCGTTCTTTTGAAGTATTTCTCTGGTAGTGAAATCCCAGTTGTATTCCTTGCAATCTACCCCATCTATAGTTATTAAGTCATAAGTTCCGTTCCTGAAAATCTGTTTTAGCATGTTCCCTGTTCTTCCTTCCTTTAGTCTATAAACGGGTGCCCTGATTTACTTTCTATATGGATATGTGCTCTTTGTTATCTTAATCATTGATTGCCTACTGGTTGTAAATTGTATGCTTGCTGAATCTAAGCTTTAGATAAAACTTTTAAAACTTCCTGAGTTTGTGGTCATTTACATGAGTAATAAGACAGTACAAAAATTGGTATTTTGTTGTCTGCCTTTCTTTCACAGCTAGCTCCCTGATTCATTGTGGTCATAGGTACCCGTGACGGTGGAATGGTAAGTCGGGTACACTAAAATAAATAGGAAGGAACAAGGGTTACTGATAGCAGAGTGTTAGGTCGCCTGATCAATGAATATGGTAAATTTGAAATTTATGGGCCCGATACGTATAAGGTAAAATTATTGGCCGGGTGACCTGCGCGCTCTATCAGTAATTTTCTGGTAGCAGAGATGATGGTTAGGGACTAGTTAAAGTTAGGTAGGACTAGTTAAGATAGTTAAGAAAGCTAGTTAGGTCGGATGCTGCTATAAAAATTATTGCTGCTAAAATTTCTGAATTGATCAATCACGTGAAATGTTTTTGCTTTGAAAATTATGAAATGTTTTAAATTGTTTTTTCTGCTATTGTATTGATAAATGTACTAATCCATTAGTTAGTAATTGTTTAATGGTTGTCTGGAATCCCCGGGGAATTGAATAGCGGGTGGTGAAGAGAATCCAAGCCGTGGTGAGGTCACTGGCTCTAGGAAAATTGGTGCAGGTTAGGCAGAACTGGAAGCACTAATTCGTTTTTTTTTTCTGAATGTATTGTTTGAATAAATGATAGCAAAGAGTTTGCAGGCAAAACTTCTATTGTGATATAACCTAGTAAGGGTCACACCGGAAGGAGTAGCAGGTTCGTCGGAGCTTGGGTGATAGCAAAGGGGTTCGCTAGTGAAACTTTAGGCTTGGTATATATCCCGAAAAGAAGTGGATGAGTCCAGAGAAGTAGCAGGTTCCCTAATGCTTGAGTGAAGGGTAGGCAGAAGAGATCTATCCGTAGTGTATGAAAAGTAAACGGAAGGGGTTTACTTGCAGTGAAATATATCTGTCCTTTCTAGACACTCGAGTACCGTGGCGAATGTGTTTACGTTGTTAAATAACTAAAACACTTGCACTTTAAAAAAAAAAAGAAATCAAGTTTCCGTTGCCTTGTAAAGGAGGGAGTCAGTTGCGGAGCTGCTCTGACGTCACTCTGTGCCGCGCTGGGATTGGTCAGAACAGCGGGTGTGTAGCGGAGCTGAAATTGTAAAGGAGGGGTGAGTGCCGAAGCGTGAGAACTTGTCTCGCGAAAAGGCCGCGCACCCATTGGCCGAGATTATTTGAAATCGTGCATTTCATTGGTCGCACAAAAATAAAAGGCGCACTTGGATTGGGAGTGATTTTGTAAACAAAAGTCGCTTGTAGGAAGTTATATGTGGTATACGTATAGACCACATACTAGGCCTGATCCCAGACATCTAGGGTTTGAGAACGATCAGTGGAAGGGTCATAACACTAGCATTATGTACGGAAATAAGAGAAAACTGACCCTTGTGAATAAAGTGAAAAATTATTTTAAAAAGGATAAACCTATTAAAACTAGAGAAGGTGTTGTCATTCCGCCACCTAATACTCCCGCATCTTTCATGATGTTTGATAAAGGGTACCATTCGTGTGTATGGTTAGAAAATTGGGTGGAGTATACGAAGGACGACGGAATTTTGGCTTTTCCGTTAGAAGGTACATTTAATGATAGGATTTTATTCAATTTAAGAACCCGAATGAATGATTTGCGTCCCAGACCTAGATTGACGCAATACGAAGCCTTAGAGGAATGGGAGATAGAGGCTTTCGAGAGAGATAAGCCCCACATGGATAAAGGTTTAACAAAATTTTATCCAAAACTGAAACATGAAACCCGAGATAAAAAGATGAAACAGTGGAGGCAGAACATGATAGTCGAAGGACTATATCCAATGATGGCATTAGGGGAAGCCACAGGGGAGAAAAGAACAGAGAAAACAAAGCATTCGATGACCGGTGGGGAGTCAGACGATGATTATTTGGAGGACCTGTTCATGAGGAATCCACCTCCTTATAATGAAGGACCTAGGTCCTGTAGTGTAGGGGATACCTCCCGAAGGCCTCTTTATCAGGAAGGGACTAGATCTGTAAGTGTAGGAGATGGCGGTCAAATACCTCCCTATATTGAAGATCTAAGACCCATAGATACCAGAGCTCCATGTCTAAGACCACCACTTAGTGAAGAGTCAAGATACTCAGGTGAGAGAGACTTCGGTCCCAGACTTCCTTACGGGGGTGAGGCAAGACCCTCAAGCGCAGGAAATCCATTCTCAAGACCTCTGAATGAGGAAGAAATGAGATCCTTAAACCCAGGAAGTTTGTTCCCGAACTATGGTGGAAGTCCAAGTATGCGGCATCCAACAGCCCCCACTTTGACTCCACAAATAATACCTGAAATAGGCACAGAAAGAATACTATCGGAAAGTGGACGAGAGGCTCTGGCCAGACAAAGAACCGAGTTAATTCAGAAAATTTCCTAGCTGAATACAGGTCCTGAATCTTTGACAATTCCAGTAACTATTGGACCAGTTGTTCCTTTGTATGGGAATAAAACAGGGAGTCCAAAGACTCCGATTATTTCCCCAGCTGTAGTGCAGCCGAGAAAAGAGCCCTTAATTGTAGATGATCAGACAAGTGAATGTGAATCTGAGGTTTCTCTAATGGATTTGCCAATCAGAGAATCAGAGAGAAGATTGCAGAAAAGACATAATCCTTTTAATACAGGAGAAATTCAAATGGAATCCACTTCCGGAACTAAAAGTGTCACTCTAGTGTCTCCTGAAGAAATTGAGAGATGGAGTCGAGAATTAGAGAGACAAACTCCACTGTCAAAACCCTTAGATATTTACAGACTGAGAATAGAAATAGAAGAACTAATGGCAGGAAATGTGGGGTTAGACAGATTAAATACCTATTCCGAGGAAGAGCTTCTATTTATCTGTAAAAGTCTTACCCGTAACACTAGAGTGTTCCATGAAAAATTAACAGACACTGCCGCCAGTATGGGAATAGATATCGGAAGATCAAAGCCATTACAGAAACCTTACAGAGCAGAATTCTCTGACAAAGATCTGGAGAATATGAATGTGGCAGAAAGAAGGTACAGATCAAGGAATTGTTGGGCGTGTTGCAGAAATGGGGAGATTTAGAAAAATGGAAAGCCAGGTGGGCAAAGAAAAAGAAAGAAAGTAGATCCAAACAGGTGACTTCTGAATTCGTTTTAAGGGAAGCAGACAAGCCTGATCAATTATATCCTATGCGAGAGGTGCCAGGTGGAAAATATGTGCACGTTCCGTGGTCCAGACAGGATATTGTGTCATTTACAAATGACTTTCCAAAATTACGAGAGAAGCCTGTAGATGGGTATAGACAGGTAGAGAGGTTTGTGAAAGTGTAAAAATGCCTTTGGAAAGTCCTGGATGGGTTTTTCGACATAGTTGTTCCTGTGGATCTGTGGACTGAATGTAAGATTGCCATTGGTTGGCCTAGTGAGGAATACCCGAGGGATTCTAAAACAGGAGCTCCTTCCGATGAGGTGATGAGAAAATATGATCAGGTACTGTTACACCTGAAGAAAAAGGTGCCTGCAAAGGAAACTGATTGGACGAAAATAGATAGAACTACCCAGGAAAGGGATGAGACAGTGCATTCCTTTTATGAAAGACTGTTACAGGTATTTAAAACGTACAGTGGTATAGATAACATCGAGATGAAGGATATGATCCACTTCATTTACAGGTTTGTAAACGGTTTAAGACCTGAAATTTGTCAATGGATAAAGGACAACAAAATCTGTTGGCAGTCTAAAAAGATGGATGAGGTCCAATGGTACGCAAAGTACTGTGAGGATGAGATGGCTGATAAACGAAAGGCTTTGAAGGAAAAGGTTATGTGGGCACAGGTAAAGTTGGCAGAACAACAGGAAAAACAACTGAGTAAAATGAGTAATAAAACCCAAAATCCAGGTCCTGGGGGTGGAGGGAAGCCTAAAGTAAAAATGAGCAGGAAGGAAGCTAAAAAGAAGTTTCCCTGTCACCAGTGCGGAGAAATCGGGCACTGGAGAGACGAGTGTCCATACTTACAGCATGGTAACCCCCAAACCACTGACTTAACTCCACAGACGCAGAACGAAAAGCCAAGAAAGACCCCGCAGCAGGTAAAAGCGAGTCAGTTGCCCCGTGCACCTAAACCGAATTATAAGGGAAAGACACCGCAGGGTGAAGACATAGAAATCTGGGGAGGAAACGAAGATAGAAATGCAGCAACTTCGCAATTTTTGTTGAATGACACTTTCCTCTGTGATGATCAATACTGACGGGGCCTGAGGGGGGAGGACGAGGAGTGCGTACTTGGCGCCTCCTTGCCGGTAGACCAGTCAGGGCCATATATTGAAGGAAAGGTTGAAGGAAATGACTTCACCTTCCTGTTGGACACTGGTGCTACCCGTTCTACTGTGAGAACAGCAGACGTTCCAAACCTACCCCTCTCGGGAGAAGGAATCCAAGTAGTGGGTGTATCTAATCAATTGATTAGTACACCAGTTACTGAGCCCATGGAGATCACAATAGGGATCTTCAAGGAAATGCATAGATTTGTGGTTTGTGATACCAGTCCAGTAAACTTACTGGGACGTGATTTGTTGTGCAAAATGAACTGCACCATCTTTTGCACACCAAAGGGTGTCGAAATTCAGACACCAGACGAAGATGGTATATACAAATTAATGTTAATTCGACCTGACTCAGAAGTTAAACGACTGACTATACAAGACTTACCTGAAGAACTCCAACAGACAGTGAAACCAGAGGTATGGGACTTTACTGGAAAAGATGTAGGACTGATGGCAAATGTAGACCCGATTAAAATAGCCATGAAAGAAAATGCAGTTTACCCGAATACTAAACAGTACAAAATGAGTGCAGAAGTAAAAGCAGGAGTTGCCATTGAAATAAAAAGATTGCAAGAAGCAAACATCATACAAGAAGTAATGAGTTGCCCATGTAACTCACCCATAATTGGAATCAAGAAACCTAGTGGCAAGTACAGGGTAGTGCAGGATTTGAGAAAGGTCAACAAAATTGTTGTCCCCTGTTGTCCTATTGTTCCGAACCCAGCAGTGATCCTGTATCAGATCCCCTGGGATGCTGAGTGGTTCACCGTGATTGACCTATGTCATGCATTCTTTTCAATCCCGTTGCATCCAGACAGCAAATTCCTTTTCTCATTTGCATTCGACAGTCACATGTTCATCTGGAATCGCGTCCCTCAGGGTTACACAGGAAGCCCCTCGATCTTTAATCAGATTCTGAAAAGGTGCCTTGAATCCTTGGTCTTACCTGGAAATTCAGTTTTGGTGCAATATATAGACGACCTCTTGGTGGCGTCTAAGAGTCAGAAAGACTGTGTTGTCGACACCATTGCCTTACTGAATCATCTAGGTGAAGGAGGACATAAAGTATCCCCTGACAAGTTACAGTTCTGTACCAAATCGGTAAAATATCTGGGGCACCAGATAGAAAAAGGTATCTGGAAAGTTACTTCAGAAAGAATCAGGATAATTCGAAACATGCAGTTACCCAATACTCAGAAAGAAGTTAGACTGTTCCTTGGAGTCGTAGGTTACTGCAGGCAATGGATTGTGGGATTTGCAGTCCTAGCAAAGCCTTTGATAAAAATGACAAAGAAGGGAGCGAAAGACCCAGTGGAATGGGATGAGGAGAGCTTGACAGCATTTACTAAATTACGAGAATGTCTGTGCACAGCCCCAGCACTGGGAATGCCTGATTATTCGAAAGAATTTTCATTGTTTTGTGACACACGAGACAACTGTGCATTGTCAGTCCTAACCCAAGCACACGGGTTAACTAGACGTCCAGTGGCATATTTTTCTGCCACTTTGGATCCAGTGGCTGCTGGATTACGCGGATGTCTGAAAGCAGTAGCTGCAACGTGCACGAGTCTAGAACAAAGTGAATCCATTATTATGGGACATCCTGTAACTGTGTATGTTCCACATGCAGTTGCAATCTTACTGACCAGAACTAAAACTCAGTACCTCACCCCTAGTCGGCTGACTAAGTATGAGAGTATTCTCGTAGGTGCTGCAAATATAGTCATTACTCGGTGCAACATACTGAATCCAGCTACCTTATTACCAGACTCAATAATTGCGGAAGCGAAGGGAGAGGTCGAGCATGACTGCATTGACCTGACAGAATTCAGCACTAAACCACGTCCAGATATCAAAGAAACGCCCTTGCCTGTAGAAGATAGTGAGCTGTTTGTGGATGGCTCATGTTTAAGGCACGAGTATGCAGGCCTAAGTGCTGCTTATGCTGTAGTCACGGTGAAAAAGACTATAGAAGCATCCTGTTTATTTGGAGTGAAGTCTGCACAAGTAGCCAAATTGGTTGCATTGACAAGAGCCTGTAAAATTGGAAAAAATAAGAGAATAACAGTATATACTGACAGTCAATACTGTTATGGGGTGGTGCATGGCTTCGGCCAATTGTGGCTACAGAGGGAGTTTCTGACTTCTTCAGGTACTCCTATCAGAAATGGAAAAGTTATACATGAACTACTGGATGCAATCCAGTTACCAAAAGAATTGGCAGTGGTCAAATGTGCTGCCACAAAACGGGCACTGATCATGTGACCGTGGGAAATCGATATGCTGATGAAGTGGCAAAACATTGTGCCAGACATAGAATGTCTGTAAATATCAAGTTGGGGGGATACGGAAACAGCTGCCAATTTATGGTGTTTGAGGATGTGCCTACATGGGAAGAATTGAGAGAGTGGCAGCATGCTGTGACACCAAAGGAAAAGGAAAAATGGAAGAAACTTGGTTGTCGACAGAGAAGTGAGGATGGTATCATTGTGGGCCCTGCTGGTATGCCTGTGTTGCCTAGACGCTTGCTTGCTTCTATGGCTAGACTGATACATGGCGATGCACACATTGGTAGGGATGCCATGATCCGTGTTTTCCAACAAACATGGTTCAATCCGAAGTTCAGGAAAGTAGCAGAGTCACTCTGCCAGAGGTGCTTGACATGTCAGCAATTCAACGCTGGGAAAAGAACAGTGGTTGAGATGGGAAAAATTGGGATATCAGGAGGTCCCTTTGTACGATTACAGATAGACTTCATTCAGTTGCCCCCTTGTAAAGGAATGAGATACGTCCTTGTCATTGTCTGCCTGTTTTCAAGATGGGTGGAAGCTTACCCAGCCAAAAAGAATGACGCCCTGACTGTAGCCAAGTTGTTGCTGCGAGAACTAATACCTAGGTACGGGGTTCCAGTCACAATTGAATCAGATAGAGGTGGGCATTTCCAGAATGAAGTAATTGACCAACTTTGTAAAGCATTCAAGATCTCACAAAAACTGCACTGTGCATGCCGTCCAGAGGCTTCTGGAGTAGTGGAACAAATGAATGGCACTATAAAATCGAGATTAGGAAAGATGTGTGAGTTTACTGGCATGAACTGGATAGAGGCTTTACCTCTTGTTCTGATGGGAATCCGAAGTATTCCAGACCGAAATACAGGCCTGAGTCCCCATGAAATCCTGATGGGAAGAGTGATGAGACAAGCATGGGTACCAGGATACAAACTGATAAGCATTACTGATGATTTGGTACTTGAGTACTGCAAGCAACTGGGTGACCAAGTGCGTTCTATCTCTCGCCAGATTGGGGAAGACGCCGTCGTCAGTCCAGAAACTCCAGTCCATAGCTTGGTTCCAGGTGACTGGGTTGTACTCAAGAAACACACTTGTTCGAGTTGCCTTGCACCGAAGTGGGGAAAACCACGCCAAGTGATTCTGGTAACCACAACAGCGGTGAAGTGTGCTGGTGTGCCGAAGTGGATCCATGCCAGCCACACTAAGAGGGCTACCGAAGCCGAGATAGCTGAAGCTGAAGGTTGTCCAGCTGAAGGGTCTGCAGATGTTGGTCCTGAAGTAGCTGATGAAGAACAACCGAGAACCAGTCAAGATGAGTGGATACCCATAATCGACCTGACGGATGATCCCATAAGAACAAGAAGCCAGACTTACGCAGACAGAGAGTGGAATAGTGAGGAAGAGACAGGAATAGAAGAACCCACTCAGGTTATTGAGATTCACGTCAAATCTGAGGAGGAAGAAGAGCCTATAGGGACAGAACAGGTGATCGACACACCTCCAAGAACACCTGAAATTGAAAAATGACAGACAGAAATTAGGGCGAAAGTTCAAGCGGAAGAAAATCAAGGGTTCGAAGTGCTTGAGCAGGATCAGATAGAATTAGATGAATGTGTTCAGGACACAGAAGTTGAAACACCAAAAAGTCAAAACCTGTATATTCCTGAACAAGGCCAGCTTAGTAACCAGGCAGAAGAAACTGATATAAGACCTGGGACTAGTCAGACAGAGAGGGAGAAAACAGAAACAGAAGTGCCACAACTAAATGAGAATAAAAGAGCATTAGAAGAAAGCAGACCCACTGTGCCAGCCAAAAGACTCAAGAAAAAGAAAAATAGCGAACCAAGATTCATTAAAAGACTGAGACTGAGACTGAAAACAGTAGAAGAAAAACTTGAGCAAAGAAGAAAAAGTTCACGTATAGCAGAGCAGACTGGAGAGAGCTCCAAATGAAGAAGTGATCGAATAAAAAGACTGAACGAAAAATATCAGGATCCTGAGTGAACTCATTTGATTTTGGAAGAATTTGAGGATCTTGATATAACTGACGAAAGTGACGAAGGACAGACATCTGATCAGTCTGCAGAGGAAGACGATCCAACCTGAAGTTGCTCAGTGTAAGCTACCTGTGCAAAGTTACAAAGAGGGGTTGAGACCTTCTTCTAAAGCAAAATGTCTGATTCAAATGTGAATGGAAGGCCTAGACGCAATTGTTGTAAAACATGCTGTAAATATGTATATGTAGTGTAGCTATAGTAATAGTGGTATGGATACGATTAACAGTTTTTATTCCTTTTATGGTGAGCAAAAATACTAATATTGACACCACAGAGATTGTGACAAAAGACACGGAAGAACTGACAACACGTAGTGTAGAAAGACGTGAGAAAGCACTTAGCGTTAGACAAGCTAAATCGGACTTAGAAGCACCAGATGAGGAAGGACTACATTATCACGGAATCAAGAACAGGACTCATTTAAATGTTTTCGCTAATCTTTTAGTGCATTATGTAGAGATCATGGAAATAGGAGACTGTTACGTATGCATGAAACTACCTACTTCTGTAGCTGAGGGAGTGACGTACCATCACTTACCATTAACATATGGAATTTCCTATAGCATCTTAGCTAGCCTATTTTACAAAAGAGGACCGTTACAGTACTATTACTCTAACACAGACGTGATATTTTCTGAACTTCCTATACGTGGGAATCTGAATCCTGTACATATCAAAAGGTACGTAACACGTTATATGGGAGAATACTTTCTGACTATAGGTACATTGGATTTAAATGAAGCACATAGAGATAACTTGACCTGTTCATTACATGAACAAGAAAAATTGTTTTTAAATATGGCAGAGAAGAGAAGGGAAAGTTTCCAAAGAAGGGCCAATGATAAAAGACAGAAAACTCCTAAATGGGCTGAAAACATGGAAAGCACCTCAAATGGTGGGGCTAGTCCTGCTTTGTTGCTGGATTTCGAGAGAAAAGGGAGACTTTGTCTTCACCGCGAAAAGACTAGTTATTATAATAACATTTTCATTGGTTCCAGTCAATGTGAGCACAATTACAAGGTAATTGGAGGTTGGGGTTTCAAAAATGGGTCAGAACCTGTGTTTCCTGGAATTTATTATATATGTGGAAACAAGGCTTATTTCAAAATGCCGGATCACTGGTATGGAAGCTGCTACTTTGGCATTGTCTTCCCGAAAATATACCATGTGAATGAAGTTGCTGGAAGCAGTGAAAACACTAATGGCTTAGTGCGTAGTAAAAGAGAAAGTGTAGGTGAAATAATGGGTAGTATTTTTAGTGCACTGATACCTGGAGTGGGAGTGGTTCTGAACACACACAGAATTTGCAAATTGTCAACAATAGTGGATCTGTTGTCTACTGACACAGCACATGGATTTCTGTTGGTCAATACCGAAATGGTTGCGATCAGATCTATGGTTTTACAGAATAGACTTGCTCTTGATACCTTATTAGCAAAAGAGGGCGGAGTCTGCCGGATGTTAAAAGCGCAACATTGTTGCACTTACATACCGGATAAAAGTGTGCAACTCAAAAGGTATGTGAGAAACATTACAAATTTGGAAAAAGAACTCAAACCACTGGAGGTTGATAGTGCCTAGAAGAGACTTACTGATGGTCTCTCCAATGTAGGTCATTGGTTTGCTAATTTAGGTAGAAATTTGTTGTTTAAGGTACTGATGCCAATTGCAGTAATAGGGTTTATCATATTCCTTATATTTGTCTGTTGCAAATGTCGCAAACATCAGAAGAAATACACTGTGAATAAGAGAGGTGTGAAACGGAATGTGGATGACCTTGAATTAGAGGAACTGAATAATCAGATTTGTAAAAGGGTGAAGAATTCTCACCCTAACAAAGAAGTAAAAGAGAAACTGAATCGAATGTTGGAAGAAATTGAATTGGGCAATGTGTGAAAGTTGGCATCTGATTCCATTGATTTTGTGATGATAGTAAATATCATCAAAGAGGGGATTGATGGAGCAAGGATTCGCACATTCTGTGACTTGCTTGAATTCATGAACCTCGTATAACATGTAATAACGTAATTCAACCTGTATGTCTTACTAATTTTCCTTTATTCTTACATTTGGGTGTCCTAGTGATGCTTGCATATGTGTTTGCTAACTCGATAACTCTTGTATCTAAAATGGCCGCTGCTTGGCGGGGTTTTCTTTCTGCGCATGCGTTGGTCACACTCGCGTGACGAGACGCACTTGCAGTTCTGGTGGGAATCTTTGCGCCTGCGCAGTTGCTTCTAAAATGGCTGTTGATGTCCCCATGTGGTGAAGCTTGCTCAGCTGCTTACTTGTTATTGTATATTTGCATTAATGCCTAACGTTATAGTTTATATGAACTAAGGGGTATAGAGTGGCTATTCATGGTATACAGTGTATTCATTTATTTCTGTGTTTTAATTTGTTTTCGCTTACTTTTCATGTACCGCGATCCTGGGGGTCTGAGGGTTACGCGAGCCATCTTGAAAGTCTCTACTGCGCATGTCACCCTGGCAGAGAGAAGGCAACCTTGAACAGTGGAACTCAGCCAGCTGGCAGCCACGGTCAAGATGCTCCTGAGAAAGTGACCTGCGACCCAGCAGGATAGAATCGAAATGTACTGCAACCGATACAAATGTAATTTCTCCATTGTATTCTGTAGAAACTCTCATGGGAACCCCAAAATCAATAGGCGGATCGAGAGTATGTAAATATAGGCTTGTAGAAGTTAAACGTGATTGGTGTGTTGACCTATCCTACTTGGGGACCAATCGAAATTGGGGATTCTGACACTTGCAACATTTGGGGGGTGGTACACTGACCCGAAAACAGTATAACTACCCTAGGTTTAGCTAGAGAATTTGTCCGACTTCTCTGAATAGCTGACCTGTCACTGACCCAACGCACTAAATAGGTGACTGATACAGAAGTGCTGCGGAGCACTCTGTCCGAAATATTCCATAAACTCAGAGGTTTTACTGAACCTTAAGTGCTGGCGGAGCACTTTGTTGGTGAATTCGATAACCCAATCGGGGTTCTGCCCGATAGCTGCAGAGAGGGTGGAGCGCAGGCGTTTCTTCCGAGCTGTGGGTGCTGGTCGTTCCTTGGTGGTCCTGTCCTGATCCTAATCTGGTTTCCCTGTCATGTCCTGGGGTGTCCATTCTGCACCTGCTGTCCTATCGATGACTGTCCTTCCTTTTGGTTTATCCTGTACTTAACTGACCCGTGGCCAGGGTTGGTTTTCACACCATTCTAGGTAAATATATAGTGCTGAAACTCTATTCTGCACCTTCTATCCTTCTGTCTTTGCTTTAATAAAGACATACCTTTGCATATGTTGATTTTTCCATGCTTTCTTCGCAACCATTAAATGAAAAATCATACAGTCAAATTTTCTTTAGCATGTTCCTATGTTTCCCTTCCTTTATGCACAATTATCCATACGGTTTATGAATTATAAGTGTGGTTTAATAATTTCTCTCTTATTAAGCTGATTGAAGTAAGGTTGCTAGAACTATAGCGTGTTCCTTTTTTCCCCTCCCTATAAATGTATAGGATTTCCAATCTTCACACCCGTTCTTTTGAAGTATTTCTCTGGTAGTGAAATCCCAGTTGTATTCCTTACAATCTACCCCATCTATAGTTATTCAGTCTTAAGTTCCGGTCCTGAAAATCTGTTTTAGCATGTTCCCTGTTCTTCCTTCCTTTAGTCTATAAACGGGTGCCCTGATTTACTTTCTATATGGATATGTGCTCTTTGTTATCTTAATCATTGATTGCCTACTGGTTGTAAATTGTATGCTTGCTGAATCTGAGCTTTAGATACAACTTTTAAAACTTCCTGAGTTTGTGGTCATTTACATGAGTAATAAGACAGTACAAAAATTGGTATTTTGTTGTCTGCCTTTCTTTCACAGCTAGCTCCCTGATTCATTGTGGTCATAGGTACCCGTAACGGTGGAATGGTAAGTCGGGTACACTAAAATAAATAGGAAGGAACAAGGGTTACTGATAGCAGAGTGTTAGGTCGCCTGATCAATGAATATGGTAAATTTGAAATTTATGGGCCCGATACGTATAAGGTAAAATTATTGGCGGGTGACCTGCGCGCTCTATCACAGCCACCAGACGACAAGGGGACAAAGCGCCTGAATACCCTCACGGGTGACAAGAAGCGCTCTATGAATCTACAAATCTACCGATTCATTGAAAGAAACTGCCGGGACCAGCATCAGCCACCAGAGGACAGGGAATGAAGCGCCTGGATACCCTCACGGGTGACAAGAAGCGCTCTATGAATCTACAAATCTACCGATTCATTGAAAGAAACTGCCGGGACCAGCATCAGCCACCAGAGGACAAGGGAAGGAAGCACCTAGATACCCGCACTAATGACAAGAAGCGCCCTATGAATCTTCAAATCTACAGATTGAATTATTGAAGCTGCTGGGACCAGCATCAGCTATCGGAAGACAAGGGAACAAAGTGCCTGGATACCCTCACAGGTGACAAGAAGCGATCTATAAATCTGCAAATCTACCAATTGAATGAAAGACGCTGCGGGGACCAGCATCCGTCACCAGAGGACAAGGGAAGGAAGCGCCGGGATACCCTCACGGGTGACAAGAAGTGCTCTATAAATCTACAAATCAACCAATTGATTGAAAAAAGCTGCTAGGACCAGCATCAGCCACCAGTGTAGGAGAGTAGGATCTGCTTACTATGGTTACCCCCACTTTTTGCTGGTGTTTCACTGTTTTTCAACTTTAGTCTGGCTGGGCCCTGCTAACCAGGACCCCAGCCTAGCTGCTTCCTCTCTAAATTGATTACATGTACATTAGGTACACTCCAAATTGGTTACTGGGCATAGGTACCCCAGAGGCCTACCAGGGGCTGAAGCATGTATTATGCCACCCCTGGAAAGCCTTCCAAAATGGCACCACAGGACTGCTACTGCACCGTGGGTAAGGTAGTGTAAGCACCCCTTACTAAGATATAGTATACCTATATATAGAGACACATATAAACCTATAAGTCACTCCTATGGCAGGCCTTGACAATGCTGATGGCAGAGTGCTTGGTTTTGTGTGAGAGGGTGCTTAAGCATTAGCTGAGCCCCTCTGCAGCTTTCGGAATCCCTTCCTTATAGCTGTTCTGTGATACAGCCATACCATGTACTCTTAAGTGCATTATAACCTCGCAGTAAATGCTAACTTTGGAATGGCTGCATCAAAACATGTTGTGTTTGGTGTCAAACACTTTGGAATCCTATCTCCCCCCCCCCCAGTCCTGGCGACGGGGGTAGAATTCCACCCTTCTACAGGGAGAAGACATGTGCACACTGGTCTGACCAGTAATAGTTTAAAAGAGCCCCAGCATCACAGAATGGATGCTTCTGGCACAGACAAGGGTCTGACCTCCTGCTGCTGGACGAAACTCCGGAAGCGGAGGCCTGGACAATAGGTTTCCTGCCCAGGGAGGTGTAACCACCTCCCCAGGAAGGCTTTAGTGTATTGGGGCAGGGTGGGTGCATTCAGTGAATGCTTTTCAGACAGTGCCTGGGTCACACAAGGTGTCTCTTTGCATACCCCAGTTCAAACCGGTTGCAGGGGCTCTCAGACCCTGCTCTGGCGCAAAACTGGACACATGGGAAAGGGTGTAACCACCCCCAGGTCCTCCCATAGGTCGGATCTTAGAGTTAGTCCAACCCCTAAACTTAGTATAAGTATAGGAACCCAGTCCCTAGGACTTTAGATTACCCTTGACGAACCTCTGCAACATATATGCTGGAACTTCGACATTCTATTTCAACTAGAAGACGGAAGAATCTCCCTTGGAGTCAAGGAGTGACTCCCCTGTTCAAACAGGCACCAAAGAAGCATCTTGCCGGTCTGCATTTTCGAGGCTCCCGCAGGATCCCGAAGAATCTGTGACACATGAAATGGACTTCCAGACATCTCTGAGGCCAACACGAGATCACAGCAAAGCTGAGACCCCCAGCCATCACGAGAGACGTGGGACCGGAACTCCTGGACACCGTGCATATTTGCTAGTGCACCTACTTCCAGAGCTTTCCCGAAGTTGTGCATTCGGCTGTTTGTAGTCCAAGCCCTGAGCACCATTTGCACTGAAGATTGTGGACCACGAGTGTTCCGTGTCCCTGCTTCTAGCAATTCTGCTCAAGGCTCCTTCGCGTAACCTGGTCCATCGACTGGTGGGTCCCCCCGAAGGTAACTCTTCTGTTTCCTGGTCTTTCCTGTTTGCTCCAGGTGTGCCCGTACTCCCCTCCAAAAAAGTGAGTCCCTCAGGCCTTGCTGGTTTGCACCGAAGCCAATCTTTGCTTTCTGCGTGGGTTGCTGTTGCCAAGGCTTGTTGGGTCCCATCCGGAATCCGACACTGCAGCACTCGACATCCTTCGTGGGCAGCTCGAATCCAGCTCCTGGTTGTCGTCGACGCCTCCTGGACCTCGTGGCTGAAGAGTCAAGCTTCACCTTCTGCACCTGCAAGCACGTAACATCGGTTGGCATCTTCTCTTCGCCTTCCTGGTCACTGGCTAGTGACCCAGACTCGGTCCCCTCTTCTTTCAGGTTCTTCGCGACACCGATCCAGGCTTAGATCCATCCGGACACTTTCGACTTGGTTGCCTGCAGCACTTTTCAGTAGCTCGCCATTGAAAACGACGATGAAACCCGACACCAAAAGACACCTATGCACCCGGCTTCCCTGGGTGATGTAACAAGAGTACTCTGGTGCTCCCGTGGGTATTGACTCTAGAACTGCCTAGTTCTGAAGGGGTTTGCTCCAAGTCCTCTTCTAAGTGTCCTTCCTTTGTAGTTTTCAAACCGCAACTTTCCCGTAGAAGTAATTAGTGATTTGCGTCTGTGTTTAGACACTGCACGCATCCCCCGTGGGTCCCCTGTGTCACTAACGTGGGTGGTTCCTGGTGGCCCCAGCATTTCTACAGGTCCTAGGCCTTGTATCTATGTCAGTAGTGGTTCTTATTGCACTTTCTTAGTATATGGTTTGTGAGGCCCCTAGGGCAAAACGTATACTGTTTTAATGTACTGTGTACTAATTAAGTTTACTGAATGTACTTTTGCCTCTAGCCTCATAAAGAGACTAGAGGGATGTGTTTTGAATAAATACATATATTTTATATATATACTTGGTGTGGTTCTCCTTCATTTGGCCATTCACAAGATTATAGACTGGTAAAACAAGCTGCTTTACATTCCTCCAAGACTTAGCCTGAAGGCTGCTCTCCACAGTTTGAGTTTGAGTTTGAGTTTAAAATATTTCTTAAGCGCACGTACACCAAGCGGTTTCATGGCGCTGTAAAGTACTGAAACCCTGAGGGGCAGAAAAACGGGAACACGGGAAAAAGGAGTTTATGGGGAGAAGGCTTGTGTGAAAAGAAAGGTTTTTAGTGCCTTGCGGAAAAGTGTGTACTGGGGGCAGGATCTCAGGTGGACCGGGAGGGAGTTCCAGAATGCAGGGGCGAGTGTGGAGATTTTGGAGCCTCCCCATTTTTTGTGTTTGAAACGAGGAACTACGAGCAGTTGTTGGGCGGAGGAGCGTAGCTCCCTGGGAGGAACATAAGATTGAATTTCAGAAGAAATAAAAGCAGGGGATGAGCCGGACCGGGCGTTGAAAATGATGCAGGCCAGCTTAAACTGGGCTCGTTCTCGAATGGGGAGCCAGTGTAGGGACTTGAGGAGGGGAGTGACGTGGTGTGATTTGGGCGAGTTGAATACCAGGCGGGCCGCCTGGTTCTGGACCAGCTGGAGACGTCGCACGCTGTACGCGGGCATGCTACAGTAGAGGGCATTGCCGTAATCCAGGCGGGAGATAACCATTGCCAGGACTATGAGTTTGAGGGCAGAGAGAGAGAAAAACCGAGAGACTTTGCGGATAGAACGGAGAGAGAGAAAGGACGAGGACACAACAAAGCTGACTTGGGAATGAAGCGAGAGTTGGTCATCCAGTTTGAACTCAAGAGTTTTTACAGAGGAAGATGGCGTTGGAGGGGGACCTAAGGAAGGGGGCCAGAAGAGAGAAGACCAGGGACTGGAGCAACCACCTGTCAACACCAATAGGATAGCTTTCTATAAGGTTGTCTTTATCCTACCATGAATAAGGGTTGTTTGGACTGGTGCAAGGTGCCCACTAGAATAGTGGACAGCATATGCCAGGCCAACTTCTCACAACCAGATCACCAGAGGAGAAGGTAATGAAGCGTCTGGATTCCCTCAAGGGTGACAAGAAGCGCTCTATGAATCTACAAATCTAGCGATTGATTGAAAGAAGCCGCCGGGACCAGCATCAGCCACCAGAGGACAAGGGAACAAAGTGCCTGGATACCCTCACAGGTGACAAGAAGCGCTCTATAAATCTACCGATGGATTGAAAGATGCTGCCGGTACCAACATCCGCTATTGGAGTACAAGGAAACGAAGCGCCTAGATACCCTCACAGGTGATAAGAAGTGCTCTATAAATCTACAAATCTACTGATTGATTGAAAGAAGCTGCCGGGACCAGCATCATCCATAAGAGGACAAGGGAACGAAGCGCCTGGATACCCTCACGGGTGACAAGAAGCGCTCTATGAATCTACAAATCTAGCGATTGATTGAAAGAAGCTGCCGGGACCAGCATCAGCCACCAGAGGACAAGGGAACGAAGCGCCTGGATACCCTCACGCGTGACAAGAAGCGCTCTATGAATCTATAAATCTAGTGATTGATTGAAAGAAGCTGCCGGGACCAGCATCATCCATAAGAGGACAAGGGAACGAAGCGCCTGGATACCCTCAGGGGTGACAAGAAGCGCTCTATGAATCTACAAATCTACCGATTGATTGAAAGAAGCTGCCGGGACCAGCAACAGCCACCAGAGGACAAGGGAAGGAAGCGCCTGGATACCCTCACGGGTGACAAGAAGCGCTCTATGAATCTATAAATCTAGTGATTGATTGAAAGAAGCTGCCGGGGCCAGCATCAGCCACCAGAGGACAAGGGAACAAAGCGCCTGGATACCCTCACGGGTGACAAGAAGCGCTCTATGAATCTATAAATCTAACGATTGATTGAAAGAAGCTGCCGGGGCCAGCATCAGCCACCAGAGGACAAGGGAACAAAGCGCCTGGATACCCTCAGGGGTGACAAGAAGCGCTCTATGAATCTACAAATCTACCGATTGATTGAAAGAAGCTGCGGGGACCAGCATCAGCCACCAGAGGACAAGGGAAGGAAGCGCCTGGATACCCTCACGGGTGACAAGAAGCGCTCTATGAATCTATAAATCTAGTGATTGATTGAAAGAAGCTGCCGGGGCCAGCATCATCCATAAGAGGACAAGGGAACGAAGCGCCTGGATACCCTCAGGGGTGACAAGAAGCGCTCTATGAATCTACCAATCTACTGATTGAAAGAAGCTGCCGGGACCAGCAACAGCCACCAGAGGACAAGGGAACGAAGCGCCTGGATACCCTCAGGGGTGACAAGAAGCACTCTATGAATCTATAAATCTACAGATTGATTGAAAGAAGCTGCCGGGGCCAGCATCATCCATAAGAGGACAAGGGAACGAAGCGCCTGGATACCCTCAGGGGTGACAAGAAGCGCTCTATGAATCTATAAATCTAGTGATTGTTTGAAAGAAGCTGCCGGGGCCAGCATCATCCATAAGAGGACAGGGGAAGGAAGCGCCTGGATACCCTCACGGGTGACAAGAAGCGCTCTATGAATCTACAGATCTACTGATTGATTGAAAGAAGCTGCCGGGGTCAGCATCATCCATAAGAGGACAAGGGAACAAAGCGCCTGGATACCCTCACGGGTGACAAGAAGCGCTCTATGAATCTACAAATCTACCGATTGATTGAAAGAAGCTGCCGGGACCAGCATCAGCCACCAGAGGACAAGGAAACGAAGCGCCTGGATACCCTCATGGGTGACAAGAAGCGCTCTATGAATCTACAGATCTACCGATTGATTGAAAGAAGCTGCCGGGACCAGCATCAGCCACTAGAGGACAAGGGAACAAAGCGCCTGGATACCCTCAGGGGTGACAAGAAGCGCTCTATGAATCTACAAATCTACTGATTGAAAGAAGCTGCCGGGACCAGCATCAGCCACCAGAGGACAGGGAATGAAGCGCCTGAATACCCTCACAGGTGACAAAAAGCGCTCTATGAATCTATAAATCTAGTGATTGATTGAAAGAAGCTGCCGGGGCCAGCATCATCCATAAGAGGACAAGGGAACGAAGCGCCTGGATACCCTCACGGGTGACAAGAAGCGCTCTATGAATCTATAAATCTAGTGATTGATTGAAAGAAGCTGCCGGGGCCAGCATCAGCCACTAGAGGACAAGGGAACAAAGCGCCTGGATACCCTCACGGGTGACAAGAAGCGCTCTATGAATCTACAAATCTACCGATTGATTGAAAGAAGCTGCCGGGACCAGCATCAGCCACCAGAGGACAAGGGAACAAAGCGCCTGGATACCCTCACGGGTGACAAGAAGCGCTCTATGAATCTATAAATCTAACGATTGATTGAAAGAAGCTGCCGGGGCCAGCATCAGCCACTAGAGGACAAGGGAACGAAGCGCCTGGATACCCTCAGGGGTGACAAGAAGCGCTCTAGAATCTACAAATCTACTGATTGATTGAAAGAAGCTGCCGGGACCAGCATCAGCCACCAGATGACAAGGGAACGAAGCGCCTGGATACCCTCAGGGGTGACAAGAAGAAGCGCTCTATGAATCTACAAATCTAACGATTGATTGAAAGAAGCTGCCGGGGCCAGCATCAGCCACTAGAGGACAAGGGAACGAAGCGCCTGGATACCCTCAGGGGTGACAAGAAGCGCTCTAGAATCTACAAATCTACTGATTGATTGAAAGAAGCTGCCGGGACCAGCATCATCCATAAGAGGACAAGGGAACGAAGCGCCTGGATACCCTCATGGGTGACAAGAAGCGCTCTATGAATCTACAGATCTACCGATTGATTGAAAGAAGCTGCCGGGACCAGCATCAGCCACTAGAGGACAAGGGAACGAAGCGCCTGGATACCCTCAGGGGTGACAAGAAGCGCTCTAGAATCTACAAATCTACTGATTGATTGATTGAAAGAAGCTGCCGGGACCAGCATCAGCCACCAGATGACAAGGGAACGAAGCGCCTGGATACCCTCAGGGGTGACAAGAAGCGCTCTAGAATCTACAAATCTACCGATTGATTGAAAGAAGCTGCCGGGACCAGCATCAGCCACCAGAGGACAAGGGAACGAGGTGCCTGGATACCCTCAGGGGTAACAAGAAGCGCTCTATGAATCTATAAATCTAGTGATTGATTGAAAGAAGCTGCCGGGACCAGCATCACCCATAAGAGCACAAGGGAACGAAGCGCCTGGATACCCTCAGGGGTAACAAGAAGCGCTCTATGAATCTATAAATCTAGTGATTGATTGAAAGAAGCTGCCGGGACCAGCATCAGCCACTAGAGGACAAGGGAACAAAGCGCCTGAATACCCTCAGGGGTGACAAGAAGCGCTCTATGAATCTACAGATCTACAGATTGATTGAAAGAAGCTGCCGGGACCAGCATCATCAATAAGAGGACAAGGGAACGAAGCGCCTGAATACCCTCAGGGGTGACAAGAAGCGCTCTATGAATCTACAAATCTACCGATTGATTGAAAGAAGCTGCCGGGACCAGCATCAGCCACCAGAGGACAAGGGAACGAAGCGCCTGGATACCCTCAGGGGTGACAAGAAGCGCTCTAGAATCTACAAATCTACCGATTGATTGAAAGAAGCTGCCGGGACCAGCATCAGCCACCAGAGGACAAGGGAACAAAGCGCCTGGATACCCTCACGGGTGACAAGAAGCGCTCTATGAATCTACAAATCTACCGATTGATTGAAAGAAGCTGCCGGGACCAGCATCAGCCACCAGAGGACAAGGGAACAAAGCACCTGGATACCCTCACGGGTGACAAGAAGCGCTCTATGAATCTACAGATCTACAGATTGATTGAAAGAAGCTGCCGGGACCAGCATCATCAATAAGAGGACAAGGGAACGAAGCGCCTGAATACCCTCACGGGTGACAAGAAGCGCTCTATGAATGTACAAATCTACCGATTGATTGAAAGAAGCTGCCGGGACCAGCATCATCCATAAGAGGACAAGGGAACGAAGCGCCTGGATACCCTCAGGGGTGACAAGAAGCGCTCTATGAATCTACAAATCTACAGATTGATTGAAAGAAGCTGCCGGGGCCAGCATCAGCCACTAGAGGACAAGGGAACAAAGCGCCTGGATACCCTCACGGGTGACAAGAAGCACTCTATGAATCTACAAATCTACCGATTGATTGAAAGAAGCTGCCGGGACCAGCATCAGCCACCAGAGGACAAGGGAACGAAGCGCCTGGATACCCTCAGGGGTGACAAGAAGCGCTCTATGAATCTATAAATCTAGTGATTGATTGAAAGAAGCTGCCGGGGCCAGCATCATCCATAAGAGGACAAGGGAACGAAGCGCCTGGATACCCTCATGGGTGACAAGAAGCGCTCTATGAACCTATAAATCTAGTGATTGATTGAAAGAAACTGCCGGGGCCAGCATCAGCCACTAGAGGACAAGGGAACAAAGCGCCTGGATACCCTCACGGGTGACAAGAAGCACTCTATGAATCTACAAATCTACCGATTGATTGAAAGAAGCTGCCGGGACCAGCATCAGCCACCAGAGGACAAGGGAACGAAGCGCCTGGATACCCTCACGCGTGACAAGAAGCACTCTATGAATCTATAAATCTACCGATTGATTGAAAGAAGCTGCCGGGACCAGCATCAGCCACCAGAGGACAAGGGAACGAAGCGCCTGGATACCCTCACAGGTGATAAGAAGTGCTCTATAAATCTACAAATCTACTGATTGAAAGAAGCTGCCGGGACCAGCATCAGCCACCAGAGGACAAGGGAACAAAGCGCCTGGATACCCTCACGGGTGACAAGAAGCGCTCTATGAATCTATAAATCTAGTGATTGTTTGAAAGAAGCTGCCGGGGCCAGCATCATCCATAAGAGGACAAGGGAACGAAGCGCCTGGATACCCTCAGGGGTGACAAGAAGCACTCTATGAATCTACAAATCTACCGATTGATTGAAAGAAGCTGCCGGGACCAGCATCAGCCACCAGATGACAAGGGAACGAAGCGCCTGGATACCCTCAGGGGTGACAAGAAGCGCTCTAGAATCTACAAATCTAACGATTGATTGAAAGAAGCTGCCGGGACCAGCATCAGCCACCAGAGGACAAGGGAACAAAGCGCCTGGATACCCTCAGGGGTGACAAGAAGCGCTCTATGAATCTACAAATCTACCGATTGATTGAAAGAAGCTGCCGGGACCAGCATCAGCCACCAGAGGACAGGGAATGAAGCACCTGGATACCCTCACAGGTGACAAAAAGCGCTCTATGAATCTATAAATCTACCGATTGATTGAAAGAAGCTGCCGGGACCAGCATCAGCCACCAGAGGACAAGGGAACGAAGTGCCTAGAGACCCTCACAGGTGATAAGAAGTGCTCTATGAATCTACAAATCTACTGATTGATTGATTGAAAGAAGCTGCCGGGACCAGCATCCGCTATCGGAGTACAAGGGAACGAAGTGCCTAGAGACCCTCACAGGTGATAAGAAGTGCTCTATGAATCTACAAATCTACTGATTGATTGATTGAAAGAAGCTGCCGGGACCAGTATCAGCCACCAGAGGACAAGGGAACGAAGCGCCCGGATACCCTCACGGGTGACAAGAAGCGCTCTATAAATCTACAAATCTACGGATTGATTGATTCAAAGAAGCTGCCGGGACCAGCGTCAGTCACCAGAGCACAAGGGACGGAAACGCCTGAAGACCCTAAAAGGGGTCAGGAAGCGCTATATAAATCTACAAATCTACTGATTGGTTGCAAGAAGCTGCCGGGACCAGCATCAGCCACCAGAGGACAAGGGAAGGAAGCGCCTGGATACCATCACAGGTGATAAGAAGCGCTCTATAAATCTACAAGTCTACAGATTGATTAATGAAGCTGCCGGGATCAGCAACATCCACAAGAAGACAAGGAAACAAAGCGCTTCGATACCCTCATCGGTGACAAGAAGCGCTTTTTGAATCTACTAATCTACCCCTTAATTGATTGAAAGAAGCTGCCGGGACGAGCATCAGCCACCAGAGGAAAAGGGAACGAAGCGCCTGGATACCCTTACAGATGACAAGAAGCGCTTTATGAATCTACACATCACTCTCTGGGTACCCTGTAAGAGAAGAGATCCGAGAACAGACTCTACAGTCTTTATGTTTCACTCCTTCCATCTGGACTCCATCCACACTGTGAACATCTGTAGTGTTCTACCAGATCTTGGGCACGTCAAGGCGCTACAGTCTTTATGTTTCACTCCTTCCGTCTGGACTCCATCCACACTGTGAACATCTGAAGTGTTCTACGAGATCTGGGGCACGTCAAGGCTCTACAGACTTTATGTTTCACTCCTTTCGTCTGGACTCCATCCACACTGTGAACATCTGTAGTGTTCTACCAGATCTTGGGCACGTCAAGGCGCTACAGTCTTTATGTTTCACTCCTTCCGTCTGGACTCCATCCACACTGTGAACATCTGAAGTGTTCTACGAGATCTGGGTCACGTCAAGGCTCTACAGTCTTTATGTTTCACTCCTTCCATCTGAACTCCATCCACACTGTGAACATCTGTAGAGTTCTATCAGATCTGGGGCACGTCAAGGATCTACATTCTTTATGTATCACTCCTTCCGTCTGGACTCCATCCACACTGTGAACATCTGTAGTGTTCTACCAGATCTGGGGCACGTCAAGGCTCTACAGTCTTTATGTTTCACTCCTTCCGTCTGGACTCCATCCACACTGTGAACATCTGTAGTGTTCTAAGAGATCTTGGGCACGTCAAGGCGCTACAGTCTTTATGTTTCACTTCTTCCAGCTGGACTCCATCCTCACTGTGAACATCTGTAGTGTTCTACGAGATCTGGGGCACGTCTAGGCTCTACAGTCTTTGTTTCACTCCTTCCGTCTGGACTCCATCCTCACTGTGAACATCTGTAGTGTTCTACCAGATCTGGGGCACGTCAAGGCTCTACAGTCTTTATGTTTCACTCCTTCCGTCTGGACTCCATCCACATTGTGAACATCTGTAGTGTTCTACCAGATCTTGGGCACGTCAAGGCTCTACAGTCATTATGTTTCACTCCTTCCGTCTGGACTCCATCCACAGTGTGAACATCTGTAGAGTTCTATCAGATCTGGGGCACGTCAAGGATCTACAGTATTCGCGCACTTACTGCGTTTCACTGAAGTAAACAAAGTGAGGGGAGGAATATTTGAATTCATCTCAATGAGCGGCAGGTCACATTCCAGGCCATAATTTTTTGGCCAGTATGCCACTTCAGATTAGACCAAGCCCTCTGCAAATCAGTGTGCTCCTGCACCAACATGAACAGAACAGCCCAAACAGCCAGGCCAGGTCCTCTCTGAACTGGAGCACAAGCATCCCCGGCCGGTTTCGGCGGAGTTGGGGCTCTCAATCAGGGCAGACTGTTCTCATGACCGGCTGGGTTGGGACTCATTTGCATAAGATAGGTGCTGTAACCTTAAATACATCAGCTTCTTTACACCATGATTTAAGAACTTCATTTATTACAAAAAGTACATCTTCTTTACAGAAGAGATAACCTGAAAGTAACTGCCTCATCTAGAAACTTGGCATGTCTTCCTTCACCTTCTGAAATCTGGAGCCCATGTCAAGATTCCATATATAACCACGAGGATATTACACATTCCCTTCTGCAAATTTGAGTTGAAGTAACATATGTACAGTTTCCAAACAACTTACCACAACACTTTATCAACCTCAAAACCTATCTACACTTGTTACCTATAACCATGGGTGGGAGTTAAAACTGGTGGTGATTTGGGTTATCTCATAATCCTTACTCCAAATGGGAGAGCATTTCAAAAGAGTCATCAATCTTCCATTCCCTTGACCCATACTCACCTCCGTGAATCCCACCGTAGTGGATGCATCATTGTCTGTTCTATGCTTCGTAGGCCACAGATATCTTTTTCCATACAGGCACTTTGCTCGTGCTCCACACATTCCCATCTGTCAATTCTACCACATTATTACCAACTCTGACAACTTTCATCGGTTCAGTGAACTTGTATTCTCCTGCTCTTACAGACCTCCCTTTATTCACACTGATACAACCACCCACCTTAAGAAACACATGAAGGGCCCGATTCACAGAACTAACTTCAAACACAATCCTAAACTTACTACCATTTTGGTATTCACAGTAGGCACTTCATTCATTCATTCATTCATTCAAATACTTTATTCGCCATTTTTTTTTAAAACACCATAAAAGTTACATTTAAAATTCATCACATTCGATTACTTAAAAACAATCAATTAAATATAATATTTAAGAATAATAAAAGAGAAAGCAAGTAAACTGCAGCGGCACTGCAAAGAAAATGAAAAGGCTATGATAATCGTAAGGACCAGAAAGTCACAGTGAATTTTAAGGGTCCAAACATTTTCTGTAACTCAATGCACATTTGAGGAAACCGGCCAGAAACGGAATACAATCAGGTTTTAACAATTGTAGATAAAACAAAGCTGGGCGCACTTGCACAAAGTTCAGCTTCTTTAACAAAGGTTTCAGATAAATAGTCCTGGGCATTTCATAATATTTACATAAGAACATAGGCTGTCTATTGCTGGTGGGCCTGATGTCTGTCGGTGCGATCCGGTACACCCCCTATCGGGCCCACATGTATGCGCCTGCAAGAGCTGGTCTCTAGACAAACCGGCCAGGATTCGAACGCTGGAAGAGAGTGTCCCGACCACGCACAATAACATCGCGGGTCGTGTGCTTCGGATTTGGAATCTGAACGTGAGGTCATTGGTTAAGCATCATCAATATGTACATGACCTCCTTGTTAAGGATTCGCCCGACCTACTCTTCCTCACCGAAACATGGCTACAGACTCTGATGCCGCCATCCTCAACCTTACTTTTCCATCTGAATATACGGTGTTCACATTGAACCGTTCGACGAGGGGTGGTGGCATTGCCATGGCAGTAAAATCGCGCTTCCCCTCGGAATGGAAATCTCTTGGTCTGCCAGCCTGTGAGAGTGCCCTTTTTAAAGTGGCCTTCAGTCATCATTTCACGCTCAGCGGTATTCTCATCTACCGTCCTCCAGGTAACGACACAGTTTTTAAGGCTGCTCTTGCCGATATGGTAAGTTCTCTTGCACCTAGCTGTGCGAATTTTAACATCACTGGCGACCTTAATATTCATTTCGATTGCAGGGCGTCCACGGGCATAGACACTCTGCTCGCCGACCTTGAAGCACTGCAACTTGTTCAATTAGTTACCCTGCCCACTCATTCTGGGGGACATATTTTGGACCCCTTTTTTACTACACTTGAGAGGGCGAAGGAGTCCAACCCGATCCCGGTGGGCTGGACTGACCATCTGTTGGTGGAAGTCTTTTGTCCCATTGATGATCTGCCATTTAAATCGGTGGATAGGTTGGTTTTTAAAAGGCAGTGGCATAAGCTGAAACTGGAGGAGTTTCATAGGTTGCTGGAGAAAGAGTCCCTGAGCTCCATTGTGAATGTGGAACAAGGTTACGAACTGTTTTGCAAATGGATTTCTGATGCCCTCGATTCCCTTATACCAATGCGCTGGTCAAAATGTCATACTAAAGTACCGAGCCCACGGTATAACGACTCGCTTGCCGAGCTTAAAAAAATCTGCCGGAAAGCTCAGAGGGAATGGAGGAAGACTTAAGATCTTAGTCTGAAGTCCTCCTATTTTGCCAAACTGAAGATCTATCATAGGGCAATCTGCAGAACCCGGGCCGCATTCTATGCCCAGGAATTCCAAACCAGCACTAACCCCTCAAAACTAATTTTCACGGTCATTAAGGACCTTCTGATTAAAAGGGCTACCTCGACCGTAATCTGCACTGATGCCCACTGTGAAAGTCTGGCATCCTTCTTTTTAGAAAAAGTGCAGACCATTTACCGAGGATTTGACCTGTCGCTGCCCGACTCAGAGTTAGGGGGCTTTAACTCGCCGGCTGTGGGGATTTTGTCCTCCTTGCCGGACTTGTCCACGGAGGCTTTCGACATACAGAGTCTCAGGATCAAATCTGGCTCTCCGTTAGATCCGCTGAAGCCTGATCAAATCAGGATTCTTCCCCTCTGGTGTCGGGCTCCGATACTTTCCTTGGTTAATTTGTCGCTATCTTCTGGAATGGTCCCCTCCTCGTGGAAGCAGGCGGTAGTCACCCCTGTCCTGAAGAAGGCTAATTTAGACCCGCTTTTGCCTGAGAACTACCGCCCCATATCTCTTCTTCCCTGGATAGCTAAAATCACTGAGTTGCATGTTAATTCCATCTTATCTGACCATCTTGCTCGCAACCATATTCTGGACCCGAGTCAGAATGGCTTCCGGTCGGGGCACAGTACCGAGACCGCATTGCTCTATATGACCAAGCACCTACGTGGGGTGCTCGATGCTGGGCAAATGGCGGCGCTCCTTCTATTAGATCTGAGCGCCGCATTCCATACTGTGTCCCACCGCGTTCTGACTCGGCGCCTAGAGGAGGCTGGTGTTGCGGGGATTGCTCTTCAGTGGTTTTGCTCTTTCCTCTCCGGTTGGTCCTTCAAAGTGGCTATACCACCTGGCCAGTCCACTTTCCATTCTTTGGATCTAGGGGTTCTTTAGGGCTCCTCGTTGAGTCCAACCTTGTTCAACCTATATGTGAACCCGCTAGCTGCGATCGTCAAACAATGGGGTTTGACGATGACCTCATATGCTGACGATACGCAGCTGGCGGGGACTCTGAGTGGTGACCCTGAGGTGAATGCCCCTAGATTCCGAGCAGGACTGTTGGCCGTAGCAAATTGGTTGAGATCCAATTGCTTACAACTGAACGCCAAAAAAACTGAAGTTATGGTGTTGGGGAAACATGCAGAGCTTTGGGGAGATCAGTGGTGGCCGCCTGAACTGGGTGTCACTCCCGTTCCTGTTTTCGAGGTAAAGAATTTAGGAATTTGGATGGATTCAGCCCTCACTTTTTCGAGTCACACGAAGAAGGTCGCAGCTACCTGCTATGGTATTTTGCGAGGCCTTAGATCTGTCCTCAAGTTTTTCGATTCTTCCACCCGGCAGCTCGTGGTCCAAGCCACGGTTCTATCTCGGCTGGACTACGGCAGTGCGCTGCTGTTGGGGATTAATCAGGCTGAAGCATCTAGGCTTCAAAGGGTACAGAATGCTGCGGCTGCCGGTTAGGCAAAGAATTAAGTTCAAGTCGTTATGCTTGGCCTTTAAAATCTTGAAGCTTTCTTCGCCACCGGCACTTGCGAACCTGCTCTTCCCCTACATCCCGCTGAGGTCCTTGAGATCGGAGGCTCTTCATCTTGCGGTCTGCCCCCGTTTTAAACTCAGTAGGATGGGTGGCCGCTCCTATCGAGTGCTTGCCGCTGGTCTGTGGAATACTCTCCCGGTGCACATTCGTGCTTTGAATAATCTCACCGTTGTCAGACGTGCTGTCAAAACCTTCCTGTTTCCTGTACCCGGCTAGGTGTTTCTTTCTCCTTTCCCTGTGTTATGTTTTAGTACCTGTTCAAGCGCCAGGACGTCCCTTCGCTGGGGCAGCTGTGCGCGCTATAAAAATTAATAACATAACATAACATAACATAAAGTGGAGCAGATCCTGTGGAGACTTAAAGTCACAGCCACACGATTCCAGCACGCTCCCTTTATGACCGCCCCTTGGGACTGCCAGTGAATAATGAAAGAGGTTAAATCTAAACCTGGTTAAAAGGAATCTCTCATATGAAGGCAACGGCCACACGAGATTCGGCTCCATGTCCAAAGTAGTGCTAAGTATCAGATGTGCCCTCACACAAGGTTTAGACATTTCTTTTTCTTCTCTTTCCGTTTTCCGAATTTGGGTGAAGATGTGTTTTATGCGCTCAACATCCTGTATATTAATACCATCAGGATTTAAAAACAGGTCTAGACATCCCAACTCACAAAAACGGGTTTTTAAATATTTGAACCAGGGTATATTTTTCATGTGGTCTAGACTCAGGGCCTCTTTAAGGATATTATGCGTAAGATGTAAATGCTTGTTAAGCCAACATTGCAACCAGAAGGTAAGTGGGCGTAATGCCAATGTATCGCTTAAGTAGGGCATGCCCGTTTCCTCATGGACAGACAAGTTGGCAGTCCCCTTGGGGACACTCAATAGTTGTTTAAGGAAGTTGTTTTCTGTCACTTGAAGACCCTCAAGGTTGCAATATCCCCATAGATCACTACCATGGCTTGCTGCTATGGATATGCACTTAGCCTGATACATTTTTAGCATTGCTGCCACTGGACGATTAACCATTTTGGCAGCAAAGCCAAAGAGTGCTGCATTTGCCCTTGTTACCTGACCCTTTTTTTATTTAGGAGTGCAGTCCAATTGAGCCGATGGTCAAACAAAACGCCCAAGTAAGAGAATGTTGTGCAGTTCGGAACCCTCACTCCATTCACCACAGAAGAATACTCTCTTTTAAGACGTGGACCTGCCCTCATCACATATGATTTGGTGTTGTTTATAGACAGATCACGGTTCACCATAAACCCATAGAAGGCGTCAAGTAAAGTTTGAAGCCCTATTGGTGTTCGTGCCAGGAGGACTGCGTCATCCGCATAAAGCAAGACGGACAGTCCTCGCTCGCCTACATACGGAAAGTCAGCCCCAGCTTCTAGCAAATGACCTTCCAGATCGTTAATCTATAGATTAAAAAGGAAGGGGACAAGTATGCACCCCTGCCTGACCCCTCTTTCAATATCAAAGTGCCTGGACACCTTTAGATTGTTTGAATATCTGATGTTGGCCTTGGTGTCTCTGTGAAGGTCCCTGAAGGAGTCAACCAGGGCGAGCTCCACCCCCATGGCCTCCATGGTCCACCACAGCCTTCCCCGATTGACACAATTGAATGCGGATGAGAGGTCCATAAAGGCCATGTAGATGGAACCCGAGCGAGCCATGGTGTACTTCCCTATGATGGAATAAAGGTTTAAGCACTGAGCCATGGTGGAGTGTCCAGGGCGGAACCCGTACTGGATATCTGAGACAATACTGTTATCCTCCGCCCAGGTACACAGTCTTTTTAAGATTGCCCCCCCAATAACCTTGACAACAGAGTCAATCAGAGAGATTGGCCTGTAGTTCAACGTGCTGTTACGGTCCCCTTTTTTGTGAACAGGGACAATCGTCAAGACACCCCAAGAAGCAGGGCACCCCCCTTTGGCTGCGGCATTGCCCACGGCAGTCAGGATCCGAGCCCAGAACGGGGGTTTTGATTTAAAAAGGTCCGGCGGAATGCCGTCTGGTCCTGGTGCATTATTATTAGACAGGTTAGCTATGCCCTCCTCCATTTTGCTCACCGAGAACGTCAGGTTTTCCTTATTAGTGGGCCTATCAAAAGGAACTAGCTGGCTCGATGTATTTTTAAATATTCCCACAAAATGGGACACCCATTCGTTTTCTGTTATGTTGGAGCCCACCTCTCTGATCCCTTCCGCTAAAAAAGGTGATCGATTAATGGTGCTCCAAAATCTGGAACTGCTAGATAGAGTCACTGGGTCTAGGAGCTCCCTCCATAAATCTTCTTTAACCACTGCTTTTCGGGTTGCCAAGGCCATTTTGTAATTTTTTCTAAGGGTACAGATCAGAACTCTATCTCTGGGGACTTTTTCAACCCGGCCTTAAGATCACTCGCTGCTTTAGAACATGCGCGACAGAAGCATTTTGGTCCGCGGGGCATACTGGTCTTGCCATGAGCCAGTAACATTTCATTTACTTTAAACACTAAACCATCAAATGATTTTAAGATACCAATTGATGAGGACTCGTGATTGAGGCAGCTAATAAATTCTGCCTCACAGGCAACCGTCAGGGAGTAATGGAAGGTGGACGGTATTATCTGGCACCATTTGATGCGACGCCCTCCATCTGTAGGTTGTAGGTTGTTACTGGTGTTTGTTTTCTCTTTGACCTTTATCAAACACCCTCCTGTAGTTACACAGACAGGATTATGGTCACTGTGTAAGATTGGGATGATACAGAAACCCTGCAGTAGGGAAAATATAGATCTAGAGACTAATGTATGGTCTATGTAGGTCCCGCTGCCCCGTCCCTTGAACGTTTGTTCCCTTAATTTGCTATGTGGCACTGCCAAGCTCATTGCCAAGAATAAGTCATACTCATCCAGCATGGTATTCAATACACTGCCCTGTATGGTGCGCTCAAAATGGATACCCGATATCAATGAACAGCCCTGTTTCCCCTGGACAAACAGCCTTGGGTCGCCACACGGATGGATGTTAAAATCTCCTGCAATGAGCAAATTCTTTCTATGAAAGCCGCATTCTAGTTTGACAAAGCTATTCCGTTTTGCCAGCCCACAACCCTCTGCCTTATTGATAGCATTATAAAAATGTATCACCAAAAGTGATCTATCCTTTTGACCCAGGGAGACAGCCTGAATATTTCTGTTTGCCGTGTGAACGATCTCAATGCTGCAGCGTAAGGCCAGTGATGCAAAAATTGCAAGTCCTCCCTTAGCTCTACCGCTAGTTGCCCTGGTCGCTGGAACAAAGAAAGCTCAGTACCCTACCAGCGATACATCACAGTCAACCATCCACGTTTCTTGTAGGCAGATTAACGCAAATTTACCCACAAACCCAACCCATGAGGGATCTTTAACTTTCCCTGCTAACCCCGCTATATTCCAGCTGAGAACATTATGATCTTGATAGGTCTCAGCAGGGCCCTGCGAGATTTCTCCTGAATGGACAAACACGGGTAAAACAGGGCAAAAGTTATCTTAGACCCCCACAGGTGGGATATGAGCAGGATCATAAGAGGTTTCCGCTAGGGGTACGAATTCAGAGACTAAGTTAATTGATAGGCAATTATTGTTGAGAGTGGGGTGTTTAATATGGGAAGAATAAGTTACATGGTCGCCACACAGTCAATCGCATTTATTAAGACCTGAAAGGGCTGCAAATCGATTTGGAGCCACATATGGCGATGGAAACTCCAAACCCCCCGAAAAGGCACCCCCATCGGTTTTAACATGGGTGGCATCATTCTCTGTTGACCCCTGGAGTGGGGAATCCTAACTTGAAGGCCTCTGTTTCCATTATTGGGTTGAGGATGTATGATTGCTCTATAGAAGAAACCTAGGGGCAGTATCTCTATGCCATGCCCCCTGGTCGCACCCCCTCTCAGCACATCTCTAAAGAACCTTTCTGGTGTGGTTGGATTATTGAAATTTACCACTACACAATCGCCGTTATTAGATTTGCGGGACCTACCTATCCAAGATACCCGGCGAACCATAATGATATCCTGCGCGCTCAGATGCCCCTCCCCGGTATTGCTGTGCAGCCAGTGTGTGACCTTGTTTTTAAGTTGAAAAAAGTCCTCTTTGGTACCTTCTAAAAGAGATGGAACATTACCTAGGACCAGTACCAACGGGGTAGATTCCGGTGGTAGATCGATGACCGGAAGGTTGACCATTTTCCTATGTGTTACATTGGGAGGGGGGCTGCCTACATTACTGGATGGAATAGCTACTGGGATATTATCTAGCGGTTGCTTGGTGGGACTTCCTACCATATGTGATTTGCCTGGAGCCGATAATATGTTATCTCTACCTTCTTTAAACTGAAGTTCATTAGCAGGTTTGGTCCTTTGCTCAACAACAAGAGGATCGGGGGCAAGATGTGATGAAAAAAGTGTGTTTAAGGTCTGTATGCCCCCATTATTTGCGCTGGCTAAAACACTTTCCAGGAAGCACTTACTCATTTCGGTATTCACAGGAGGCACTTTCTCATTTCGGTATTCACAGAAGTTAGGAGTCCTGACTCTAGGACTCCTAAATGCCTTCTGTGAATACCGAAAGTCTTACAGTTAGGAGTTTTCTCAGTTTAGGAGTAGTAAAGTTAGGAGCCACCCGGTGTCTGTGTAAAGTGACTCATTCATCTCGCACAGGAAGTTGGTGAAGTGAATCAGCACTGACACCCGGTGCGACCCTTGCTAAAGTCACGTGGCACATTCACCTCTCACAGGAGATGGTGAGGCGAGTCAGTGCAGACACCAGGTGTGACCCTCATTACCGTGGCACATTCACCTCACACAGGAGATGGTGAGGCGAGTCAGTGCAGACACCTGGTGTGACCCTCTGTACCGTGACACATTAAACCTCACACAGGAGATGGTGAGGTGAGTTAGTGCCGACACCTAGTGTGACCATCTTTACCGTGGCATATTCACCTCACACAGGAGATGGTGAGGCGTGTCAGTGCAGACACCAGGTGTGACCTTCTGTACCGTGGCATATTCACCTCACACAGGAGATGGTGAGGCGAGTAAGTGCAGACACTAGGTGTGACCCTCTTTACCGTGGCACATTCACTTCACACAGGAGATGGTGAGGCAAGTCAGTGCACACACCTGGTGTGACCCTCTGTACCGTGGCACATTCACCTCACACAGGAGATGGTGAGGTGAGTCAGTGCAGACACCTGGTGTGACCCTCTGTACCGTGACACATTAAACCTCACACAGGAGATGGTGAGGTGAGTTAGTGCCGACACCTAGTGTGACCATCTTTACCGTGGCATATTCACCTCACACAGGAGATGGTGAGGCGAGTCAGTGCAGACACCAGGTGTGACCTTCTGTACCGTGGCATATTCACCTCACACAGGAGATGGTGAGGCGAGTAAGTGCAGACACTAGGTGTGACCCTCTTTACCGTGGCACATTCACTTCACACAGGAGATTGTGAGGCAAGTCAGTGCACACACCTGGTGTGACCCTCTGTACCGTGGCACATTCACCTCACACAGGAGATGGTGAGGCGAGTCAGTGCAGACACCAGGTGTGACCTTCTGTACCGTGGCATATTCACCTCACACAGGAGATGGTGAGGCGAGTAAGTGCAGACACTAGGTGTGACCCTCTTTACCGTGGCACATTCACCTCACAAAGGAGATGGTGAGGCGAGTAAGTGCAGACACTAGGTGTGACCCTCTTTACCGTGGCACATTCATCTCAGACAGGAGATGGTGAGGCGAGTCAGTGCAGACACCTGGTGTGACCCTCTGTACCGTGACACATTAAACCTCACACAGGAGATGGTGAGGTGAGTTAGTGCCGACACCTAGTGTGACCCTCTGTACTGTGATACATTCACCTCACACAGGAGATGGTGAGAAGAGTCAGTGCAGACACCTGGTGTGACCCTCTGTACCATGACACATTCACCTCACACAGGAGATGGTGAAGCGAGTCAGTGCAGACACCAGGTGTGACCTTCTGTACCGTGGCATATTCACCTCACACAGGAGATGGTGAGGCGAGTCAGTGCAGACACCTGGTGTGACCCTCTGTACCGTGACACATTCACCTCACACAGGAGATGGTGAGGCGAGTCAGTGCAGACACCAGGTGTGACCTTCTGTACCGTGGCATATTCACCTCACACAGGAGATGGTGAGGCGAGTCAGTGCTGACACCTGGTGTGACCCTCTTTACCGTGACACATTCACCTCACACAGGAGATGGTGAGGCGAGTCAGTGCAGACACACGGTGTGATCCCCTGTACCGTGGCACATTCAACTCACACAGGAGATGGTGAGGCGAGTGAGTGCAGACACCTGGTGTGACCCGCTGTACCGTGACACATTCACCTCACACAGGAGATGGTGAAGCGAGTCAGTGCAGACACCAGGTGTGACCCTCTGTACCATGACACATTCACCTAACACAGGAGCTGGTGAAGCGAGTCAGTGCAGATACCAGGTGTGACCCTCTGTACAGTGACACATTCACCTCACACAGGAGATGGTGAAGTGAGTCAGTGCAGATACCAGGTTTGACCCTCTGTACCGTGACACATTCACCTCACACAGGAGATGGTGAGGTGAGTCAGTGCAGACACCTGGTGTGACCCTCTGTACCGTGACACATTCACCTCACACAGGAGATGGTGAGGCGAGTCAGTGCAGACACCTGATGTGACCCTCTGTACCGTGACACATTCACCTCACACAGGAGATGGTGAGGCGAGTCAGTGCAGACACCGGGTGTGACCCTCTTTACCGTGACACATTCAACTCACACAGGAGATGGTGAGGCGAGTCAGTGCAGACACCTGGTGTGACCCTCTCTGAAGTGCCACATTCACCTCACACAGGAGATGGTGAGGCGAGTCAGTGCTGACACCAGCTGTGACCCTCTTTACCGTGACACATTCACCTCACACAGGAGATGGTGAGGCGAGTCAGTGCAGACACCTGGTGTGACCCTCTTTACCGTGACACATTCACCTCACACAGGAGCTGGTGAAGCACGTCAGTGCAGATACCAGGTGTGACCTAGTGTACCGTGGCATATTCACCTCACACAGGAGATGGTGAGGCGAGTCAGTGCAGACACCTGGTGTGACCCTCTTTACCGTGACACATTCACCTCACACAGGAGATGGTGAGGCGAGTCAGTGCAGACACCCGGTGTGATCCCCTGTACCGTGGCACATTCAACTCACACAGGAGATGGTGAGGCGAGTGAGTGCAGATACCAGGTGTGACCCTCTGTACCATGACACATTCACCTAACACAGGAGCTGGTGAAGCGAGTCAGTGCAGATACCAGGTGTGACCCTCTGTACAGTGACACATTCACCTCACACAGGAGATGGTGAAGTGAGTCAGTGCAGATACCAGGTGTGACCCTCTGTACCGTGACACATTCACCTCACACAGGAGATGGTGAGGTGAGTCAGTGCAGACACCTGGTGTGACCCTCTGTACCGTGACACATTCACCTCACACAGGAGATGGTGAGGCGAGTCAGTGCAGACACCTGATGTGACCCTCTGTACCGTGACACATTCACCTCACACAGGAGATGGTGAGGCGAGGCAGTGCAGACACCGGGTGTGACCCTCTTTACCGTGACACATTCAACTCACACAGGAGATGGTGAGGCGAGTCAGTGCAGACACCTGGTGTGACCCTCTCTGAAGTGCCACATTCACCTCACACAGGAGATGGTGAGGCGAGTCAGTGCAGACACCAGCTGTGACCCTCTTTACCGTGACACATTCACCTCACACAGGAGATGGTGAGGCGAGTCAGTGCAGACACCTGGTGTGACCCTCTTTACCGTGACACATTCACCTCACACAGGAGCTGGTGAAGCACGTCAGTGCAGATACCAGGTGTGACCCTCTGTACCGTGACACATTCACCTCACACAGGAGATGGTGAGGCGAGTCAGTGCAGACACCTGGTGTGACCCTCTCTACAGTGACACATTCACCTCACACAGGAATTGGTGAGGTGAGTCAGTGCAGACACCTGATGTGACCCTCTGTACCGTGACACATTCACCTCAAACAGGAGATGGTGAGGCGAGTCAGTGCAGACACCTGGTGTGACCCTCTTTACAGTGACACATTCACCTCACACAGGAGATGGTGAGGCGAGTCAGTGCAGACACCTGGTGTGACCCTCTCTGAAGTGACACATTCACCTCACACAGGAGATGGTGAGGGGATTCAGTGCAGACACCTGCTGTGACCCTCTTTACCGTGACACATTCACCTCACACAGGAGATGGTGAGGCGAGTCAGTGCAGACACATGGTGTGACCCTCTTTACCGTGACACATTCAACTCACACAGGAGATGGTGAGGCGAGTCAGTGCAGACACCTGGTGTGACCCTTTGTACCGTGACACATTCACCTCACACAGGAGATGGTGAGGCGAGTCAGTGCAGACACATGATGTGACCCTCTTTACCGTGACACATTCAACTCACACAGGAGATGGTGAGGCAAGTCCGTGCAGACACCTAGTGTGACCCTCTCTGAAGTGACACATTCACCTCATACAGGATGTGGTGAGGCGAGTCAGTGCAGACACCTGATGTGACCCTCTGTACCATGACACATTCAAGTCACACAAGAGATGGAGAGGCGAGTCAGTGCAGACACCTGGTGTGACCCTCTGTACCGTGACACATTAAACCTCACACAGGAGATTTTGAGGTGAGTTAGTGCCGACACCTAGTGTGACCCTCTGTACTGTGACACATTCACCTCACACAGGAGATGGTGAGAAGAGTCAGTGCAGACACCTGGTGTGACCCTCTGTACCATGACACATTCACCTCACACAGGAGATGGTGAAGCGAGTCAGTGCAGACACCAGGTGTGACCTTCTGTACCGTGGCATATTCACCTCACACAGGAGATGGTGAGGCGAGTCAGTGCAGACACCTGGTGTGACCCTCTGTACCATGACACATTCCCCTCACACAGGAGATGGTGAGGCAAGTCAGTGCAGACACTAGATGTGACCTTCTGTACCGTGGCATATTCACCTCACACCGGAGATGGTGAGGCGAGTCAGTGCAGACACCTGGTGTGACCCTCTTTACCGTGACACATTCACCTCACACAGGAGATGGTGAGGCGAGTCAGTGCAGACACCCGGTGTGATCCCCTGTACCGTGGCACATTCAACTCACACAGGAGATGGTGAGGTGAGTCAGTGCATACACCCGGTGTGATCCTCTGTACTGTGACACATTCACCTCACACAGGAGATGGTGAGGCGAGTCAGTGCAGACACCTGGTGTGACCATCTGTACCGTGGCACATTCACCTCACACAGGAGATGGTGAGGCGAGTCAGTGCAGACACCTGGTGTGACCCTCTGTACCGTGGCACATTCACCTCACACAGCAGATGGTGAGGCGAGTCAGTGCAGACACCTGGTGTGACCCTCTGTACCGCGGCACATTCACCTCATACAGGAGATGGTGAGGCGAGTCAGTGCAGACACCTGGTGTGACCCTCTGTACCGTGGCACATTCACCTCACACAGGAGATGGTGAGGCGAGTCAGTGCAGACACCAGGTGTGACCCTCTGTACCGGGGCACATTCACCTCACACAGGAGATGGTGAAGTGAGTCAGTGAAGATACCAGGTGTGACCCTCTGTACCGTGACACATTCACCTCACACAGGAGATGGTGAGGTGAGTCAGTGCAGACACCTGGTGTGACCCTCTGTACCGTGACACATTCACCTCACACAGGAGATGGTGAGGCGAGTCAGTGCAGACACCTGATGTGACCCTCTGTACCGTGACACATTCACCTCACACAGGAGATGGTGAGGCGAGTCAGTGCAGACACCTGGTGTGACCCTCTTTACAGTGACACATTCACCTCACACAGGAGATGGTGAGGCGAGTCAGTGCAGACACCTGGTGTGACCCTCTCTGAAGTGACATATTCACCTCACACAGGAGATGGTGAGGCGAGTCAATGCAGACACCTGCTGTGACCCTCTTTACCGTGACACATTCACCTCACACAGGAGATGGTGAAGCGAGTCAGTGCAGACACCTGGTGTGACCCTCTTTACCGTGACACATTCAACTCACACAGGAGATGGTGAGGCGAGTCAGTGCAGACACCTGGTGTGACCCTCTCTGAAGTGACACATTCACCTCACACAGGAGATGGTGAGGCGAGTCAGTGCAGACACCTGGTGTGACCCTCTTTACCGTGACACATTCACCTCACACAGGAGCTGGTGAAGCAAGTCAGTGCAGATACCAGGTGTGAACCTCTGTACCGTGACACATTCAACTCACACAGGAGATGGTGAGGCGAGTCAGTGCAGACACCTGGTGTGACCCACTGTACCGTGACACATTGACCTCACACAGGAATTGGTGAGGCGAGTCAGTGCAGACACCTGATGTGACCCTCTGTACCGTGACACATTCACCTCACACAGGAGATGGTGAGGCGAGTCAGTGCAGACACCTGCTGTGACCCTCTTTACCGTGACACATTCACCTCACACAGGAGATGGTGAGGCGAGTCAGTGCAGACACCTGGTGTGACCCTCTTTACCGTGACACATTCAACTCACACAGGAGATGGTGAGGCGAATCAGTGCAGACACCTGGTGTGACCCTCTCTGAAGTGACACATTCACCTCACACAGGAGATGGTGAGGCGAGACACTGCAGACACCTGGTGTGACCGTCTGTACCATGACACATTCACCTCACACAGGAGCTGGTGAAGCAAGTCAGTGCAGATACCAGGTGTGACCCTCTCTACCGTGACACATTCACCTCACACAGGAGATAGTGAGGCGAGTCAGTGCAGACACCTGGTGTGACCCTCTATACCGTGACACATTCACCTCACACAGGAATTGGTGAGGCGAGTCAGTGCAGACACCTGATGTGACCCTCTGTACCGTGACACATTCACCTCACACAGGAATTGGTGAGGCGAGTCAGTGCAGACACCTGATGTGACCCTCTTTACCGTGACACATTCACCTCACACAGGAGATGGTGAAGCGAGTCAGTGCAGACACCTGGTGTGACCCTCTTTACCGTGACACATTCAACTCACACAGGAGATGGTGAGGCGAGTCAGTGCAGACACCTGGTGTGACCATCTCTGAAGTGACACATTCACCTCACACAGGAGATGGTGAGGAGAGTCAGTGCAGACACCTGGTGTGACCCTCTTTACCGTGACACATTCACCTCACACAGGAGCTGGTGAAGCAAGTCAGTGCAGATACCAGGTGTGAACCTCTGTACCGTGACACATTCAACTCACACAGGAGATGGTGAGGCGAGTCAGTGCAGACACCTGGTGTGACCCACTGTACCGTGACACATTGACCTCACACAGGAATTGGTGAGGCGAGTCAGTGCAGACACCTGATGTGACCCTCTGTACCGTGACACATTCACCTCACACAGGAGATGGTGAGGCGAGTCAGTGCAGACACCTGCTGTGACCCTCTTTACCGTGACACATTCACCTCACACAGGAGATGGTGAGGCGAGTCAGTGCAGACACCTGGTGTGACCCTCTTTACCGTGACACATTCAACTCACACAGGAGATGGTGAGGCGAGTCAGTGCAGACACCTGGTGTGACCCTCTCTGAAGTGACACATTCACCTCACACAGGAGATGGTGAGGCGAGACACTGCAGACACCTGGTGTGACCGTCTGTACCATGACACATTCACCTCACACAGGAGCTGGTGAAGCAAGTCAGTGCAGATACCAGGTGTGACCCTCTCTACCGTGACACATTCACCTCACACAGGAGATGGTGAGGCGAGTCAGTGCAGACACCTGGTGTGACCCTCTATACCGTGACACATTCACCTCACACAGGAATTGGTGAGGCGAGTCAGTGCAGACACCTGATGTGACCCTCTGTACCGTGACACATTCACCTCACACAGGAGATGGTGAGGCGAGTCAGTGCAGACACCTTTTGTGACCCTCTTTACAGTGACACATTCACCTCACACAGGAGATGGTGAGGCGAGTCAGTGCAGACACCTGCTGTGACCCTCTCTGAAGTGACACATTCACCTCACACAGGAGATGGTGAGGCGATTCAGTGCAGACACCTGCTGTGACCCTCTTTACCGTGACACATTCACCTCACACAGGAGATGGTGAGGCGAGTCAGTGCAGACACCCGGTGTGATCCCCTGTACCGTGGCACATTCAACTCACACAGGAGATGGTGAGGCGAGTGAGTGCAGACACCTGGTGTGACCCGCTGTACCGTGACACATTCACCTCACACAGGAGATGGTGAAGCGAGTCAGTGCAGACACCAGGTGTGACCCTCTGTACCATGACGCATTCACCTAACACAGGAGCTGGTGAAGCGAGTCAGTGCAGATACCAGGTGTGACCCTCTGTACAGTGACACATTCACCTCACACAGGAGCTGGTGAAGCAAGTCAGTGCAGATACCAGGTGTGACCCTCTGTACCGTGACACATTCACCTCACACAGGAGATGGTGATGCGAGTCAGTGCAGACACCTGGTGTGACCCTCTGTACCGTGACCAATTCACCTCACACAGGAATTGGTGAGGCGAGTCAGTGCAGACACCTGATGTGACCCTCTGTACCGTGACACATTCACCTCACACAGGAGATGGTGAGGTGAGTCAGTGCAGACACCTGGTGTGACCCTCTTTACAGTGACACATTCACCTCACACAGGAGATGGTGAGGCGAGTCAGTGCAGACACCTGGTGTGACCCTCTCGGAAGTGACACATTCACCTCACACAGGAGATGGTGAGGGGATTCAGTGCAGACACCTGCTGTGACCCTCTTTACCGTGACACATTCACCTCACACAGGAGATGGTGAGGCGAGTCAGTGCAGACACATGGTGTGACCCTCTTTACCGTGACACATTCAACTCACACAGGAGATGGTGAGGCGAGTCAGTGCAGACACCTGGTGTGACCCTTTGTACCGTGACACATTCACCTCACACAGGAGATGGTGAGGCGAGTCAGTGCAGACACATGGTGTGACCCTCTTTACCGTGACACATTCAACTCACACAGGAGATGGTGAGGCAAGTCCGTGCAGACACCTGGTGTGACCCTCTCTGAAGTGACACATTCACCTCATACAGGATGTGGTGAGGCGAGTCAGTGCAGACACCTGATGTGACCCTCTGTACCATGACACATTCACCTCACACAGGAGATGGTGAGGCGAGTCAGTGCAGACACCTGGTGTGACCCTCTGTACCGTGACACATTAAACCTCACACAGGAGATGGTGAGGTGAGTTAGTGCCGACACCTAGTGTGACCCTCTGTACTGTGACACATTCACCTCACACAGGAGATGGTGAGAAGAGTCAGTGCAGACACCTGGTGTGACCCTCTGTACCATGACACATTCACCTCACACAGGAGATGGTGAAGCAAGTCAGTGCAGACACTAGGTGTGACCTTCTGTACCGTGGCATATTCACCTCATACCGGAGATGGTGAGGCGAGTCAGTGCAGACACCTGGTGTGACCCTCTTTACCGTGACACATTCACCTCACACAGGAGATGTGAGGCGAGTCAGTGCAGACACCCGGTGTGATCCCCTGTACCGTGGCACATTCAACTCACACAGGAGATGGTGAGGCGAGTCAGTGCAGACACCTGGTGTGACCCTCTCTGAAGTGACACATTCACCTCATACAGGATGTGGTGAGGCGAGTCAGTGCAGACACCAGGTGTGACCCTCTGTACCATGACACATTCACCTCACACAGGAGCTGGTGAAGCGAGTCAGTGCAGATACCAGGTGTGACCCTCTGTACACATTCACCTCACACAGGAGATGGTGAAGTGAGTCAGTGAAGATACCAGGTGTGACCCTCTGTACCGTGACACATTCACCTCACACAGGAGATGGTGAGGTGAGTCAGTGCAGACACCTGGTGTGACCCTCTGTACCGTGACACATTCACCTCACACAGGAGATGGTGAGGAGAGTCAGTGCAGACACGTGACGTGACCCTCTGTACCGTGACACATTCACCTCACACAGGAGATGGTGAGGCGAGTCAATGCAGACACCTGGTGTGACCCTCTTTACAGTGACACATTCACCTCACACAGGAGATGGTGAGGCGAGTCAGTGCAGACACCTGGTGTGACCCTCTCTGAAGTGACACATTCACCTCAAACAGGAGATGGTGAGGCGAGTCAGTGCAGACACCTGCTGTGACCCTCTTTACCGTGACACATTCACCTCACACAGGAGATGGTGAAGCGAGTCAGTGCAGACACCTGGTGTGACCCTCTTTACCGTGACACATTCAACTCACACAGGAGATGGTGAGGCGAGTCAGTGCAGACACCTGGTGTGACCCTCTCTGAAGTGACACACTCACCTCACACAGGAGATGGTGAGGCGAGTCAGTGCAGACACCTGGTGTGACCCTCTTTACCGTGACACATTCACCTCACACAGGAGCTGGTGAAGCAAGTCAGTGCAGATACCAGGTGTGAACCTCTGTACCGTGACACATTCACCTCACACAGGAGATGGTGAGGCGAGTCAGTGCAGACACCTGGTGTGACCCTCTGTACCGTGACACATTGACCTCACACAGGAATTGGTGAGGCGAGTCAGTGCAGACACCTGATGTGACCCTCTGTACCGTGACACATTCACCTCACACAGGAGATGGTGAGGCGAGTCAGTGCAGACACCTGCTGTGACCCTCTTTACCGTGACACATTCACCTCACACAGGAGATGGTGAGGCGAGTCAGTGCAGACACCTGGTGTGACCCTCTTTACCGTGACACATTCAACTCACACAGGAGATGGTGAGGCGAGTCAGTGCAGACACCTGGTGTGACCCTCTCTGAAGTGACACATTCACCTCACACAGGAGATGGTGAGGCGAGACACTGCAGACACCTGGTGTGACCGTCTGTACCATGACACATTCACCTCACACAGGAGCTGGTGAAGCAAGTCAGTGCAGATACCAGGTGTGACCCTCTGTACCGTTACACATTCACCTCACACAGGAGATGGTGAGGCGAGTCAGTGCAGACACCTGGTGTGACCCTCTATACCGTGACACATTCACGTCACACAGGAATTGGTGAGGCGAGTCAGTGCAGACACCTGATGTGACCCTCTGTACCGTGACACATTCACCTCACACAGGAGATGGTGAGGCGAGTCAGTGCAGACACCTTTTGTGACCCTCTTTAAAGTGACACATTCACCTCACACAGGAGATGGTGAGGCGAGTCAGTGCAGACACCTGCTGTGACCCTCTCAGAAGTGACACATTCACCTCACACAGAAGATGGTGAGGCGATTCAGTGCAGACACCTGCTGTGACCCTCTTTACCGTGACACATTCACCTCACACAGGAGATGGCGAGGCGAGTCAGTGCAGACACCTGGTATGACCCTCTTTACCGTGACACATTCAACTCACACAGGAGATGGTGAGGCGAGTCAGTGCAGACACCTGGTGTGACCCTCTCTGAAGTGACACATTCACCTCATACAGGATGTGGTGAGGCGAGTCAGTGCAGACACCTGCTGTGACCCTCTGTACCATGACACATTCACCTCACACAAGAGATGGTGAGGCGAGTCAGTACAGACACCTGGTGTGACCCTCTTTACCGTGACACATTCACCTCACACAGGAGCTGGTGAAGCAAGTCAGTGCAGATACCAGGTGTGAACCTCTGTACCGTGACACCTTCACCTCACACAGGAGATGGTGAGGCGAGTCAGTGCAGACACCTGGTGTGACCCTCTGTACCGTGACACATTGACCTCACACAGGAATTGGTGAGGCGAGTCAGTGCAGACACCTGATGTGACCCTCTGTACCGTGACACATTCACCTCACACAGGAGATGGTGAGGCGAGTCAGTGCAGACACCTGCTATGACCCTCTTTACCGTGACACATTCACCTCACACAGGAGATGGTGAGGCGAGTCAGTGCAGACACCTGGTGTGACCCTCTTTACCGTGACACATTCAACTCACACAGGAGATGGTGAGGCGAGTCAGTGCAGACACCTGGTGTGACCCTCTCTGAAGTGACACATTCACCTCACACAGGAGATGGTGAGGCGAGACACTGCAGACACCTGGTGTGACCGTCTGTACTATGACACATTCACCTCACACAGGAGCTGGTGAAGCAAGTCAGTGCAGATACCAGGTGTGACCCTCTGTACCGTGACACATTCACCTCACACAGGAGATGGTGAGGCGAGTCAGTGCAGACACCTGGTGTGACCCTCTATACTGTGACACATTCACCTCACACAGGAATTGGTGAGGCGAGTCAGTGCAGACACCTGATGTGACCCTCTGTACCGTGACACATTCACCTCACACAGGAGATGGTGAGGCGAGTCAGTGCAGACACCTTTTGTGACCCTCTTTACAGTGACACATTCACCTCACACAGGAGATGGTGAGGCGAGTCAGTGCAGACACCTGCTGTGACCCTCTCTGAAGTGACACATTCACCTCACACAGGAGATGGTGAGGCGATTCAGTGCAGACACCTGCTGTGACCCTCTTTACCGTGACACATTCACCTCACACAGGAGATGGTGAGGCGAGTCAGTGCAGACACCTGGTGTGACCCTCTCTGAAGTGACACATTCACCTCACACAGGAGATGGTGAGGCGAGTCAGTGCAGACACCTGGTGTGACCCTCTCTGAAGTGACACATTCACCTCATACAGGATGTGGTGAGGCGAGTCAGTGCAGACACCTGATGTGACCCTCTGTATCATGACACATTCACCTCACACAGGAGATGGTGAGGCGAGTCAGTGCAGACACCTGGTGTGACCCTCTGTACCGTGACACATTCACCTCACACAGGAGATGGTGAGGCGAGTCAGAGCAGACACCTGGTGTGACCCTCTCTGAAGCGACACATTCACGTCACACAGGAGATGGTGAGGCGAGTCAGTGCAGACACCTGCTGTGACCGTCTGTACCATGACACATTCACCTCACACAGGAGATGGTGAGGCGAGTCAGTGCAGACACCTGGTGTGACCCTCTGTACCGTGACACATTCACCTCACACAGGAGATGGTGAGGCGAGTCAGTGCAGACACCTGCTGTGACCCTCTGTACCGTGACACATTCACCTCATACAGGAGATGGTGAGGTGAGTTAGTGCAGACACCTGGTGTGACCCTCTGTACCGTGGCATATTCACCTCACACAGGAGATGGTGAGATGAGTCAGAGCAGACACCTGGTGTGACCCTCTGTACCATGGCACATTTACCTCACACAGGTGATGGTGAGGCGAGACACTGCAGACACCTGGTGTGACCCTCTGTACCGTGACACATTCACCTCACACAGGAGATGGTGAGGCGAATCAGTGCAGACACCTGGTGTGACCCTCTTTACCGTGGCACATTCACCTCACACAGGAGATGGTGAGGCAAGTCAGTGCACACACCTGGTGTGACCCTCTGTACCGTGGCATATTCACCTCACACAGGAGATGGTGAGATGAGTCAGAGCAGACACCTGGTGTGACCCTCTGTACCATGGCACATTCACCTCACACAGGTGATGGTGAGGCGAGACACTGCAGACACCTGGTGTGACCCTCTGTACCGTGGCATATTCACCTCATACCGGAGATGGTGAGGCGAGTCAGTGCAGACACCTGGTGTGACCCTCTTTACCGTGACACATTCACCTCACACAGGTGATGGTGAGGCGAGACACTGCAGACACCTGGTGTGACCCTCTCTGAAGTGACACATTCACCTCACACAGGAGATGGTGAGGCGAATCAGTGCAGACACCTGGTGTGACCCTCTTTACCGTGGCACATTCACCTCACACAGGAGATGGTGAGGCAAGTCAGTGCACACACCTGGTGTGACCCTCTGTACCGTGGCACATTCACCTCACACAGGAGATGGTGAGGCGAGTCAGTGCAGACACCAGGTGTGACCTTCTGTACCGTGGCACATTCACCTCACACAGGAGATGGTGAGGCGAGTCAGTGCAGGCACCTGGTGTGACCCTCTGTACCGTGACACATTCACCTCACACAGTAAGATTAGTGCAAACTCCCACCAACTCATCGCAGTATTCACCACCCGAATGAAGGCCTGGCCGCAATCTGGACAGTTCCGCACTATAGCGCTGCGGTGCACCCTCGAGGCACAGATTTGCTTTACACACAACCAGGACACAAGATGGAGCCGGCTGCATCAAGAGAATAATTCAGTGAGCAAGAGAAAGAAAGACCACCGAGAGACAAAGAGAGTCAAAGATATAGAGAGGGAGACAGAGAGGGGTAGGGAGAGAGAGAATAGACGGGGGCTGGAGGGAGACTAAACCCATATGAGAGAGAGAGAGGGAGAGAGGGAGAGAGACAGAGCTAAAGAGAGAGAAGAAGAAGAAAAAGGGGCAGGAGGGAGAAAGAAACCCTGAGAGAGAGATAATGACAGAGAGAAGGGAGAGACAGAGAGAGGGGGTGGGGGGACTGGGGGGTCGAAGCTGCTCTTGTTCTTTGCAGTCCATGAGGCGCCTCATGCATCGATCGCTTCTTGGCGCTACAAAGAGTGCATCACACCGCGGATCTATAAAGAGGCAGATTGAGATTTAACTGAAATTCTCGCCTGGTGCTGGGGGGCGGGGCTCATGCCCCCCCCCCTCACACACACACCCCTCCCCAATCATCAGCTGTTGCTGTCTGTCTTGGCGCTATGCGTCCAGCCCCCCCTCCACCCTGTGGTAAATAAATAAATAATACCTCTCTTTTTGAATGCATAAATGAATAACAGATAGCTCAATAAATAAGAGTCAAGATTCGAGGTAGTAGGAGTTTTGCAGGTTTAATACAGCATAAAGGACAGGAACAGGACAACCTGCACGGGAACAGAATGGCAAGCCCTGGCAGCGCTGCCGGGGTCAGGATCGGGGGCAAAAGGCAAGGAAGGACTGGAACTGACTTTTTAATAACAGTACATGAGCATATATATATAACGCAAACACATAGCATTACATTGCAATAGGCGTAGCAGTGGGTGGAGCAATAGGCGTGACGCGTAGCAGTCGCGAAAGATAAGGGTGAAAATGGGTGTAACAGGGCGTATACATAGACATGTGATGCAAACGTAACAGAATATGTCATGAATGGGGCGGAAACCATGGAGGGGGCTACCTAAGGAGCCGGGACCTCTAACCTGATGGTGCGCACAAACTGGCAATGACGTGTTACTAGGAGAAGCTGGGGGCTATGAACTCTGTGCTAGGAGCAGAGACTGAAGTCTGGAGAGTCAGGGCGACATGTACCTAAGCAGTATCTAGTATCTGATGTTTAGGGAACATGTTGATATAAACTAGAAGTCAGGAGGGGAAAGGCTAACAGACTCTAAGACTGGAGCATGCATTATTCTACATGTAGTGCGTGATGAAGAATATTAAATGACCATTAATACAGTATTTCTCTTACATGGAGACGTAAAAGCTAGACTATGACGGTAACTATTGATACGATTCAGTAGCTTTAGGAATGCAGAGAAGGAGGACTGAACTGATAACTGGAATCATAACATACTCTTGGCAGACTCAGAGGCAGAGCCAGGCTGAACAGGCAACTGCAAGGCAGGAAGTAAGTGAAGGGTCGAGGATACAGGTGGGGGCTGTATCGCTCCTCAGCGAGGGCTTCAGGAGACAGGAGCTGAATCTGGTGTCCGGGCCCTTTTGAGGCCTAGAAACGGGGACTTTATAATGGAATAACGTGCACACTGAGAAACGTGGCAACGTAGCTTTACATAGGCCTAATACTCGTTTTATTCACGAGAACTGGAAACTGGCATACTAGAGGTGGACACAACTATAATTGCGTCTTTAATCGAACATGGGGAATAACATATGCATATTAATCATGCACACATAACATATGATGGATGACACGTAGGGACATAGAACATGGCAAAATTTACTTTTCCACATTCCCTCCTTGTCACTACGTTTCCATCAGGAAACATCAATATTCATGATACCATCTATCATTTCATACAGTATCATTTGCTCGTCTCGAATTCTTTTTGAACGGGATTTAGAACGGGACCTGGGACTAGGAGTTATACTAGGAATACAGGATGTAGCACAAATGCCGCAAATCGCAGGGCCACATTGTATACAGAGGCAGCAACTGAATATGATCGCTACTGCAATACCTAGAAAGGACAAGACTTTCCATCCCCAGGCGGAAATTATACTCCAGAGCCAACCGGACCATGTCCAGGTGCCTGGATTTTGGTGTAACAGATGGGCAATTTTATGAAGTCTGGTTATAGCTGAATAAACAGACGGCGCGTTATTTGGAATGAAAATGCAGCAACTAGATCCGATGACTCTACAAGCCCCGCCCCTATCGGCCAGTATGACGTCAAGGACGAGACGATTTTGCAAAACTACAAATCTCATAGCAGATTGCTCTTCGGTTAAGTTACCTAGAGCAGAGGCAGTCTCATTTACTACAGCTTCAAGGGTTCTGGTTAACCTACGGATTAGTTTACTATTCTGGATAGGTCCTATAAAGAAGAAGAAACCTCTATTGAAATCTGTATACTGTTCTAGAGCAGTTTCAGTATAATCGACAATCGGGGACTCGATCTCCCTTCTATGTCTAATGTGTACCAGATGTGTGTTTCTATGATAATCAGATGGGGCTAGGAAAACTGGTGGCAGTAGGAAGGCAATATAACAGGTTCCCTCCCAATCGAGGGGCAGACGAACATATGCGGTTTGACCACAAATAAAATATGAATGACGTGAAGCTTTGAAAATAGATTTCCCACTGTCACTATACTTGACAATAGTAGTACAATCGCTATGTCCTACATGTACGGAACCATTATTTCGGACACATAATTCGCCTTTGACTGGTAGTACTGAAATAGCAGGTAAGTCTGGAGTAGTATCAGACTGAACATTCAGGACCATAAAATTCGAAGAATAATTACCTAAATTGTAAACTTCATTTTCTAGATCTAACCCGGTTCTGTGGGGAAGACCTTGCTTGTCTGGAAAACATGTACTGTTAAGAAAAGACATATCTGTTGAGGATGACGTTAACGTGGACCATGCTCCACACGAACCATTATGTGAAAAAGGATAAGGAAAAAGTGGCAGAACTCCCTTCGGTGTCTGAAAAGGGGGGAGTCGACCACATACCCAACAATTAGTGGCATTGCTGGTCTGGTGTGAATGATGTAACATGCGGATAAAAGTATTATTACGCATAGCGAGGCGGTAAGAGAGTTCGTGAGGGGGCAGATCACTAAACGTGTGCTCTGCTGTAACATTAGAAGACTTATTTTCATTAGAAACTGGAAAATACAGGTAAAAAGCATAACTGGTGCAGGAAATCATAATGCTGAGAAATAAAACGAAACTTAGAAAAATGATACATCGGATTGAGTTTTGACTAACTCTCTCACTATGGGGGTCTATTTTATACATGTCAGAAACAGTCTAACCGTTTCACCTAGGGGAGGACTTAGACAATCAAACTGGCTGACTTATTTTACTAGACCGGAGTTTCAACTTATACTCCTGTTGCGGAGTTTTCTCTAACAGGGAGGGTGCAGTATCATTGTTCTTTGCGGGACAGTCCTTGAGAATAGTACTTTGGCAGTCTTTCAAATCCTGGGAAAAGTTCTTTGAAACTCGTTTCAATCCATAAAATTTCTTTATGTGCGAAAGATGCACCCAGCCTTTGCGACCCTCCAACTTCACGGCTGTACGGGTGGCGAGGAGGACCTGTCGGGGCTCCTTCCAGCGTGGCTCCAGCGGACTTGAGCGGTCAAAATTTCTCACTAAAACCATGGATCCGGGAACGATTTCATGCGGTGCCACCTCGGTATTGTCTGGAAATGCGGCGGCAACCTGTGAACGACAAGAGTTGAGGGCAGACATCAAGGAAGCTAGGTAATCTGTCAGCATATTACTTGAAACATCGGTAATACTTCGGGGTCTAGGAGTACCCCACATGTTAGGGGGGCGGCCGAAAACGACCTCGTACGGGGATAGACCTGATCTGGAATGTGCGACCATGCGCATATAGAACAAAGCGACTGGCAGAGCTACTAGCCAGTCCACACCTTTCTCTTTACAAACTTTGGCGATGCGAATTTTCAGGGTCTGGTTATGTCTCTCTACGAGACCAGCTGCTTCAGGATGGCGTACACAATGGAACTTCCACTGGTATCCTAACAAAAGGGAAACGTGTTTCATCAGCTCGGATGAGAATGGCTGGCCGTTATCAGAATATACGACCCTAGGGAGTCCATAACGGGGGAAGAACTCACGAACCAGCTGCTTGGCAGTGGTCGCGGCTGTGTAATCTGGGACTGGATATGCCTCTGTCCACCTAGACAAAGCGCATACAACTACAAGGACATACTTGAAACCTCGACATCGCTCCATCTGAATATAATCCATCTGGAGGACTTCAAAAGGGTGGTCAGGAGGCTGGAATCCACCTTGTTCCACCGGGACACTTTTACCTGGATTAAACTGACAACATATCATACAGGTACGGACTTTCTGCTTGGCTGCAGCTCGTAAATGCTTGTTGAACCAAATGTTCTGGATACTGTCTAACATGGCTTTTTCTCCTAAATGTGCTGGACTATGTGCGGTATTGATAATGACTTGAACCATAGAGTCGGGGAGAAACCATGTGGCTCTACCCTTCGTCACCCATCCCTGATCTGTCTGGACCCCTCCTTGTTCGGACCATTTCTTGATTTCTTCGGGAGTAGCATGTAACTGGATATCTATGACATCTTGAGTAGGGTCCTTAACTGTCATACATGTAGTCGGATCGGGAGTGTGTGTCATGTTAACTGGAATGTCTGGCGTCTGTGCTGTAAGCTTGGCTGTTCGATCTGCTAGATCGTTACCCTGAGAAATAATGTCAGTAACTTTCGTATGTGCTTTGCATTTCATGATAGCAATGGATGTCGGTAAGTGTATTGCATCTAACAGAGCTTGAATAAGGAGACCATGCTGAATCTTGGTTCCATGAGAAGTCATGAAACCTCTCTCCTGCCAGAGCACTCCAAAGTCGTGTACGACTCCAAATGCGTAGCGTGAATCTGTGTAAACATTAACTTTCAGGTTCTTGGCATGTATGCAGGCTTGTGTCAGAGCAACTAGCTCTGCTGCTTGAGCGGACAGGGTGTCAATACGGTGTGTCTCTATAACTTCAGTATCAGTAGTCACTGCATACGCGGCGACTAGTTCTCCTGTACTTGTTCTCATGCATGAACCATCCACATAAAGTGTCAGGTCAGGGTCTGGTAATTGAATATCTGTCAGATCTTGTCTTGGTTTCGTCATGATGTTAACTACTTCCACACAGTCATGTGTGGCAGGATTTGAAGTAACTGAGGGTAACAGTGTAGCAGGATTTAGGACGTTGCAGCGTCTGATTTCTATGTGTGGCTGGAACAGTGTCAATTCATAACCTGTTAAACGTGCAATTGTCAAGTGCTGAGTTTGTGTTCGATTTAAAAGAACTTCCACGGAGTGAGGAACTTGTACTGTCAGGGAGTGTCCTAATACTATGGAATCACTTTGTCTGATAGCTAGTGCTGTGGCTGCAACTGACTTGAGGCACGCAGGCAGAGCCTGGGCTACGGGATCTAATGTGCTCGAAAAATAAGCACATGGCTTGTATTGTCCTGCTTGATCTTGTGTGAGAACAGATAATGCTGTACCTTCACGTTCTGTGACGAAAAGTGTAAAAGGCTTACTGTAGTTCGGTGTAGCCAGAACTGGAGCTTGGCATAAAGCTTTCTTTAACTCATTGAAACTAAGTGTGTGTTCAGATGTCCAAGGGAGGACAGTCGATGCGGCTGCCTCCTGTGTCGTTAACTGTATCAGTGGCTTGGCTAGAAATGCATACTGAGGAATCCATTGTCGGCAATAAGAAGTGAGGCCGATAAAAGCACGTACCTCCTTCTGGGTCTTGGGCTGAGGAAGACTCGCTATTAACTGAATACGGTCTGGTGTCAACTGCCTACCCCTCTTGGACAGTAAGTGTCGTAAGTAGACCACTTGCTGGACACAGAATTGAAGCTTCGAAGGGGACACCTTGTGCCCCATCTCGGCTAGGAAATACAGAACCGTCAGTGACGCTTGCTCGCAGTCACGTTCAGAACGGGCTGTGATCAGTAGATCATCGACATACTGGAGCAGGGCAGTGTCAGTTGGCATGTGAACATTATCAAGTTGTCTCTTAAGTGCTTGACTGTAAATACTAGGACTTTCTGTGAAACCTTGAGGAGCTCGTGTGAACATATAGCTCCTTCCATTTAAACAGAATCCGAAAAGAAACTGGCTGTCTGGATGAATGGGAACACTAAAAAATGCGTTCTTAAGGTCGATTACAGTAAAGAACGTGGCTTCGGAATCAATGGCTGTCAATAGGGAAGAGATATCTGGGACAACTGGGTACTGAGGAATAATACATTTATTAAGTTCTCGTAGGTCAATCACTAATCGATATACTGGGGGTGCATTTGGATCAGTACGTTTCATGACTGGAATGATCGGAGAATTGCATACATTGGAGTCAGTTTCTACAACTACTCCTTGAGCGATGAGCTCATCAATAATTTTGGATAAGGCTGCTACAGCCTCAGGTGGCAATCTGTACTGTCTGATTCGTGGTAACACTACACCTGGCTTGAGAGTCACACGATGGGGTGTGATTTGCATGTACCCTACATCAGTTGGACCTTGCGCCCATAAATGCTGCGGAACATTAGACAATCTGGGATCAAAATCTCGTAATACATAGTGACCCTTAAAGTCACGTAGGAACAGACGTATTCCCTCTGGGGAACAGCATATAACTGCACCTAACTCTTTCAGTGTTTTAATGCCTAATAGATTTTCTGGACATGACTTAGTAAGTAACAGATCAGTAGTACGGGACAATGGACCTACTTCTAGAGTAACTGGCTTTGATATTTCATTTACAATGGGTTTTCCTGAAAATCCAAGGGAAACATTTCTAGAGCCTGAGAGCGGAGCCCCTGGAACTTCGGCGTGACTAATTGTGGTCCTACTTGCCCCTGTATCAATCAAAAACTTTCTGTCTTTCCCTAATACTTGACTGTGAACATAGGGACCTTCTTGATCTACAGGTATCTCGATGAGAGGCAAACCTACCTCCCTCTCTAGGCTGTTTCATGAATACTGTTGATACTCTGGATACTCAGACTGTGCATACTGGTACATCTGCTGTGTAACATGCTGTGTTGCAGCAATAGGCTGCGGTACTGTAACTGTCTGTGGTGCATTCTGTGGCTGAGGAGTCTGTGAAACTTGTTCTTGTCTAGGCGGACGTGGTCTTTCTTTAGTTTTACCGGTAGCTATGTTGTGTTTCAGAACTGCACACTCGTTTATAAAATGACCTGGCTGTTTACAATAGTTGCAGTTCCCTTTAACGGGAGCTGCAGGATGACTGGCTTGATTCGGACCCCTCTTCTGACTGTCTTGAGGAACAGATTGTGCAACTAGTACTTTCATTTTTGTGTCTTTCATACGTTTTCTCTCGTGTTCTTGCTCTTCTCTGATTCTATTCTGGTGGTATTGGAGCATCTGTAACATCTGGGACGGGGTATTAGCTTGCCAGGTACTTTCGACTTTCAAAACTCGATTCTTAATTTGTGGACTTGAATTCTCGACTAATTTAGTAACAAAAAGATGAGGGTATGACTCACTACTTGTCTTGAGGCCACTGTTGATGCTAAAACATTTCTCAAATCTAGAATAAAAATCACTAATGTCTTCATCTTGTTTCTGTTTACAGGCTGAGATTGCATCCCAGTCTTCCTTTTTCGTTGTTAACAATCTGGGTAAAACTTGAATCAATAATTCTGGTAATTCTTTACATTTCGCTCCAAGACCGGTATCTGGTACTCGTGCCTTATCTTCAGCTTCTAGAACTGCCCAATCTATCTTTTTCTCTCCCACCTCCCATTCTTTTTCCTTGAGCTTTTCATACACCCCTGCGGGCAACAGAACCTTTAACATTTTAATTATATCTGGATACGTGTATTCTCCCATACGGAGCATGTCTTTTAATTCTCTATGGAACCCTGCTGGATCTTTATCATGACAGGGAATTAATTTTTTCATCTCTAAGAGTTCCATCTTTGTAATCGGGGTGTAAACAAACACTCGTTCTAGTTCGCCACCCGTTCCTCTAACTGGGTGGACTTCTCGTAACGGATTCTGTCTCTCCATGTAAAATGGTTTACTTTCTGGGGGTGAGACATGAACAAAATGCGGGTTCAGAAACGTTCTATATTTGTGGCGCTGTTCTAGAATGACACTAATTAAATCGGTACCTAGACCTTTCCATCTATACTGGAGTAGCTCGTTCAGGATATCATGTAACGGACCTGGATCAGAGTGTTGACCCTCATACAATGTAATGAGGTGCTGGATCATATACATACCCACCAGTCGCTGCTCGGCTGGGGGCAGTTTCAGAAACATTTGTGCCACTATTTCGTCTGGAAAAGTGGTAGAATCAGTAATCCATCGGATGGCTGATCGGGCTAGTTCTTGTTCATGCATGGTACTTAATTCACTATAACCGATTCGTGATTTTAGAATGTGATTGGTAGCTTGAAACACTTGTTCTAGAGAACCTTGTTCTGGTGCTGGATGATGGAAAGTAGACTTGTGTTCTAGGCGTAAATGGCGATCTGGAAATCTAGATTTTCCTACATACGCTATTCTGGCGGGATTCTCGTCGTCTACCTCTTCAGTATCAGAGTTACTTTCTTTCTCGCTTACTTGTGCTGCTTTACGCTGTTCGTGTAACTTTATTATTTCTTTACGGATTTTCTTGTACATACTCTCCATAGCACTGATGGTCTTGTGCTTACCCTCGGCTATATTATCACTCCACTTTGTCAGGGTCCTCATTTCGACTGGATCTTTAGACGGGTAATCTTGTTCTCTTATTAGACAGTTAATCAGAAACTTTAGTATCATGAGCTGGATCTCAGCTTTCCTTTGAGACATGGCCTCGCCAATGCTTTCTGGATCATCCCCTGTACGGATGAAACGATATATTCTGTCTAGATCTTCTTTCATATTCGGTAGGGTGACTAGATACTCGGCCACCTTTCTTACGCGTAATGAATATAAAACCATATTATCCTCGCCTGGGACTGGATCATAGCCGCATTCGGTAAGGGCTTTCCTTATTTCTGCAACCGACTGATATCTGGGCGTACGCTGTGACGCTTGAGCATGTAATTCGACTGACGTTAAACGCTTGTGTGGCGGCGGGGTCTGAGGAGGACCTCCTCCTGCGGCCCCTAGACTAGAATCGTCGACTGATACTCTTCGTACTAGTGTGGCGGGAAATTGAAATGCGGGCTGAACTGGTATGGCGGGCTGGACCTGGGGGACCGTAGCAGGTACTGCAAGGGGTGCCCCGGTGTCTGGAGGAACGGGAAGTGCCTGATTTACAGGGACTGGCGGAGCGCGAACAGGATTTGCATATTCTGGGACTGTGTCGTCCAAATAGGACGAGATAAAAATATCAGCTGCGGTCGGTTTGTGACGTAGCTTGGTCGGAACTAATGGTGGCGGGAAATTACTGGATGCCTCTGGGGTCGCTTTTGGCAAGCCCTCGGCAAGAAGAGGATACATACCCTTAATAAGGGCATTCCTCCGTCTGTCTGACTGTTCGGCTTTAACTTGTTCACCTATCTCGATTAGTTCTTTTTCTTGGGCTCGCTCTTGGGATTCTCTACTTAATTCTGACTTTCTGATTTCTTTTTCGGTTCTTTTATGAGATTCTTTGCGCCATAACTCGATGGCATCTTTCTGTGACTGTCTGGCTTTCTTTTTCCATAATGCCTCTTCTACTCTCATGATGCACTCGGCATCCCACGTACCTGATACGGGCCATCTATACTTTTCTTCTAGTACTTTGGTGTACTCTACCCATAAATCTAGATACAATATGGCACTTATGCCATGCTTCTGATACATGAAATGACCTGGACTGTCCCTAGGCGGGACCGGAACTGCTGCTTCCAGCAGACCCTTTCTAGTTTTTAACTGACGTAACTTAGAAAACAAGGGCATGACTGAACTGTAATCTAGACACAATACGTAATTTACACAATAAACACAATAATTACTTCGCACTCATACCACGACATTAAAATACATGAAGAACATTTAGAATAACAGTTCAAACAGAATACTACCTGGAATACGGAACACAGAATACATGAATTTTCTCGAGAACAGAACTGACTAGAACAGAAACTAGATGCACTGCTGAAACAGTACGAAACTTACCGGTCTCATAAAGAGACACGTCAGGACCCGCATCCACCGAAGTGGACACTTCGTTTGTGGGTCTGTGTACCACCAACCCACGGACCAGAGTCAATTAGATTGACCCTGTCTAGATACTACCCCAGTAACGGTACTCACCGGGCAGCAAGAACGGAAGGCCTCGGACTGGACGGGACTGCTACGACGACGGACGGACGAACTTCGGACTTCAGTTACGGGTGGACCTCCGGATACCTCGGACCTTGGACTCTCGGCTTGGGCTCTGGTCGGGACTCGCTGCGTTCCTCCACCGTCTCGTCTGGATGCTGGACCGCCTCCTCCGTCTCCTCCGTGGGCCTGAGGGATACTTGAAGCAGAAATATCTGCCGGTGCGCAGAAGAGTTCCGTCACGACTGCAGAGGGTCAGGGGGTCGGCGTGGCTTCACCGACGCGTGGGGAAAGGGCAAGTCCCTATTCGGGCGCCATTATGTGGTAAATAAATAAATAATACCTCTCTTTTTGAATGCATAAATGAATAACAGATAGCTCAATAAATAAGAGTCAAGATTCGAGGTAGTAGGAGTTTTGCAGGTTTAATACAGCATAAAGGACAGGAACAGGACAACCTGCACGGGAACAGAATGGCAAGCCCTGGCAGCGCTGCCGGGGTCAGGATCGGGGGCAAAAGGCAAGGAAGGACTGGAACTGACTTTTTAATAACAGTACATGAGCATATATATATAACGCAAACACATAGCATTACATTGCAATAGGCGTAGCAGTGGGTGGAGCAATAGGCGTGACGCGTAGCAGTCACGAAAGATAAGGGTGAAAATGGGTGTAACAGGGCGTATACATAGACATGTGATGCAAACGTAACAGAATATGTCATGAATGGGGCGGAAACCATGGAGGGGGCTACCTAAGGAGCCGGGACCTCTAACCTGATGGTGCGCGCAAACTGGCAATGACGTGTTACTAGGAGAAGCTGGGGGCTATGAACTCTGTGCTAGGAGCAGAGACTGAAGTCTGGAGAGTCAGGGCGACATGTACCTAAGCAGTATCTAGTATCTGATGTTTAGGGAACATGTTGATATAAACTAGAAGTCAGGAGGGGAAAGGCTAACAGACTCTAAGACTGGAGCATGCATTATTCTACATGTAGTGCGTGATGAAGAATATTAAATGACCATTAATACAGTATTTCTCTTACATGGAGACGTAAAAGCTAGACTATGACGGTAACTATTGATACGATTCAGTAGCTTTAGGAATGCAGAGAAGGAGGACTGAACTGATAACTGGAATCATAACATACTCTTGGCAGACTCAGAGGCAGAGCCAGGCTGAACCGGGCACTGCAAGGCAGGAAGTAAGTGAAGGGTCGAGGATACAGGTGGGGGCTGTATCGCTCCTCAGCGAGGGCTTCAGGAGACAGGAGCTGAATCTGGTGTCCGGGCCCTTTTGAGGCCTAGAAACGGGGACTTTATAATGGAATAACGTGCACACTGAGAAACGTGGCAACGTAGCGTAACATAGGCCTAATACTCGTTTTATTCACGAGAACTGGAAACTGGCATACTAGAGGTGGACACAACTATAATTGCGTCTTTAATCGAACATGGGGAATAACATATGCATATTAATCATGCACACATAACATATGATGGGTGACACGTAGGGACACAGAACATGGCAAAATTTACTTTTCCACATTCCCTCCTTGTCACTACGTTTCCATCAGGAAACATCAATATTCATGATACCATCTATCATTTCATACAGTATCATTTGCTCGTCTCGAATTCTTTTTGAACGGGATTTAGAACGGGACCTGGGACTAGGAGTTATACTAGGAATACAGGATGTAGCACAAATGCCGCAAATCGCAGGGCCACATTGTATACAGAGGCAGCAACTGAATATGATCGCTACTGCAATACCTAGAAAGGACAAGACTTTCCATCCCCAGGCGGAAATTATACTCCAGAGCCAACCGGACCATGTCCAGGTGCCTGGATTTTGGTGTAACAGATGGGCAATTTTATGAAGTCTGGTTATAGCTGAATAAACAGACGGCGCGTTATTTGGAATGAAAATGCAGCAACTAGATCCGATGACTCTACAAGCCCCGCCCCTATCGGCCAGTATGACGTCAAGGACGAGACGATTTTGCAAAACTACAAATCTCATAGCAGATTGCTCTTCGGTTAAGTTACCTAGAGCAGAGGCAGTCTCATTTACTACAGCTTCAAGGGTTCTGGTTAACCTACGGATTAGTTTACTATTCTGGATAGGTCCTATAAAGAAGAAGAAACCTCTATTGAAATCTGTATACTGTTCTAGAGCAGTTTCAGTATAATCGACAATCGGGGACTCGATCTCCCTTCTATGTCTAATGTGTACCAGATGTGTGTTTCTATGATAATCAGATGGGGCTAGGAAAACTGGTGGCAGTAGGAAGGCAATATAACAGGTTCCCTCCCAATCGAGGGGCAGACGAACATATGCGGTTTGACCACAAATAAAATATGAATGACGTGAAGCTTTGAAAATAGATTTCCCACTGTCACTATACTTGACAATAGTAGTACAATCGCTATGTCCTACATGTACGGAACCATTATTTCGGACACATAATTCGCCTTTGACTGGTAGTACTGAAATAGCAGGTAAGTCTGGAGTAGTATCAGACTGAACATTCAGGACCATAAAATTCGAAGAATAATTACCTAAATTGTAAACTTCATTTTCTAGATCTAACCCGGTTCTGTGGGGAAGACCTTGCTTGTCTGGAAAACATGTACTGTTAAGAAAAGACATATCTGTTGAGGATGACATTAACGTGGACCATGCTCCACACGAACCATTATGTGAAAAAGGATAAGGAAAAAGTGGCAGAACTCCCTTCGGTGTCTGAAAAGGGGGGAGTCGACCACATACCCAACAATTAGTGGCATTGCTGGTCTGGTGTGAATGATGTAACATGCGGATAAAAGTATTATTACGCATAGCGAGGCGGTAAGAGAGTTCGTGAGGGGGCAGATCACTAAACGTGTGCTCTGCTGTAACATTAGAAGACTTATTTTCATTAGAAACTGGAAAATACAGGTAAAAAGCATAACTGGTGCAGGAAATCATAATGCTGAGAAATAAAACGAAACTTAGAAAAACGATACATCGGATTGAGTTTTGACTAACTCTCTCACTATGGGGGTCTATTTTATACATGTCAGAAACAGTCTAACCGTTTCACCTAGGGGAGGACTTAGACAATCAAACTGGCTGACTTATTTTACTAGACCGGAGTTTCAACTTATACTCCTGTTGCGGAGTTTTCTCTAACAGGGAGGGTGCAGTATCATTGTTCTTTGCGGGACAGTCCTTGAGAATAGTACTTTGGCAGTCTTTCAAATCCTGGGAAAAGTTCTTTGAAACTCGTTTCAATCCATAAAATTTCTTTATGTGCGAAAGATGCACCCAGCCTTTGCGACCCTCCAACTTCACGGCTGTACGGGTGGCGAGGAGGACCTGTCGGGGCTCCTTCCAGCGTGGCTCCAGCGGACTTGAGCGGTCAAAATTTCTCACTAAAACCATGGATCCAGGAACGATTTCATGCGGTGCCACCTCGGTATTGTCTGGAAATGCGGCGGCAACCTGTGAACGACAAGAGTTGAGGGCAGACATCAAGGAAGCTAGGTAATCTGTCAGCATATTACTTGAAACATCGATAATACTTCGGGGTCTAGGAGTACCCCACATGTTAGGGGGGCGGCCGAAAACGACCTCGTACGGGGATAGACCTGATCTGGAATGTGCGACCATGCGCATATAGAACAAAGCGACTGGCAGAGCTACTAGCCAGTCCACACCTTTCTCTTTACAAACTTTGGCGATGCGAATTTTCAGGGTCTGGTTATGTCTCTCTACGAGACCAGCTGCTTCAGGATGGCGTACACAATGGAACTTCCACTGGTATCCTAACAAAAGGGAAACGTGTTTCATCAGCTCGGATGAGAATGGCTGGCCGTTATCAGAATATACGACCCTAGGGAGTCCATAACGGGGGAAGAACTCACGAACCAGCTGCTTGGCAGTGGTCGCGGCTGTGTAATCTGGGACTGGATATGCCTCTGTCCACCTAGACAAAGCGCATACAACTACAAGGACATACTTGAAACCTCGACATCGCTCCATCTGAATATAATCCATCTGGAGGACTTCAAAAGGGTGGTCAGGAGGCTGGAATCCACCTTGTTCCACCGGGACACTTTTACCTGGATTAAACTGACAACATATCATACAGGTACGGACTTTCTGCTTGGCTGCAGCTCGTAAATGCTTGTTGAACCAAATGTTCTGGATACTGTCTAACATGGCTTTTTCTCCTAAATGTGCTGGACTATGTGCGGTATTGATAATGACTTGAACCATAGAGTCGGGGAGAAACCATGTGGCTCTACCCTTCGTCACCCATCCCTGATCTGTCTGGACCCCTCCTTGTTCGGACCATTTCTTGATTTCTTCGGGAGTAGCATGTAACTGGATATCTATGACATCTTGAGTAGGGTCCTTAACTGTCATACATGTAGTCGGATCGGGAGTGTGTGTCATGTTAACTGGAATGTCTGGCGTCTGTGCTGTAAGCTTGGCTGTTCGATCTGCTAGATCGTTACCCTGAGAAATAATGTCAGTAACTTTCGTATGTGCTTTGCATTTCATGATAGCAATGGATGTCGGTAAGTGTATTGCATCTAACAGAGCTTGAATAAGGAGACCATGCTGAATCTTGGTTCCATGAGAAGTCATGAAACCTCTCTCCTGCCAGAGCACTCCAAAGTCGTGTACGACTCCAAATGCGTAGCGTGAATCTGTGTAAACATTAACTTTCAGGTTCTTGGCATGTATGCAGGCTTGTGTCAGAGCAACTAGCTCTGCTGCTTGAGCGGACAGGGTGTCAATACGGTGTGTCTCTATAACTTCAGTATCAGTAGTCACTGCATACGCGGCGACTAGTTCTCCTGTACTTGTTCTCATGCATGAACCATCCACATAAAGTGTCAGGTCAGGGTCTGGTAATTGAATATCTGTCAGATCTTGTCTTGGTTTCGTCATGATGTTAACTACTTCCACACAGTCATGTGTGGCAGGATTTGAAGTAACTGAGGGTAACAGTGTAGCAGGATTTAGGACGTTGCAGCGTCTGATTTCTATGTGTGGCTGGAACAGTGTCAATTCATAACCTGTTAAACGTGCAATTGTCAAGTGCTGAGTTTGTGTTCGATTTAAAAGAACTTCCACGGAGTGAGGAACTTGTACTGTCAGGGAGTGTCCTAATACTATGGAATCACTTTGTCTGATAGCTAGTGCTGTGGCTGCAACTGACTTGAGGCACGCAGGCAGAGCCTGGGCTACGGGATCTAATGTGCTCGAAAAATAAGCACATGGCTTGTATTGTCCTGCTTGATCTTGTGTGAGAACAGATAATGCTGTACCTTCACGTTCTGTGACGAAAAGTGTAAAAGGCTTACTGTAGTTCGGTGTAGCCAGAACTGGAGCTTGGCATAAAGCTTTCTTTAACTCATTGAAACTAAGTGTGTGTTCAGATGTCCAAGGGAGGACAGTCGATGCGGCTGCCTCCTGTGTCGTTAACTGTATCAGTGGCTTGGCTAGAAATGCATACTGAGGAATCCATTGTCGGCAATAAGAAGTGAGGCCGATAAAAGCACGTACCTCCTTCTGGGTCTTGGGCTGAGGAAGACTCGCTATTAACTGAATACGGTCTGGTGTCAACTGCCTACCCCTCTTGGACAGTAAGTGTCCTAAGTAGACCACTTGCTGGACACAGAATTGAAGCTTCGAAGGGGACACCTTGTGCCCCATCTCGGCTAGGAAATACAGAACCGTCAGTGACGCTTGCTCGCAGTCACGTTCAGAACGGGCTGTGATCAGTAGATCATCGACATACTGGAGCAGGGCAGTGTCAGTTGGCATGTGAACATTATCAAGTTGTCTCTTAAGTGCTTGACTGTAAATACTAGGACTTTCTGTGAAACCTTGAGGAGCTCGTGTGAACATATAGCTCCTTCCATTTAAACAGAATCCGAAAAGAAACTGGCTGTCTGGATGAATGGGAACACTAAAAAATGCGTTCTTAAGGTCGATTACAGTAAAGAACGTGGCTTCGGAATCAATGGCTGTCAATAGGGAAGAGATATCTGGGACAACTGGGTACTGAGGAATAATACATTTATTAAGTTCTCGTAGGTCAATCACTAATCGATATACTGGGGGTGCATTTGGATCAGTACGTTTCATGACTGGAATGATCGGAGAATTGCATACATTGGAGTCAGTTTCTACAACTACTCCTTGAGCGATGAGCTCATCAATAATTTTGGATAAGGCTGCTACAGCCTCAGGTGGCAATCTGTACTGTCTGATTCGTGGTAACACTACACCTGGCTTGAGAGTCACACGATGGGGTGTGATTTGCATGTACCCTACATCAGTTGGACCTTGCGCCCATAAATGCTGCGGAACATTAGACAATCTGGGATCAAAATCTCGTAATACATAGTGACCCTTAAAGTCACGTAGGAACAGACGTATTCCCTCTGGGGAACAGCATATAACTGCACCTAACTCTTTCAGTGTTTTAATGCCTAATAGATTTTCTGGACATGACTTAGTAAGTAACAGATCAGTAGTACGGGACAATGGACCTACTTCTAGAGTAACTGGCTTTGATATTTCATTTACAATGGGTTTTCCTGAAAATCCAAGGGAAACATTTCTAGAGCGGAGCCCCTGGAACTTCGGCGTGACTAATTGTGGTCCTACTTGCCCCTGTATCAATCAAAAACTTTCTGTCTTTCCCTAATACTTGACTGTGAACATAGGGACCTTCTTGATCTACAGGTATCTCGATGAGAGGCAAACCTACCTCCCTCTCTAGGCTGTTTCATGAATACTGTTGATACTCTGGATACTCAGACTGTGCATACTGGTACATCTGCTGTGTAACATGCTGTGTTGCAGCAATAGGCTGCGGTACTGTAACTGTCTGTGGTGCATTCTGTGGCTGAGGAGTCTGTGAAACTTGTTCTTGTCTAGGCGGACGTGGTCTTTCTTTAGTTTTACCGGTAGCTATGTTGTGTTTCAGAACTGCACACTCGTTTATAAAATGACCTGGCTGTTTACAATAGTTGCAGTTCCCTTTAACGGGAGCTGCAGGATGACTGGCTTGATTCGGACCCCTCTTCTGACTGTCTTGAGGAACAGATTGTGCAACTAGTACTTTCATTTTTGTGTCTTTCATACGTTTTCTCTCGTGTTCTTGCTCTTCTCTGATTCTATTCTGGTGGTATTGGAGCATCTGTAACATCTGGGACGGGGTATTAGCTTGCCAGGTACTTTCGACTTTCAAAACTCGATTCTTAATTTGTGGACTTGAATTCTCGACTAATTTAGTAACAAAAAGATGAGGGTATGACTCACTACTTGTCTTGAGGCCACTGTTGATGCTAAAACATTTCTCAAATCTAGAATAAAAATCACTAATGTCTTCATCTTGTTTCTGTTTACAGGCTGAGATTGCATCCCAGTCTTCCTTTTTCGTTGTTAACAATCTGGGTAAAACTTGAATCAATAATTCTGGTAATTCTTTACATTTCGCTCCAAGACCGGTATCTGGTACTCGTGCCTTATCTTCAGCTTCTAGAACTGCCCAATCTATCTTTTTCTCTCCCACCTCCCATTCTTTTTCCTTGAGCTTTTCATACACCCCTGCGGGCAACAGAACCTTTAACATTTTAATTATATCTGGATACGTGTATTCTCCCATACGGAGCATGTCTTTTAATTCTCTATGGAACCCTGCTGGATCTTTATCATGACAGGGAATTAATTTTTTCATCTCTAAGAGTTCCATCTTTGTAATCGGGGTGTAAACAAACACTCGTTCTAGTTCGCCACCCGTTCCTCTAACTGGGTGGACTTCTCGTAACGGATTCTGTCTCTCCATGTAAAATGGTTTACTTTCTGGGGGTGAGACATGAACAAAATGCGGGTTCAGAAACGTTCTATATTTGTGGCGCTGTTCTAGAATGACACTAATTAAATCGGTACCTAGACCTTTCCATCTATACTGGAGTAGCTCGTTCAGGATATCATGTAACGGACCTGGATCAGAGTGTTGACCCTCATACAATGTAATGAGGTGCTGGATCATATACATACCCACCAGTCGCTGCTCGGCTGGGGGCAGTTTCAGAAACATTTGTGCCACTATTTCGTCTGGAAAAGTGGTAGAATCAGTAATCCATCGGATGGCTGATCGGGCTAGTTCTTGTTCATGCATGGTACTTAATTCACTATAACCGATTCGTGATTTTAGAATGTGATTGGTAGCTTGAAACACTTGTTCTAGAGAACCTTGTTCTGGTGCTGGATGATGGAAAGTAGACTTGTGTTCTAGGCGTAAATGGCGATCTGGAAATCTAGATTTTCCTACATACGCTATTCTGGCGGGATTCTCGTCGTCTACCTCTTCAGTATCAGAGTTACTTTCTTTCTCGCTTACTTGTGCTGCTTTACGCTGTTCGTGTAACTTTATTATTTCTTTACGGATTTTCTTGTACATACTCTCCATAGCACTGATGGTCTTGTGCTTACCCTCGGCTATATTATCACTCCACTTTGTCAGGGTCCTCATTTCGACTGGATCTTTAGACGGGTAATCTTGTTCTCTTATTAGACAGTTAATCAGAAACTTTAGTATCATGAGCTGGATCTCAGCTTTCCTTTGAGACATGGCCTCGCCAATGCTTTCTGGATCATCCCCTGTACGGATGAAACGATATATTCTGTCTAGATCTTCTTTCATATTCGGTAGGGTGACTAGATACTCGGCCACCTTTCTTACGCGTAATGAATATAAAACCATATTATCCTCGCCTGGGACTGGATCATAGCCGCATTCGGTAAGGGCTTTCCTTATTTCTGCAACCGACTGATATCTGGGCGTACGCTGTGACGCTTGAGCATGTAATTCGACTGACGTTAAACGCTTGTGTGGCGGCGGGGTCTGAGGAGGACCTCCTCCTGCGGCCCCTAGACTAGAATCGTCGACTGATACTCTTCGTACTAGTGTGGCGGGAAATTGAAATGCGGGCTGAACTGGTATGGCGGGCTGGACCTGGGGGACCGTAGCAGGTACTGCAAGGGGTGCCCCGGTGTCTGGAGGAACGGGAAGTGCCTGATTTACAGGGACTGGCGGAGCGCGAACAGGATTTGCATATTCTGGGACTGTGTCGTCCAAATAGGACGAGATAAAAATATCAGCTGCGGTCGGTTTGTGACGTAGCTTGGTCGGAACTAATGGTGGCGGGAAATTACTGGATGCCTCTGGGGTCGCTTTTGGCAAGCCCTCGGCAAGAAGAGGATACATACCCTTAATAAGGGCATTCCTCCGTCTGTCTGACTGTTCGGCTTTAACTTGTTCACCTATCTCGATTAGTTCTTTTTCTTGGGCTCGCTCTTGGGATTCTCTACTTAATTCTGACTTTCTGATTTCTTTTTCGGTTCTTTTATGAGATTCTTTGCGCCATAACTCGATGGCATCTTTCTGTGACTGTCTGGCTTTCTTTTTCCATAATGCCTCTTCTACTCTCATGATGCACTCGGCATCCCACGTACCTGATACGGGCCATCTATACTTTTCTTCTAGTACTTTGGTGTACTCTACCCATAAATCTAGATATAATATGGCACTTATGCCATGCTTCTGATACATGAAATGACCTGGACTGTCCCTAGGCGGGACCGGAACTGCTGCTTCCAGCAGACCCTTTCTAGTTTTTAACTGACGTAACTTAGAAAACAAGGGCATGACTGAACTGTAATCTAGACACAATACGTAATTTACACAATAAACACAATAATTACTTCGCACTCATACCACGACATTAAAATACATGAAGAACATTTAGAATAACAGTTCGAACAGAATACTACCTGGAATACGGAACACAGAATACATGAATTTTCTCGAGAACAGAACTGACTAGAACAGAAACTAGATGCACTGCTGAAACAGTACGAAACTTACCGGTCTCATAAAGAGACACGTCAGGACCCGCATCCACCGAAGTGGACACTTCGTTTGTGGGTCTGTGTACCACCAACCCACGGACCAGAGTCAATTAGATTGACCCTGTCTAGATACTACCCCAGTAACGGTACTCACCGGGCAGCAAGAACGGAAGGCCTCGGACTGGACGGGACTGCTACGACGACGGACGGACGAACTTCGGACTTCAGTTACGGGTGGACCTCCGGATACCTCGGACCTTGGACTCTCGGCTTGGGCTCTGGTCGGGACTCGCCGCGTTCCTCCACCGTCTCGTCTGGATGCTGGACCGCCTCCTCCGTCTCCTCCGTGGGCCTGAGGGATACTTGAAGCAGAAATATCTGCCGGTGCGCAGAAGAGTTCCGTCACGACTGCAGAGGGTCAGGGGGTCGGCGTGGCTTCACCGACGCGTGGGGAAAGGGCAAGTCCCTATTCGGGCGCCATTATGTGGTAAATAAATAACTAATACCTCTCTTTTTGAATGCATAAATGAATAACAGATAGCTCAATAAATAAGAGTCAAGATTCGAGGTAGTAGGAGTTTTGCAGGTTTAATACAGCATAAAGGACAGGAACAGGACAACCTGCACGGGAACAGAATGGCAAGCCCTGGCAGCGCTGCCGGGGTCAGGATCGGGGGCAAAAGGCAAGGAAGGACTGGAACTGACTTTTTAATAACAGTACATGAGCATATATATATAACGCAAACACATAGCATTACATTGCAATAGGCGTAGCAGTGGGTGGAGCAATAGGCGTGACGCGTAGCAGTCGCGAAAGATAAGGGTGAAAATGGGTGTAACAGGGCGTATACATAGACATGTGATGCAAACGTAACAGAATATGTCATGAATGGGTCGGAAACCATGGAGGGGGCTACCTAAGGAGCCGGGACCTCTAACCTGATGGTGCGCGCAAACTGGCAATGACGTGTTACTAGGAGAAGCTGGGGGCTATGAACTCTGTGCTAGGAGCAGAGACTGAAGTCTGGAGAGTCAGGGCGACATGTACCTAAGCAGTATCTGGTATCTGATGTTTAGGGAACATGTTGATATAAACTAGAAGTCAGGAGGGGAAAGGCTAACAGACTCTAAGACTGGAGCATGCATTATTCTACATGTAGTGCGTGATGAAGAATATTAAATGACCATTAATACAGTATTTCTCTTACATGGAGACGTAAAAGCTAGACTATGACGGTAACTATTGATACGATTCAGTAGCTTTAGGAATGCAGAGAAGGAGGACTGAACTGATAACTGGAATCATAACATACTCTTGGCAGACTCAGAGGCAGAGCCAGGCTGAACCGGGCACTGCAAGGCAGGAAGTAAGTGAAGGGTCGAGGATACAGGTGGGGGCTGTATCGCTCCTCAGCGAGGGCTTCAGGAGACAGGAGCTGAATCTGGTGTCCGGGCCCTTTTGAGGCCTAGAAACGGGGACTTTATAATGGAATAACGTGCACACTGAGAAACGTGGCAACGTAGCTTTACATAGGCCTAATACTCGTTTTATTCACGAGAACTGGAAACTGGCATACTAGAGGTGGACACAACTATAATTGCGTCTTTAATCGAACATGGGGAATAACATATGCATATTAATCATGCACACATAACATATGATGGATGACACGTAGGGACACAGAACATGGCAAAATTTACTTTTCCACAACCCCCCGTGAGTCCTTCAGTGAGACACATGGGCGCCCTAGAGAGGAGCTAGCGCCTCGAGGCTGCGGCTCTGCAGACTCACCCGGGCTCTGAGGCCTCCTCTCCCTGGGCTTGGGGGCACCGTCTGGGCCCCTCACTCGGTGCAGGCCGTGTCAGCCAGAGGCAGTTTCAAGGCGCTAGAGTGCAGAGCGCCTGGACACTGCGGCGGTGAGACCGGAGTGAAGAATGTGTGTGTGTGTGCGGGGGCTGCTCACTCACCCGTGCTCTGCGCCCTCCTCCGGACCGTCAGTGCGCCCTCTCCCGGGGGGCTCCTCTCAGTAGATGTGGGTCAGCGAATAGAAGCTCTTTCAAGGCGCTAGAGTGCGGAGCGCCTGGACACACGGCGGTGAGGCCGGAGTGGAGGAGGGGGGTGCTCACTCACCAGTGCCGGACGGACAGTGCCCCCTCTCTCAAGGCGCTAGAGTGCAGAGCGCCTGGACACACCGGAGGTCGGAGTGGAGTGGAGGGGGGGTGGGTCTCCCGGCTACTCACCCAGAAGGGCTGGGGGAGGAGGGGGAGGGGCTCTGCTGTCAGCCCTTGAGGGGCCCGGACAGGTGCGGACCCTGAAACGGCCAATCACAGAGCGGGGAGTGCGTGTGCTATACCCCCTCCCCCCACACCCCCCCCAGAGAGAGACGGCCCCCCACCCTCCCCATTCACAGCAGATGCATTTATTTATTTATTTTCTGCGTTTTTATAGCGCGGACTTTACCCGAAGGCGTCAGAGGCTTCACAATAGGAACGTAAATGATACATGAGGAGAAAATTACAAGTGAACAAATTACAAAAGCAAACGTTAAGTTACAGGAGGCAAAAGTGACAATTGTGAGCAAACAAAATACAAGAGGAGCAAACGGTGCATTACAGGAGGAAAAAGTGACGTGTGTATGTTACAAAAAGTGTACAGAGTACACATAGAGGTAAAAAACTGCAATAAATGGCAGACACTCCAGCACAAGAACAAACAATGTTACGTAGGCAATGGTGGCACTTGTGCAAGTATCGAAAGGGAACAAAATGAGGCGGGAGTGTGTTCCAGATTCTCACTGCGCTGCCTGAAAAGGATTGGGCCATCGCTCTTTCCTTCTTGAAAGTGGGAGGTTCCAGCAGTACATTTTACGCATTACGAGATTGTCTAGGGCAAAGCTTTCCGAACTTTTCATGTTGGTGACACACTTTTTAGACATGCATCACTTGTCACTTGCTTTCACAGGTGCAGGTAGGGCAGATACCATTTAATTTCTGTATAGTCAACTATCACCATTATTGTTTGAGAAAGAGAGCACGGGACGGAAGGAGGTATGCCAGATCCTGTCAGGCAAGGAGGGGGCAGTCTGTCAGGCAGGAGTACTGACAGACTGCCAGGGGGTTAGGGATTCGGCAAGGCCGGCTCTAGGCTCACGGAGGCCCTGAGCAGGGAGTGTAGGTAGGGGGCCCGAGGCCGCCAAATCCCTGCCAGGGGCCGCCACGCAAATATGTATCTAAGGATATATATTGGCGTGGCGGCCCCTGGGGTTTGGCGGCCCTGTGCAGGTGCACAGCTTGCACATGCCTTAGGCCGGCCCTGGATTCGGCAGACTGGAGGGAATGACAGGAGGAGGCTGCTAGGCAGGAGCACTGACAGAAGGGAAGGAATGACAGGACGGGGTGAGGGGTCCTAAAAGGAGGAGGGACTGACATGAGGGGTCAGGAATGTGACTGACAGGAGAGGCAGACAGGGACTGTCAGGGACAGTGACAGGAGGGGTGGGGGGTCAGAGATCCAGGTCTCATTATTTGCGCCTCCCCTGGAATCCCCTCCCCCGCTAAGCCTGACGTCAGACCGGCACCACACCCCCTGTCACGACCCCGAAGGAAGAGGGTGGGTATGGGAGGGATGGGATGGGGGCGCTGTCCTGACCGGCACCAGCTGGCCTACTGACCTCCTGCTATAGGCCTAGTTCTTCTAATGGAGGCAGCCCGCACCCTTAAACTTTGCCCCATCTAGCCATTCGTTCTTCTCCCCATACGTTTACTTACCCAACAGATATAAAGGCTTTTTGCCCTTACTAAACTATGTTCTTCTGTACACGTCTGTACTGACACTGTGTCAGAAGTAAGTGTGCGGCAGGTCAGTCTAGGCCAGCCGGAGGCTCGATGCGCATGGTGCGGGACTTAGAGACAGCGGAGCATGGCGGCCACCTGTTTGTTCTCCGGGCCCGCCGTTTCCTCCTTGTCCCCGGGCTAACACTCCTGCCAGGAATGCCTCTGCGCTGGTGTTGCACATGCACACGCTAGCCTAAAAGTCTCCCTCTCCTTTCTGCACCTACGTCTGGCATACAAACTGCACAGTACTGGCGTCATCCAGCGACATTTGCAGGCGACACAGTACCGTGTCGCGACACAGAGTTTGGAAAGCTCTGGTCGAGAGCCTCCAGAGAGTTTACATTTATTCGCAAGGTAGCGAGGAGAGGAGTGCAAGGCTTTGCGGGTGATACAGGCAGTCTTTTAGATAGATCTTGCCTCGATGGGAAGCCAGCGGAAGGTGGATAACATCGGTGTGATGTGGTCGCTTCTTTTAGCCCCATAAATGAAAGGAGCTGCTGAATGGAGAACAGATTTAAGGGGGGACAGGTGGGATTTGGGGAGGCCAGTTGTGGTGGTGCGCCTCAGCAAGGCCTACCAGTGCAAGGGATTTGCCCTTCTCTGCAGAGTCCTCAGACCAATGGGAAGAAGTTGGCACAGAAACTGGAATAGAAAAGACCGAGTTTATTAAACCTCATGAGGTGGAACTAGATTCACACAGCACCCTTCGGTAATGCATGAAGAAGCACACTGACTGCAAGGAGCTTGGTCCTTTTATACCCACACAGGGGCTGAAATGAAGGCGGTACAAGCACAGAATGCTGGTTTCAAATACATATAAGGTCATACAGACAGTGTGCTGGCAACAAGTGGGAGAGGCTGACATTTAGCTAATTTTGGTGGACACATCCTGACAGTTACAAGTTGGTGACAGCTGTAAGACCAACTAAGCATGTGTAAAGCAGAAGAGGCTAAATATATCTCGTCTCTAGGCAGATTTCAAGAGCAGTTAACAGGAAGGTAGGACAGAGCACATGGTGAGCACAAGGCAAACAAAATGGCTGCCAGAAATACAAAATGGATTCCACACAACGGACAAGTTAGTCTCTAAATACGGGATGTCTTCTGCTAATTCTTAACCTAATCGTTGTTAAATTACAACACAGTAAGAAGAGAATTGCAGTAGTCCAGTCTGGAGAGGACCAGCGATTAGACCAGGGTTTTAAGGTCTTGCTCCGGGAAGAAGCGACGAATTCCCCAAAGAAGGTGCAGTTGGTATCGAGCAGACTTAGCAATGGAGTTGATGTGGGAGATTAAATTGAGTTTTTTGTCGAGTATGACACCCAGGGATTTTGCGCTGTCGGCAATAATGGATTTGTTGTTAAGTAGATTCATCTGATCCATCCATGATTGAACCGGGGGCGGAGAAAGTGAGGAGGAGAGGAGGAGGAATTCAGTTTTGGAGGGATTCAGAATCAGTTGATGAGTTAACATCCATTTTTGAATAGAGTCTAGAGTAGAGCTTAGGACGGAGAGATCATGAGTGGAGGCAACTTTGAGGTAAATTTGAGTGTCGTCTGCATAGAGATGATAGTGGATCCCGGATTTACTTAGGAGATTTCCCAGTGGTTCTCAATAGAGATTGAACAATGTGGGTGCAAGTATAGAGCCTTGAGGAACACCTTGACCTACCGCCAAAGGAGATGAAAGACTGTCCGCTATTTTGATAATTTGGAATCTATGAGAGAGCAAGGAAGCAAGCCATTTAAGCACAGTGCCCTCCATGCCCATTCTCTGTTGAAGAGTGTTGAGGAGAGTGATGTGATTGACAGTGTCATAGGCTGCAGAAAGGTCAAGGAGAATTAGAAGACAAGACCCCCCCGAATCGAGTATCCGCAGCGCGTCATCAATCACTAGCAGCAGGGCTGTTTCAGTGCTGCAGTTTTGGATGAAGCCGGACTGAAGATTGTCAAGAAGATCATTGTCCTTGATACGACGAGAGAGCTGTTTCACTACACATCTTTCTATGATCTTCGCAAGAAAGGGTAGGTTAGTGATGGGGCGGAAGTTTTTAAGGTCATTCGCATCAGTAGTGGGTTTTTTAAGCAGAGGCGTGACCTGCCCAGTTTTGAAGGAGACAGGAAGGGAGCCTTGACAGAGGGAGAGGTTGACCAGAGTGATGCAATAGGAAAGAGATGGGATATAGAAGTCAATAGCCATGGCACTAGGGATGGGGTCAAGAGAATGGTTGGAGGGCTTTGTTTCAAGGATGCAATTGAGGAGGGCATCTTCAGAGATGGGGTCAAAGTTCTGCCACTTGGTTAAGAATTTGCGCTCCTCTGGAGTTGTTGGATGAATGACCTGATCCACAAGTGATTTCACTTTTTCGTCAAAGAATATAGCGAATTCCACTGCTTTCTTTGTAGAATCCTCCAACTTGGAGGTTGGCTGAGAGCAGTTAAGATTCTTGATGAGATTGAATAGTTTTTTGGGTCTATTTTTGGCTGAGTCAAGGAGGGTTCTGAAGGACAACACTTTCCCAAGGAAGATGCGCTTGTGGTACTTGGATCTTGCTGAAAGAAGTGTGGCCAAATTATCCTTGGAGGGCGCTTGCCTCCATTGTTTCTCCAGGAATCTTAGGTGCTTCCTTTCTTCATAGAGGGATTTGTTGAACCAAGGTGCTTAGGGAGTGGGCCTTCTCTTTTTGCTTTGGAGAGGAGCGATGATATTGATTTCGACTGAAAGGACTGTGAGGCATTGGTAGGTGAGTTTGTCAACATCTAGGTTCGGGTCTAGCTTTGGAAGTGATAGCAAAGCTGATTCACAGAGGAAATCAACGTCAATATTTTTAGTGTCACGAAACCAGGATGTAGCCCTCTTAGGTTGGCCAAGAGTTATAGAGTGTGATAGGTGAAGAGAGAATGGGATGAGGAGAGGTGGTCAGACCAGTCTACATAAATAGGGGTAGCGATAGAAAGCATGCCTGCTTTAGAAATAACAAGGTCCAGGATTGAGCCCTTGCAGTGTGTTGATTCTGTGCAGTGTTGGATAAGATCGTTTGCAGAGAGGAAGGTGGCCTGAAAATTCGCAGAAGAGTCTTGCGGTACGCCCCAGTGGAGATTGAAGTCACCCACGAAGATCTGATTGTAATTTTGTCAGTATTGGTCGCTATTGAAGTCATGGAGTTCCCCCATAAACGAGGGGCCGCTACAAGGCGGGTGGTATATGACATGGAATCTGATGGGTGAGCGGTGGTGTAGTTGAAGCTCAAGAGATAGGCATTCAAAAGTGCGGAAGGAGCTGATAGGAAAAGCCTTAAGTTGAAGGGAGTTTCTAAAGATGACTGCAACACCTCCCCCAACTTTGTCAATTCTGTCATTCCTAAATATAGAATAGCCTGTGGGTAATAGGAGATCAAACATAGAGTGAGAAGTATCGTTGATCCAGGTCTCTGTGAGGTAGAGCATGTCAATATTTTGAACGGTGATGGTATCGGAGATTTCAAGTTTGTGTTTTATTGTAGATCTGCAGTTGTGGAACTGCTTTTCCTTCTTGTTGTCTTCGCTGGCGCTCTCCGCACAAAAGGCCTCATTAAAACACCACTAGCCAGCCAGCCGGATTGGCCAGCACGAGGACGAGTTCACTAGCCGAGGCTCTTCCTTTTTGGCTAATTATGCTAAAATATGCATCAAATGCAGCAGATTCGTACTGAGGTACTGGGTTTTTCAGAGCCCGGTACCGAACCGGTAACCCAGCGGTGTCAGGGTACACCCAAAGACCTCGAGTACTTTCCTGACTCAGACCACAGAAACTCAGAGTCTTCTAGGTGAAGTCAAGGATCGATTTTATTGGCTGCAAACAAGGTAACAAGCGTCCTAGAAGTACAACAGCACGGGATGTATGTTCTCAGGAGACTGCTCAAACTTACAAAGTCAGGCTTCTCTTTTTATACGAAATATTGTGCTTCAGGCAAACATTCTTGGATTTATAGTATACCATTCGAATATTTTCACTACAAAGGAAAAGCAGAGTCATGATGACAGCCCACATTTCTGTTTGTCCAGCCCACAACAAATTACCCGGCAAGGCCCAGCATTCTCATCAGATATCGGTGGGACCCCAATAAAAACGGCCCCTCCCCATCATAAAGCAAGTGAGAGAGAAAAGAGCAGGGACAGGTGTGAGCAAGATTCGGCAGGATGTGTGCGATGAAATGAGTTTATGGCCTGTTGTGCCTTGATGCTATCTCATTCGGCCACTGGGAGAGGAACTGACCAAACAGGTTCGGCCTGGGGCAATGATTTCAGCTTGTCCAGGTCAGAGAAAAGTCAATTAAGGTGTACGTGTCCTTTGGAATCGAATTTAGCTGTATTATAAGCCTATGTGAGGGCAACCCTTAAAATGGCTGCCGTGCACAAAATGGAAGCCAAGGGTTCAAGACGAAAATGACGATTTCGAGGGGAAATCGTCACTCGAATATGACGAAAATGCTTCTACATAGTGTACTAGCCATTTTCGGTCTTTTGATATAAAAATCGTCATGCTATGATGAAGTTTAATTCTAGAGTCCAGAATTACTTCACAAGTCCAGAATTTTTCAGAACTACAAACCCTCCTTTTGCCCTTACATAGGCAATTTAACCTAATCTCATGCTAATCTGAGTCCAGGTCTATATTCCTAAAGTCATTGAGATGTTGCTGTAACATCATTCTATTACTTAGTTTGTCTCTTGATACAGGCTTTCTTACACATGATGTAGCACAGAGGCCACATATTGCAGGAGCACACTGCACGCACAGACAGAACAGGAAAAGAATGGCTAAGACCATCCCAATGACCATCAGAATTTTCCATCCCCAGCCGGATATCGGTTCCCAGAACCACCCCATTAATGACCAATCTCCTTTATCCACATGAATAGATTCGGAAATCTTATGCAGTTTGGAGATGGCCTGGTACACTGTTGGAGCGTTATCTGGAATGAAAACACAGCAACTCGATTGGATCAATTTACATATCCCACCTCGGTCTGCAAGTATGACATCTAAAGCGACCCTGTTCTGAAGGGTCATAAGACGATCCGACTGGAGCTCATCAGTCAAGTTACTAAGGGCACCAGCAGTTTCAATTACGGTGGACTCAACCACCCTTGTCAATTGCCTTATGTTCCTGCTGTTAACCATGGGTCCCCAGAACGGCAGAAAACCCTTTACGAAGTCCCCAAATTCTTGTCCTGCAGTGTCTTCTTTACTCAAGACACCTCTAACTATCCTTGTCTTGTGGTAATCTGCCGCTGCTGTGTAGGTGGGAGGCAACAGGAACGAAACAAAACATGAGCCCGAAAAGTCAGGGGGCAACCATGTATAGGCTCTATCATGGCAGATGAAATAGGTACCCTTAGCTGCTAAAAACAAAGGGGAAGTCTGGGATGCAAAAACATACATTTTAGTGCAGATACTCTTCCCTAACTGAGCTCTGGGATTCGTGCCATTACCTTGCAGACACAGATGACCCTGATGGGGTACAATCCAAATCGGGGAAGATCTCTTAGCTTGCTGTTTCTCACTCAGAGTAGCTCCATATCCGGTTACGTTCCATCCTATGTATACTAGTGTCTCATCTCTTGGGATAGTCTCATATGAAATGTCTTCCTTTATCATATCTACTATACCCTTAACTAGAGCACTATTTTTAGGATTGTCTGTTACAGAACGTAGGGGGTAGATTTCATGTGCGTATATGAACATTGTTCTGTATGCCCACACAGAACCATTGTGGCTGAAAGGCAGGACCAGATAAGGGATACCTTTATCCGTTGTGTGAGGCATAAGACCACACACCCAACAGTTAGTTGTGCTCATTACTAGTTGGTGTTGGTGCAAAAGCTGAACAAAGGAGTTATTAATAAACTCTAATCTCCTAGCTGATTCGTGTTCAGGAAGGGATTGAAAAGAATGTGAGGAAACTGTGGAAGGAGGCGGTATAGGCGACGTAGTGGGTCCAAATGTTACTCGAAAAGAGAATAAAACATAACTTATTAAAAATATCATCACACTGAATAACATGAAAATGCACAATATCAAAAAGCTTTTCTTTGTCATTATTTTACATATCTTGGTTTTAAAGTTCATGGTTTTGGCAGGTCTCTCCATCTCGAAAAACTCCATCCTCTCTAAAGTGCTGCCCGCGATGGGAGGTTGTTTCTGCTAAGGAATGCTTCTGTCAGTCTAGGGCAACTCCCTTGGACCAACCAGAACTGTCGACCTAACGTCGTCAGCTGCACCCCAAAGACTTTGGGCAATCGCGGCCCTAGCAGCGGAACCCGGATGGCGGTTCGAAAAACAAAAATAAGCAAGTTTCTCAGATGGGAGAGCTGCACTTTCAAAAATAGTACTTGGAGGGAAAAGATTTTTTTTATTTGTCCATAGGTCTTGGCCTCAAATTATAGCGCCTTTTTCCAAGTACTGTCTGATCCTGAAACAGGAGTTCAGGCTCTGTAGTGTTCAATCGTTTTGATGGTGATACTGCTGGTTGCAAAATTTCATCACTCTCTTGTTCAGTCAATGTTCCTTTTACACGTGCATCACTGAAAGGCAGGAAACGAGGCACGGTTTCAGCCTCTGAGTCAGCGACACCTTTCTGGACCCACTGGTCGTACGGCAGAGGCAGAGGGATCCGCTTGCAGTGGATCCCGTGGATCCAGTTTTTCTTCCCCTCCACTCGAACAGCTGATCTTGTGGAAAGAAGGACAAGGTGTGGGCCGGTCCACCTGGGCTGGTCGTTCTTTGTTCGCTGAAAGTTCTTGACCAGCACCCAGGATACAGGGTCAATCTGATGTCCTGGAGCTTCAGAGACTTGAGGCAGTGTATCATGCACCTGTTGGTGTAAAACACGCAATTTAGCCGTCAATTCGTACAAATAATCAAGCAAAACAGGGTGTTCTATGTCGCTGAACTTTGTGGGCCTTGGCACTCCCCATATGTTGGCCGGGCGGCCAAAGACTATTTCGTAGGGACTAAGTTTCACTCGCGAATGCACAGTCATTCTGGTGGATAGGAGTGCTAGAGGGAGAGTGTCAGGCCATTTAAGACCTGTGCTCGCTTGAATTTTGGCCAATTTTAACTTAAGCGTGCCATTGTAACATTCTACTAATCCAGCTGATTGGGGGTGATTTGCAGCGTGGAACTTTTGCTGAATGCCTAGCCCTTCACATACTTTTTTCATCACTCGACCCACAAATTCACTTCCATTGTCACTCCAGACCATTCTAGGCATTCCGAATCTGGGGAAGAACTCTTTCACAAGGGCTTTAGCTGTGGATAAGGCAGTATTGTCTTTTAGGGGGTATGCTTCTACCCATCTTGAGAAGGCACAAACAACAACGAGTACGTATTTTAAATTGTTGCTCCTCTCCATGTGGATGAAATCTAGCTGCAAAACCTCAAACGGATACGTAGGAGGTGCAAAATGACCAGCTGGAGTTGGGGTTCCCCTACCAGGATTGTGTTTCAGACACACCATGCAATTCTTGACCACATTCTCTGCACACTTGGGAATTCCTGAATTTTGCCATACTGGAGCCAACGACTTACAAATCCCTTTCACACTGATGTGAGCCATTCCATGAGCCATTGTAACCACTGCAAGCACATATGCATCGGGTAACAACCATCTCTGATGCTCTGACAATTCAACCCAACAACCATTTGCATCCATTCTACCCGTACTTTCTCTCCACATGCTCAACTCTTTCTCTGTAGCCTCAGCTTGAATAGACTTCACACTCTCTATCGTGTCTTCACATATTCCAACATCACCAACACATCTTGCAGGGCCTGCAACATACATTCGGCTCATCACATTCCTTGCAGTTTCTTTCGCGATTTCGTCAGCAAATGCATTTCCACAACCAACATCATCAGTCACCTTCTTGTGAGCACTACATTTCACAATCGCCACTTGCAGAGGCAAGGTTAGTGATTCAAGAAGCTCATTCACCAACTGACCATGCTGAATCTTAGCTCCATGCGGTCAGGAACCCACGTTCTTTCCACAATCGTCCAAAACTATGAGCCACACCAAATGCATACTGACTGTCGCTATAGGCAGTCACTTTCATTCCTTTTGACAACACACATGCTCTCGTAAGTGCAATCAATTCTGCTGCTTGAGCTGAATTATGTGGAATACATGCAGCTTCAACAATTGTATGCAAAGTCGTGACAGCATATGCTGCAGTCGTATCACCATTCGGGAGCTTGAAGCATGAACCGTCCACCCACAATGTACCATCACATTCAGCAAGAGGAGTGTCCTGGAGATCTATTCTCCCTTTCGTTTCTTCTTCTGTTCTAAGAAAACAATCATGCTGTTCTGAAGAATCTAATTCCTCCACAATTGGCAACAACGTAGCTGGGTTTAACGTGCTACATCTTTTTATGTGCACATGACTTGCTAACAAGGTTAATTCGTAACATGACAATCGAGAACTAGTTAAGTTCTGTGTCTTGGTTCTGTTTAACAACGTGTCCACTGCATGTGGAACCATCACGACTAACATATTATTCATCACTAGACCCGCAGACTGTCGAATAGAAACAGCTGCTGCCGCTGTTGCTCTTAAACAACTTGGCAATGCTTTAGCTACCAGATCCAGAGTCGACGAAAAATATGCACATGGACGCTGTTTGTCTCCAAACAACTGTGTCAGCACTGACAATGCACAGCCTTGTTTCTCATGGACATACAATGTAAAGGGCTTACTGTATTATTATTATTATTATTAAAAAAATTTATATAGCGCACAGCTACCCTAGGGCATCCCGGCGCTATGAACAGTACATCAATCAGGAACCATGAGATAGTTGGACCAGCTTACACAGGAAACAGATGTGTTTTCAGGCACCTGCGAAAACGCAGGATGCAGGTCTCAGCACGAAGTTTTAGTGGCAGAGAATTCCAAAGAGTTGCTGTGTGCACAGAAAAACGTCTCCCGCCCGTTCGCGCTCTTTTTACTCTCGGGACGTGGAGCAAGCATTTCTGATCGGACCTTAGCGCTCTGTTCGCTTTATACGGCACTACCAGATTCCTCAGGATAGATGGTCCGTTACCCTGAAGAATTTTGTGTGCGGTACAGAGTGCCTTAAACTTCACTCTCTCCCGTACCGGTAACCAGTGCAGAGCCCTAAGGGCAGGTCTGGCAGATTCTGTTCTGGGGATGCCCATCAGTAGCCTGGCCGCCGCATTTTGCACCTGCTGAAGTTTGCTAAAAGTGGATTCAGGGGCGCCTAGAAAAAGACCATTACTATAGTCAAGGCGAGATGTTATCAGCCCCTGAATCAACAACTTCCTCGATGAAAGGGGAAGAAGCGGGAAGATTTTTCTAGCAGCCCGCAGCAGGGCAAAACATACTCCCGCAGTTCTTTTAGCGTGCGTTCTGAAGGAGAGATCTTGCTCCAGCCAGACTCCCAGGCTCTTGATCTCATCTTTCATTGTTGGTAAATCACCCATACAGCTAGGCCAGCATGTTAATGGCAATGGAGGAGCTTTATTGCCAAGTAACATAATCTCTGTTTTAGAGCCGTTCAACTTCAAAGATGAACTGCTCATCCAGGCGTAGACATCCACCAGGCATGAGTGCAGCAAGTCAGGATTCTCCACCAGTTGAGGAAGGGCGACCACCAACTGAGTATCATCAGCATAGCTGATGATCTTGATGTTAAAAGGGGCCACCACATCCTCCAGGGGGGCCATATAGACATTAAATAACTGTAGTTGGGGGTACCCAACACAGGAGCCGAACATAATGCTGTGCGCAATTCAGAAAAACTTTTCTGACACTCTTCAGACCAAGGAACAGGATTGGGTGTATCTTTTCACGTTAATGCCACCAAAGGTTTGGCTAATAACGAAAAATTTGGTATCCACTGTCTGCAATATGATGTAATACCCAAGAAAGCACGCACTTCTCTCTGTGTTCTTGGCACACTCAATTTCTCTATTGCCTGAATTCTTTCTGGGGTCAGTTTCCTTCCCTCCTTCGATAAGAGATGACCTAAGTAGGTCACTTCTTGTCGACAATATTGCAATTTGGAAAGTGACACCTTGTGATGCAAATCACACAGATGACGCAACAATGACAATGTGGCTTTCTTACATATTTCCTCAGTATCTGCAGCAATAAGCAAATCATCAACGTACTGTACAAGAGTAGCACCTTCAGGTAAAACAATCATATCAAGCTGTGTTTTTAAAGCTTGACTATATATTGATGGACTTTCACAGTCGCCCTGTGGAGCTCGTTTAAAGCGGAAGCTTCGTCCTCCTAAACTGAAGCCAAAAATATCCCTGCTCTCCTCAGCAATCGGGATGTTGAAGAAAGCATTCTTCAGGTCAATCACCGAAAACCAGGTGGCAGAAGCTGGAATCATAGTTAATAGGGCAGTAATGTCAGGAACAACTGGAAATTGTGGTACGACTATTTTATTGACCTCTCTAAGATCAATCACAAATCTGTAAACAGGTGGCTGGGAAGGATCAGTTCGTTTTAAAACAGGCAGTACAGGGCTATTGCAAACGTTGCCTCTTGTCTCTTCAATTACATCTTTTTCAATTAGATCGTAAACGATCGCTAGCAAAGCTTTATCACCTTCACTAGAGATTTTATATTGGGGAATTCGTGGCATTTTAACATTGGCTTTCAATGTTACAACATATGGTGGTATTTCTAAAAGACCCACATCATTAGGACCAGTAGCCCAAAGAATATCAGGAAGAAACGACAATTCTGTTGGAAGTTTATCCCTTGACAAATACATTGGAGAAACCACTTTCTTACCTAAAGTAAGTTGTACTCCTGAAGGAGAACAGTACAAAGTCGCATGCAATCTTTTTAACAGATCGAATCCCAACAAGTTTTCACCACAACCTGTTGTCAGAATAAGGGGTGCTTCGAATTCACAAGGACCAACAGAAAGAGACAAAGGGTCAGAAATCGGATTTCTAACCGGGGCGCCAGAAAAACCTACTGATACATTCATTTCGCCAGACAAAGGTGCGCCGGGGAGTTTAGAGTGCATAATAGAACTCTTTGTAGCACCAGTATCCAACAGAAAAGGCTCTGACACACCTGATGTAATCACCTCAACGTATGGTCCACTCTGATCTACTGGAACTGAAACAACTCCCTCTCTTTGTCTATGGCTGTCCTAGCAATCATTACCTTCCCAATGCTCATCTTCTGTATAGTAATCATCAGCATAGTACTGAGCTGTCCTACCAGATGCGTTATTCTGCTGATCGAACCTATTCATAGAATTTTGAGGTGGAAGGGGACGTGCGTTCTGGGGGACGTTTCCACATCCTCTACCTCTAGGCGCTTGCTGAACACCTCTACCTCTTGTGTTTGAAACACCATTCGCGCGCTGTAACAGAATAGGGCAGCTATATTTAAAATGACCCTCTTCCTTGCAATACGACCACTGGTTGGGGCCTACAGGAACGCGTGGCTGAGTATACTCAACTCTTAGCGAGTTCCTCTGATACTGTTGAGGCTGTTGATAATTACTCTGATAATTATTCTGACCACCATTATTCTGGCCACCACCACCACGTGGCGGATATGCTTGCTGTAACAAAACCTTCGTTTTCAGCTCCTTAGTTTTCTTTTCTGCTCTATCTTTCTCGTCCTTGTCTCGATTTTCGTAATATTGTGCAGTAGCCAATATCTGTGCTGAAGAGGAAACTGCCCATGAACTCTCTGAGTCTTTTAACTTTTTACACAACTCTGGAAGCAGATTGTGCACAAATTTATCAACGAACAAACGCTGACCACCTTCTGTGCTCATATCTTGACCACTGTGGTCGACAAACGTTTCTTCAAACCTGGTGAAGAAATCAGACACCGTTTCATCTTTCTTCTGCTTACATGCAGACAACTTATCCCAGTTTACACGCATCGCAGGCATTATCGTTTTCATGTAATCAATTATTTTACCAGGAAGTTCAGCTACTAAAGGCTCAGGCTTAGCACCACCAACTTGTCGGCCATCTGCAGCAGTAATATTAGCCCATGAGTCACCTAACTCCTGATCATGATCTGCATGACGAATTTTTCCCCATAGAGGCTGTGTAACAACGTTCCCAAACAACATGTCTATGTCTGCTAAATTCATGATACATGACCCAGCAGTCTGTGACAACTCTTTGTAATAACCTGCGGGATTTTTACGGGGATCAGGCAATGTCTGTTTAAGGGCCAAAACTTCAGCTCGCTTCCAAGGAACATGTACCCACACACGCTGAAAATGTGCTGGCACAAGTGGTGGAACATTACCAGGACCAGCTGCTACTTCCTCCTTCCATACTGGAGGGACTTCTCTCATGGGGTACTGTCGCGCCTTTTTCCTACCGGATGCGTCACACTCAAATAGTGATCGAGAAGTGCCCCCCTTACTCCGATACGACAACAATGTCTCAACCGCTCTCTCGACATCGGGACCTACGATCATGCCCTCTGCGAACTCGAACCGCACACGACACAACTCGGGCGGGTTGTATTCCAGATCATTGTCTTCCAAATCTTCACAGAGAAAAACACACATTTGTTCAAAAACATATCTCTGCTTTGGTGCTTCCCATTGACGGAAGACTTCCATGACAGACTCTACATCATACCTTACAGCGTCGATAACCCATTTATGCGCTAAACGATTCAGTAAATCTCTCTCTCGATAGTCAGGCAGTTGACTCCGCAACTGTCTTCGTTCCGTGTTAGGGGTCGTATTAGGCGACCCGAAGAAAGGTGAGAAAAGATTAGTAACAGTGTTGGCCATTCTCTGTCGAACGGAAGGAGAAACTGACGGAAGAACGGGCGGAAAAACAGGGTGAGATAAGGCAGGAGCAGAGGCAATAGCAGAGGGAGCATCAGGAGAAATAGAAGGTGCACTAGGCAAAGTCGTAGAAAGCACAGGTGAAGCAGATGTGATCGGTGGGCCTTGAGGAGGCTGCACCGAAGGAGCAGGAGCCAGCTGAAGAACAGCTGGTGGGTGCTGTGGAGGAGCAGGAGGCAATGCAATCACAGGTTGCGCAACTAAAGGTTGCGGAGGTGCCGTAGCATTTTGCGCATAGGGGGGTGGCGAACTTAACAAATGCGACATTAACAGATCTTTTTCAAGCTCTTTTGCTACATCTTGCTGAAGAGGCGGCAAAACTGGATAGCATTTATCTATTACCATTTTACGTTGCCTGTGCAACTGCTCACTCATCTGTTCTTCTTCATTGTCTTTAAACTGCATAGCAGCTTGCATTATCGAAATACCCCTTTCTCTCTTATTTTTCTTCGCTAATTTAATTTCCTTCTGTTTGGCTTCCTTACGCCATAGGCGGAAAGAGTCAAACATCGCCGGCCGGGCTTTCTTCTTGAAAAGTTTAACTTCGAGATTGTCTAAGATTTCCGTGCCAAAGCTACCATATTGGGGCCATTTTAAAACACCATCTTTTCTGGTGTATTTGATCCACACTTCGTTATATGTGATTGGGCCTACTCCATGTTTCACATATAATTCATAAGTTGGAGTTCCAATCAGAGGAACCGGACACGAGTCCTCCAATCGGGAATCCCTTTTACTACAACCAAGACAAAACAAATTTCCAAGTCTGCTAAGACCAGGCATCTTCGCTCTCTAGTCTAGCTCCAAACTTCAAAGGATTATCGATTACGATATTTCTCGTGAATACACGAGTCCTTTGGTTTTGAAACTGTCATGTATTCCTATAGGTTCTGAATCAATCCCCCTATTCCTGACCCTATTCTGGTTAAACTAACTATCAAGTTAACTAACAGTCAGCCCATGAGGCAAGAAAAGCCCCCATGATGCAGATACCGTTATCTGACGCAGTCACACTACGGCACAGGAACGTGTTATCTGATTAGGTCATAACGCTTGAGATCTAATTAGACAAGCGACATTCCTCCAGCCCCTGATAAGGCATACGACGTTCTCATAACAAATCAAACCTATGACAACCTGGAAAATCCGTGCGGCCATTGTTTTGATTTCACAGAGAACTTTAGTAAAGAATGTGCTAACGAGCAAGTCGTATGACATCTTTATTGACGTATCTATGTCCATCCTTACGTCAATCTCGGCACCTTTAAGGTATAAATATTGCCGATCTTGCCCTATGCAAACACACGCGTGGTGACGAGACGGAGCAGCCATACTTGCCGAAGCCCAGAAGCAGAGCAGACCCCGCTGGCAGCAGCCCCGCCTTCCTGACGCGCTGAGAGACGCGCTGCTATCTCCTGCCGAGAGACCCAGCACCGGCGCTTTCGGGCAGCCCTCGCAGGCAGCCTGGAATATCGAGAGCAGAGAAAGAGATACCATTCCTCATTCATCCTAACTTCCAGGTACAGAACTGAATAACCCCTCACAGAGAATTCTTTAGTTATTCACTTGGCAAAAACAAACTTAACTTAAACTGTAACTTTCTATTCCCGCCCACGCATTAGACTTAGGTCAGGTACACGGGGTAGGCGTATTTAGAAACACCAGTTGAGTACGTTTAGTCAAATGTATATGTGTATGTAAATATATTTTAATCATTTTAAAACATCATATGGCTCAGAAACCATATCAATGTTTTTACAGTATTACTTTATACTATTGCTTTTAATGTATGCACTTTACTTAACTATAAGTATTGCAATAATATCGATCCATTTCTCTTGTACGAGAAAAGAGACTGATCAATAAATAACACCTTTTTATTGAACACGCCCGTCTCTTCCTTTTCTCTACAATCTGATGAGTATAAGAATGCACGTAATGATTGAGTAAAATAATTGCCTTGTGCTCACACGACTCTTGAGATTGACTCTTGATTAGGGGAGAGCAAAGTTGTCATGTTCTATGGTTGTCAGAAACTAAATCCCTTCTTGTCTAATCAGGGGAGTTAATTCTTTCCTGAACATTCGAGAAAGTTTCTAGCGAACTCTGAGCTACGCTGGCAAACCCAAAACTTAAGTCTAGTATCGACAGTAGTAGACCTAGTTAACGTCTGGCCTAGGCCTTTACTGCTGTAGGTATTATTCCAATGCGCAGAGCCTATTAGGAAGATAGGAACTACACTACATGGCGCCCAACGCGTTTGGAAAGGGCGATAAAACTAACGTAAGACATTTAGAGTAACTCAGTCGTGCTTTCTCACTCAGATCCCTTTTCCCAAATACTCCAAAGACGTCTGGAGTGGGTGAAAGGTAATATCCTCCAAAACCTCGCAGGAGGGAACTCCTATGTATGGTTCTTGGTATAGTCAACGTTGAAGGATACACTGTTCCAAAATATTGTGCATCTAATCTCTGTTTCCATAAGAAACCTGATCTGCAAACAAAAAGAATAACCTTTCTAACAGTAAAATGTCAGAAAGTGATGAATAAAGAGAGGCAGTTAGATTAGCAACTGAACTCGCAGCAGCTGATGCTACCATGCAGGCTGCAGACGGGGATATAATACTCATCCCGGTCCTCAAAAGGAGATCTATAACCCTAAAACTTATAGAAAATGGACTGACACCTAGAGGTGGCACAGTCATATTCGTAATTGAGGCACACGAATATCGGCAGACAGAGGTATACTATTCATGAATACATTTTCCAGCAGCAAATGCTGTAACAAAGTACTTCCACTATTACAAAATAGAGGAACCTCCTGAAATGTACACTCCTTTCGAGGAGGTGGAAGTACCACTCAAATTTCAAGAGCATTTGCTCTTATTTGATGGCGCCCTAAAACACAATAATCACATCACCAGGCTCGGTCCTTTAGGTAGACCAGGAGCAACGTGGCCGGTCTTAGCCGGATACACACCACACCCAGACATCAAAGGGATGTCTACAGGAGAGCTGTTAATACAGCTAAAACAATTACTAAAAATTCATAGACAATTAGTCCAGTATGTAATGCGGACTTCAACAATTCAGCCAGCGATTAAACTTCCACAGCTGACCCCTCACCAGGGGAACACAAATAAGATTACACCACAGAACATCCAATCCTGCCTAGGTAAAGTTCTGGCTAAACGGGAACAAATACCATTCTGGTTGGATCACAGAAAATCACCCAAATAGAGGCGGTGTTTCCTGACACCACCCCGCTAGAAAAACACAGGATTCTGACTATATGTCTCCCAATGGGAATCGCACCACACATAGAGGACTGTGACACTTGGGGTACAGTCTTTGCTTCCATCTACACAAAAACGCACGGTGTTCCATCCATTTCGGTGATACCAGATGTGCTAAAACAAATTCAGGACGAATATGGTCCAGAACCTGCTTTAACTCTTGGTATGAAATTACTGAAAGACTTCAAGCAGGTCTCGGCTATACTATTAGCCAACATAAAAGGTGAAGCAGCAAACGTGGCGATCCGCCAGAGGTTAAAAGAGACAGATATAGCAGACCAACCAGCTGAAATTGCAAGAATCATAGAAAAATCCTATGAAGAACTAGGTAGAGATAGTTTAGGTGGAATACCAGTAAAACCGCAACTGACTGAAAGTCCAGAAAAATATTTTTTAATAACAATTCACCAAAAAAGAACTGGGATGGAAATAAACAATCCAATCCTAAAGAAAAGAAATTCCAGTCCAGAGGAAGGTCTCCTAGGCGAAGGGAGAAATCTCCGAACCAGAGACACAGGTCACCCCAGAGTGACCCCTCTGGGAAAAGATATAACCTTAGAAATAGGGATAATATTAAAAAACCTGATAGATATCAAGACATTGATACACGTCCCTCTCAATCTTTTCAGAATTCCTCGCAGAAATCGGAAAGAAGAGGACGATCAGAACAAAGAGAAGAGCACGCCAAGTCCAAAGACAAGGAACCTGCTCAACTAAAAAAGAAATTACAATTTCCAAAAAAGAAGGTAGCCAGTATCAAGGTAGTTAACAATGCCGAGAATACTGAGGACACAACTGAAAAACGGAGAGTGGGCTCAGACAATGCTAGACAGTGCAGCAGAAGTGAGCATAGCTCGCAAAGTCCTTATGAATCATCTGGAGACAGTGGACACGAATGAATATCTTCAAGTGGAAACTGCAGACACCAGAGTTAGCAAACCCCACAAGATATACGAGATAACATTACGTATAGAGGGAGATAAGACTAGGAAAATAAGGGGACTATTTTGGGATAATCTCTCCAAGGGCTATGATATCCTCCTAGCTGAAAAAGACTGGCCACCAGAGTTTGTCAGGGAGTGCCCTCATGGCGAAGAAGTAATTATGCCTGCCTTCTCGAATCAAATCCCGATTCATAAAAAATACACACTTGCTAGAAAGTGGGCAGTGGCCTTAGCACCTGCTTTATATAAAAATCATGTAGGATGGGATGAGGATTCTCCTCCTCACAAAATCCAGTTAAAATCACAACCAACTGCACAAAGGCAGTACCCAATTAAGCAAGAAGCTAAAAAACAAGTAAATGAAATACTAGATCAGCTAGAATACCAGGGGGTGATTGAAACTTGCACCTCACAAATGAACAATCCTTTGTTTCCGGTCTCCAAACCAGACAATTCATACCGTCTAGTTTTGGATTACCGACACCTTAACACATGTTGTAAAACTTTTGCAGTGCAAAACTCACACAGTGCTGCACTAATGAATAACATAGTGCGCAAAAAATACAAAACTACCTTGGACATCTCCAATGGATTCTTTTGTCAAAATATAGCACCAGAAAGCAGATATTTAACTGCATTCTCAGTAAATGGCACTCAAAAACAATTCTGTCGGTTAGCCCAGGGGTACAAGAACAGCCCGGGGGTATTCTCAGCGAGAGTAACAGAATTACTACAACTATATGATGATGAAGCATTATCTTATGTCGATGACATTTACTTAACAGATGATGACTTGGAGACTCACTTGAAAAGGGTGAACACCATAATACTTGGGTTCGCTGCAGAGGGTTACAAATTCAACTTTAAAAAGTCCAGAATTGCCCATCTGACAGTCTTGTACGTAGGATATGAATTATCAAGCATAGCATGGTTGACAATTTTCTAAAAATCTAAAATATGAAAAGACGTATCCTCTGCCAATCGACATTCTGCCTCTACGACATTACGCCTGTGTAATCTATTCAGACGGACATGCTCAACCCTCCGTTTGGGGAGAACAAGCATACAACCCCACGTGTGAGATTACAAAAGAAGTGTGGCGCGGAGGTATATTAAAACCTCTATTAACAAAATCACACTCAGTAGAAACTAATTCAGAACAACAAACTGAAATAATCGCATTGAAAATGGCGCTAGATAATGCGGATCGCGAATTCCCGACACTTATAGTGTCAGATTCATATTACTGCGTCAAATCATATAACAGCGATTTGCAGACATGGATTCAGAACGGTTACAAAGATGACACAGATGCACCAATAAAGCAGAGACTGCTCTGGGAACAAATAGCTCTTTTACAAAAAGAACTACCAAGGACTCACGTGACTCACTCACTGAGTCATCAACGTGATGGCGTTCACGTTGTAGGGAATTCATTGGCTGAAACAGCCGCAGCGGCAGCCACTAAATCGGCTCCCGTAGTTCGAAAAAAGCGTACATTAAAATACATTGACGGTGAAACATTGCTGGCGGTGAAAACGTCATCAAAAGGCGACTGCTCAGCGTTACCGATCAACTATGCACTCAATTATACATACATAATCGATGCAAACTCCGTCCCTTTTGCTCGAATCCCTGGAGTGGGGGAAAGAGTGATTCCAAACATGGACAGGAGAAGCTTGTTAATCGCAGACGCACATATGGGTGAGGGTCTTGGACACCTCAAACTAAAAGATTCTCTGGAAGATTTACAATCACGGTACTGGTGGCCAGGCATGAGCCTAAATCATACCATGTTTGTAAAAAACTGCCCAAACTGCAACAGAAATCGCAGTGGGGAAAGAAAAAATAAAATACGGTGGAATCTGACTGCAGATAACATCACCAGTAAAAAGAATGGCTTGCGATTAACATATACAGGCTAGTTTCCACTTATAATGTAGATCCACAGCACTCGGCTGACGTCCGGACTGTTATACAAAGATTTGCGAGTCTAAATGGCATATACGCTAAGAGCATGCTACGTTCGACCATTGTTTTCACTCAGGCAATCCAGCCTGGGGGGGAAACATGGCCAAATGAGCACAGCCCAGCGGGAATCTTCTCACTTCCTTCCTGAGGGTACGGGATGGTGTAAAGAAAAAACCAAGGCAGAAAGCAATCTATAATAGAAAGGATATTAGGTTCGGGAGCTGGGTGGGTCAAACATCTAATAAGTGTCCAACGTAGTCTAAATAACTTGCCAAGAAATTCTCTGAAGGGATTCAGTCCGTACGAATTATTATTCGGAACTAGGATGTTGATCTCTGACCTTGATAGTCGGACTTCAGTGGTAATAGAAAAAATCTTTGATGTCAAAGACCGTTTGGCTATTTTGCAGGACTTAAACAAAACAAGAAAAGACCTGAGCAACATACAGTTGAAACAACAGCCAATAACCACTGAAGAATCACCACCTGTCCCAGCAAGACCTGTCTGGATTCCAAAAGTCGGGGATCTAGTCAGGGAGAAGATCGCGGTAAAGAAGGAATTTGGGCCTTCTTACAGAAAAGCAGTTCCTGTCTTGTCTGTCAACGGGACAAGATCAGTTGTACTACCGCCACTTGCTGGAAAAAAGGAGAACCGAGTTGTATCCATCGACCTGGTAAAACCACAACATGTGGCCGATAACAAACAGTAGGCCAAGTGGACTCCCAATAATTAGCAGAACACCAAGGTTTGCTACCAGTACAGAGGTCCTAACAAAGAGGCTCATCACATTCGAAACGCCTACAGAAGAACAACAAGGACTATGCAACAATGCAATAGAACTAAGACCTCTGAAAACCCAAATAAAAACATTTAGCAGAGACACACCAATCTACAATGAAGTACCAAGTGACAATGCAAGAAACAAAAATCCTGAAGCAATTGGAACAATTGACAGAACTGCATCCGGATACTTCATCAACTTCGATGATTCCTCTGAAGGCTTCAGTGAATCAAAGACACAGCCATCATCAAAATCCTTTAAAGACAAAGCTAAGGAACTTTTGAAACAACTGAAAGAAACATATCTGGTTTCTCCATGGATTGAATTTTGGGTGGGTTTTGGTGCATTTATCCTCATACTTTGGCTCATCATGGTATTTACTTTGGGACGCTTCATTGAGGGAAAATATGCTAAAATGGACACAGCAAGTCAGAACATCAACTTGGTCCTCAAACCACACACATCTTCACACGTCGAGAAAAGAGAACTTTCTTCAGAACTTTCTTCAGCCAACTTCACAGCCAATCCGATACCTGGTGGGGTAGCCTGGGACAACACTGACTATGAAATTTATGGTCCGGTCGAGATCCTGAAATATCCACACCAAATCAAGATCTCCTTGAGTGATTTTGCAAAACCAAACTCATTTGCTGATGATTGGGACTTCGAAAGCATTAACAACATGATGTCTGACTTAGTAATGTCTGCTAAATTTACCAAACATGATTATTTGCAAGGTTCTACAAATTATGATAGTATGTATTGCTATAACCACTATGGTAATCATTTTTTACATAAATCTGCACAACCTAGAAATGTTTTAAATTATAATCAATGGGAACATTGTGCTACACCTCCAAAAGGGAGCTCTAGAACCGTGTATGACAAATATTCATATTTTTCAGGTTTTAACACAAGTAATGCTGAAACATTTTATTTTAAATTGTCAAACAAGACAGGGATGAAAACAATGATAACCAACACAAAATTGATATATTCAGATTCATTCTTTGAAAAAATGAATACTTTTGGATTTGATTATTGGGACAAAAATGTTGATTTGAAAAGTGTTTGGGGTACAAAAGAATGGCAAGTACAGGGTTTAGAAGCTTTGTTTAGAGCCTGCATGATCCCAGAACAAATGATATTTTTAAATGACACTGTTCAACAAACCACCTGTCTTGGCTTAGCCAAAATCAAAGATTTAAATAACCCGTCTATTCCAAAGCCAACACGGTTTAGCAACACTTCTAAAGATGAAGAGATAGACGTAAACCATATATTAAACCAAAACAGAACACATCCTGATTGGAAACAATGGTTGATCTGGCCCACAGATACAAATAACTGTCAAGATAGATTCCTGAATAAAACACAGGGTTTCAAAATGACCAGGCCAGACCCTAGATATCCCCAAAGACATCACCCAGGGATAATAACAACCTACAGTGTGGGCAAATTATGCCTTCAATGGCTTCAAACTTCCACACTGCCTGAAATTAAGCAACACCTAACTTTACTTACTGATGGTGCTGACTTGCGTGATTTCATACTGGGACCACGCAAACAGCGTCAAAAGCGTTTCATAGCAGCCTCTGTATATGCAGCATACAATGAGGCCTGGAAGGTTACTCAAATTGAGACAGCAGAAAGAATACGGGAAATTGACCGTATTAATTTGGAAAAATCACTTTCTGTAGTGGACAATGGGTTAATGACTCTGTCCTCCAGAATTTTTTCATTGGACAGCATTGTGTCTTCAGCAATCGATATATTATCGCAAGACTTACTGTTATTACAACATGGTCAGTCACAATTGCGTTCCATTGTACAGCTTGGCTGGACGTTACAAAATCTGCGTTCAGGCTATGTGCCTTGGCGTTTAATCAACACAACGTCACTATTCCAAATCTTTAACCTTACTGATAGACAAATCGGTATGGCGCAAAAAGGTGCTGATTATACAATCTTGAGCATTGAAAAACTAGAAAGATTACCATTGACAATGTCAGAACGACCTGTCAGTGAATGGATAATCCACGGAATAATAAATATTCCAATCTCAACCTTCAGGTTTCAATACTGCCAAAAATATATACAGGCTGGCATGTACGAGAAATTAGGAAAGGGGTACCTTAAAACAACTTGGAACCTGCCCTATTCACATGCATGTGTCAGTAATAAAGGACAGAAAGTGTTTCTTAGTGGCAACAATTGTGCTATGTCACTAAGCGGCACGCTTCTGTGTAACGGTATTAGTTTGCACGGAGCCTGTGAAGGGAATTCATACAACCTTTCATGTCACCAGCAAGGCGCACCTGCAACTGAAATAGAACCATTCTTTCAAAGACTCTATAATGGGAGTTACATTCTTATTGTAGACCGCAGATGTTGTAGTCTTATGCCCGGGACTCCTTATCTAGTAACTACAACGGCGAAGGTCAAGTGCTGTGGACGTTCTTTGTTCCCCAGCTCCTTTCCAGACAGGGAGGCAAGGGCATGGCCCAGTTTGAAAATTACTTCTATTCGAATAGACACTTTAAGCAGAATGAAAACAGTGCTTCTTCAGACGCCTACAAGGCTCACGTCATCAAAAGAAACGTATGATCTACAAGTCGCAAGGACGACTGCAGAGATACATACATTATTATCAACTAATTCCCCCGTACATTTCGCGGAAATCCTGAGCGAAATCTTAAATATTTCTGATACCACTGGGGTCTCAAAGGTATTTAAGACAGTATTTTCGATGGCATTAACACCATTCAAAGCCATACTGGGTATTTTTCCAGATTTCGTCCATTCGATTTTTGGCGGACTTCCCCTGATCCTGGGACTAATTGCAGGAATCCTATTCCTAGTCCTTATTTTTCGTTATGGCAACCCATGTCACAGATCAAACTCTCGCGACAATGGAAGATACGATCCTAGCCATTGGATACCGGGACCGGATATCAAAAATCCTGGGACTCTCCCGGCTTAGAGACCTGAACATGACTTGGTTTCTATCATTTCGACCAATGTGGCAAAGGTGTGTTTTACCTGTACTAAGGTGTCTGCTATGCGGAGAAGAATGCGTGTTAGACACCTGTCTGACGCTACAATCGGATGCGCCAGTGGATGCAGATACACTGTTGGTTCCTACCAAGGTTCACGCTTTGTGCTGCCCTCAAAGGCTGCCAATCCTGATGACGGCATTCCTGGAAACTTCACCACTACGATTGAAGAGTAGTGAAGTTCAAGATGAAAGCAGCATCGAACAGGTACGACCTTCTGTCAGTAATGCAAATCAGAATGTCAATGGAGACAATCATGCGCACGAATGCATGGTTACACCTATTTCCGACTTAGTGGAACTTTCCCATGAAGCTTTTGACAGTTTTTTCGAAAGCCTGAATGATATGATGTTCTCTCCAGAACAGAAATAGAGACTTTTGAGTAAACTCGCACACGGCGTTCCCTGAATTCGGCCTTCAACTTTAAAAATAAAGTCACATGAACAATTTCACTCCAGTTCACGGACAGCAATTTTTTTCAGCAAGCCCCTTAAAATATTTTTCTACATATTTTTTCCCGGGACACTGATCTTCTGCTTAAAGTAAGAAACTATTCCTAGAGAACTAAAATTTCTATTTTTAGATACTTTATAGACTTTAGCTGCCCGCTGGTATGTTCACAAATATTTTATTATGTGATGAAATGGTCTCGAACTTCCTTTCTGTATAACCATATTAAGAGCCATTTCATGTGTATTTCTCATATACCAATAAGCAATAATGCATAAAAAATGCGTGTTTACTTTTGCATTTAATTCATAGCTTAAGTGCATACAATATATATGACTGCAATTTTTCAGCATATTTGAAAATTTCAAAATGCATTTATGTATTTTGGGGTGGTAAGGTATACACTATACTCTATAGTATGTTGTACTATGTTATACTATGCATAGATTAGTAGATATGACCATAGTTAGCGTGGAGTGGGTGTCGTGTATTTCTATAGGTTCTGAATCAGTCCCCCTATTCCTGACCCTATTCTGGTTAAACTAACTATCAAGTTAACTAACAGTCAGCCCATGAGGCAAGAACAGCCCCCATGATGCAGATACCGTTATCTGACGCAGTCACACTACGGCACAGGAACGTGTTATCTGATTAGGTCATAACGCTTGAGATCTAATTAGACAAGCGACATTCCTCCAGCCCCTGATAAGGCATACGACGTTCTCATAACAAATCAAACCTATGACAACCTGGATAATCCGTGCGGCCATTGTTTTGATTTCACAGAGAACTTTAGTAAAGAATGTGCTAACGAGCAAGTCGTATGACATCTTTATTGACGTATCTATGTCCATCCTTACGTCAATCTCGGCACCTTTAAGGTATAAATATTGCCGACCTTGCCCTATGCAAACACACGCGTGGTGACAAGACGGAGCAGCCATACTTGCCGAAGCCGAGAGCAGAAGCAGACCCCGCTGGCAGCAGCCCCGCCTTCCTGACGCGCTGAGAGACGCGCTGCTATCTCAACCCGAGAGACCCAGCACCGGCGCTTCTAGGCAGCCCTCGCAGGCAGCCTGGAATATCGAGAGCAGAGAAAGAGATACCATTCCTCATTCATCCTAAATTCCAGGTACAGAACTGAATAACCCCTCACAGAGAATTCTTTAGTTATTCACTTGGCAAAAACAAACTTAACTTAAACTGTAACTTTCTATTCCCGCCCACGCATTAGACTTAGGTCAGGTACACGGGGTAGGCGTATTTAGAAACACCAGTTGAGTACGTTTAGTCAAATGTATATGTGTATGTAAATATATTTTAATCATTTTAAACATCATATGGCTCAGAAACCATATCAATGTTTTTACAGTATTATTTTATACTATTGCTTTTAATGTATGCACTTTACTTAACTATAAGTATTGCAATAATATCGATCCATTTCTCTTGTACGAGAAAAGAGACTGATCAATAAATAACACCTTTTTATTGAACACGCCCGTCTCTTCCTTTTCTCTACATTCTGATGAGACTAAGAATGCACGTACTGACTGAGTAAAATAATTGCCTTGTGCTCACACGACTCTTGAGATTGACTCTTGATTAGGGGAGAGCAAAGTTGTCATGTTCTATGGTTGTCAGAAACTAAATCCCTTCTTGTCTAATCAGGGGAGTTAATTCCTCCCTTGAACATTCGAGAAAGTTTCTAGCGAACTCTGAGCTTAGCTGGCAAACCCAAAAATTAAGTCTAGTATCGACAGTAGTAGACCTAGTTAACGTCTGGCCTAGGCCTTTACTGCTGTAGGTACTATTCCAATGCGCAGAGCCTATTGGGAAAATAGGAGCTACACTACACTCCCATGGGCACCTTTTTTATCCTAGGGACCTTAAGTAGCCCTACACAGGAGGATCGCAAAGCACGAGCAGGCGCGTACCGGGTGATCAGACCCTGAAGCGGAGCTGGTGCCTTGCCCCCCAAGATGCGGTGGCATGTGCAAAGGGCCTTAAAATCAACCCTGCTCCTTACTGGAAGCCAGTGAAGGGCCTGAAGGGCTGCCTTGGATGCTGATCTCTTGGGGAATTTCAAAATCAGGTGAGCCGCTGCATTCTGCAGCACCTGGAGGCGGCTAATCACCTTACTAGTGGCTCCCAGAAACAGCAGATTGCCATAATCCAGGCGCGATGTGACGAGGGCATGCACCAGCGTCCTGCGGGCTGACGTAGGGAGAAGATCTAATACCTTCCGCAGGGTTTTTAGAACGCTGAAGCAGACCCCCACCACACGGCCTATCTGGGGTCCAAAAGACAGGTCTCCGTCAAGCCACACTCCCAGGTTCCTGGCTTCTTGGCAGGGTGTAGGGACCTCCCCTAGACATGATGGCCACCATGCGGATGACCAGATAGATGGGCTCCCCCCCACCACGAGCACCTCAGTCTTGCTGCCATTTAACTTAAGACAGTTGGTGGACATCCAGGTAGCCAGTTCCTGCATGCAGGCCCTGAATCTATCCACCGCAAGACCGGACGCGCGTGACAGGGGGATGACCAACTGCGTGCCGTCGGCGTAGGACACTATGTGCAGACCATGGCTTTCGGCGATGGGCGCCACCGGGGAGACATAGAGATTAAATAAGGTTGGGCTCAGGGACGAGCCCTGGGGCACGCCCTGGCCCAGACCAATCTCCCTAGAGTAACAATCTCCCTGGCGAACCTGAAAGCCTCTCCCTGTCAGGAAGGACTGGATCCATTCAAGTGCAGCGCCTGATATCCCACCATCATTCAGACACTGTAACAAGGTGGTATGGGCTACAGTGTCTGGCCCTCATCCACCCCCTGACGTATTTATTTCCTGGTAGTTGGTGTTCTAAGGAGGGAAAGGGCATGTGTCATTTATCTATTGTTGTTTTGTTGTGTTTGTTATTTGTATTGAGGGGAAGGTGTGGGGGACATTGGAGTGTTGTGAGTGGAAGGTTGGTGAGGAACATGATCGGTATTAGAATAGGAATATTGGGGGCACTTGGCCAGGAGTAGCTGTTGTGCTGGGTCTTGCTGGCATCACTCTCTATGTTTGAGGAACCAGGAACCCATGAATAAACACTTTGAAGTTAATATTACCTATCGGAGGTAGAGTCGTTCTTAACATGCAGTGCACCGTGTATTATCTCCACAGTATGACACCGAGCCTGCACACGCTGCACTGTTGGATGTGTTCAGGAAACTGTTAATAGTGTGTTTAATGTGCACCCACGCATAAGCCCGCAGCACTGCATTGCTCAAGGTGAGTGTGTGGTGGAAGAGGAGACGCAAACATGCTGCAAACAACACATTATTCTATTACTAAATGCAGGGGTAACCAGCAAACACTGCAGAGCACATACCTTGTCCTTGGTGCCAGGAGATGCAGGGACAGAATGTAAAGGTATGGATGTATCACTCACAAGGTTTTTACAGTGTTTACCTACACGCATGAATACTTAAGACTTGAATGATGGATTCAGCAATATGGTGGTATAATAGTAAATATGCCTGTGCTTGGGCGTCATGGTATAATCCCCTAGTTGCACTTGCTATGCTATACCATCAACATTGCTTTTTAGGATAGGGTGTTGCCATGAATGATCAGACCAATGAGACCATCTTCTGGGCAGCTGTAGTGCCCCCTGCCTTCTGTGACTGAGAAGTGCAGTCTGTCTCTGGCTATTGCCCTTCCATTTCTGGTGCTTTGCAGCAGTTTTAAGTTCTTCTTAGAGTTTCTCGTTGCTCAAATGGGTGTAACTTCTGATATTTATATATTTCCCTCGTCTTCATTGCTTGATATTGCTCTTGAGTAAGTGTCACTCATAGCCGTTGAAATGTCACTCATAACTACACTGAATTTATTAAAATTTTACTCATAGCGATCTGAAACCCTCAGCAGGTAGGCTTCATTTGAGCGCGGGTGAAGGCCGGTGATTTCTGGGTTTAATGTGCTGCTGCGGCAACTTAAAATAAAACTGCTGCCTGTAGGTGTCTCATTCTGGTCAATTAACCCTGTGCGAGGTCACAGTGGGGCGGGTGCGTTGCCGAGAACGAACAACAGGCAAGGTGCTGCCTCCAGGATCCATGTCTGGAATATTTACAGACAGAGACACCTGGGGCCTCATTTATGAGGCTGTGCGTCACTTTTATGCTGCTGGTGCGTCACTTTTTGTGATGCACCAGTGGCGTGAAAAATGCGCCTTGTTGCGCCATATTTACAAAGTGACGCATCTAGGTAGATGCGTCACTTTGTAAACCCCTGCGCCACATTATACCTGCGCCAGGTATAATGTATGCAAGGGGGGCAAATTGACGCAAGAAAGGTCGTAGAAGTGACGCAGTGAAATCTATGAGATTTCACTGCGTGACTTCTAGGACGCCGTTGCGTCAAAATCTTGCGTCTGCCTCACAGCAGGCGTAAGACTTACGCAGGCCCTTTCACATGGGGCTTGCCCCATGTGAAAGGACGCATTGCTGGAGTTGCATCACTTTTGTGACACACTCCAGCAATGCATCACTTTTGCGCTTACAGATACGTCAGAAATACTGACGTATCTGTAACTCCTTGCGCCATGATGCGTCATACTGTAAATATGATGCATCATTGGGGTCGCAAGGAGGGCGCAATGAAAAGTGACGCATCGCTGTTTTCTCTTTTCATAAATGAGGCCCCTGCCCTCTGATTGACTGATTGATTCTCCACAGGGCACCGGAGTTCCTTCATTAGGAGGCACTGCAGTGTGTAAACATTACAACAAGTGAGAAAGCATGCTTTACTAGCACTGCGCATGCCAGTGCGATCGCGCAGGGCTGTGCAGCTGAGTTCCTCGAGCACGGCTCCTGCAGTGTTTCCCGAGTGCTATAATTGCGTGACTAATGCATTTCATTCTATTGATTTGGACACCAGCAGTAAAATGTGTTAGTCTCACTCCTGATGCGTGGTACTGGGCAGGGCTAGATGCATTTCCCCATTGACTTGCATTCAAGAAGCTGCCATGTCAGGCGGAGACAGCCTTTTTGGCTTCAAAAGTCAGGACTGTCCTGTCTGAATCGGGCCTATTGGCACGTATGCACACAAGTATATTGTGGAAGTACCCTAACCCCACGGAGCCTTTGGATATTATTCATACATGCCAATAGACCCGATTCAGGCGGGAGACTACACATTTTTTAAGCCAAAAATGCCTTTATTTTAGCCGTCTCTTGCCTGAAATTGCATTTTATACAACAGAAGTCATTGGGGAATTTCATTCTCCTGATTTTCTATTTGAAATCTCCCACCTCCCTGTCCTCAAATGTTGGCCTGTTTGATTATTACTGGATTTTGAGACTCTTCACAGCCTGGATCCAGATCACAAGTCACCATGGGGCTGCTGCAGGAGCCTTGCTGTCACTGGAGGGGGCGTGGCCAGCCACAGTCATTTGCATACCCAGAAGCCTCTGCGGCAAACACCCGATTCATCACTACAGGTGACACATGTATCTGTTTGATCTTATAAGGAGTGCCTGGAGTTGTGCACACACAGGCATTCATGAGAGTGACTGGCACGTCACCGGTGTAAAGTCACCCTACCAGTAGGAAGTTATATTATTATTGTGACTGCGCGGACAGGTAAACTGTCATTTTATTATTTTTAACTCCACGGGTCATGCGCACTTGGAGGGGCCGTGAGAAGCGGAACTTGCTCCAATTTTTGGAGGGTTTCTGTACCAGAAGCTCCGTGATTGGTTGAAATGTGAGCTCCCGGGGACGGTCGAGCCTCCTCAGCTGCTGAGGAGAGGAGCGCCCGCTGTTCCCCTCAGGAAGGCGCCATCGCAGCGCGCGCATCACCGGGTCATGTATGGCGTCACAGCGTAACGTGACGCAGAACGAGGCGCCGTGCGTAAGGACTGACGCGCGCCTGCGGGAGGTGCACTGCTCCTTCCTGCCGCTAGAGGTCAGGATGCTCCAGAGGAACCTTCATCGCGTCACTCCTAATCTGCATACCCACAATCCTGTGCGCACCTCATAAAGCTGCTTTACTTTCATACTAAATGCAGGGCTCTTTGTAGCATTGAAAACGATAAAGAGCGGACATTTAAGAACAAAGGGGCAGAGTATCAGTCCTCGAGTTGGAAGGCACAAAACTAGGCATACTACGTTTCTAAGGGAAATTCCGGGTTATTAGTGTATTGTACTATCTGTTATTAAAAACGAAGCATTGGCAAAGCCAATAGTGCCTAATAGAGGAACCTTGAATAATAAGTGTAACTGATGGATCGGAGTCAGAAATGACGCCCAGACAAGGAGGGAAACAAATGAAGTGTATCCGCCCCCCATTGCTGGAACCGACTCTAGAAGAAAAGTATACATTTGGGATCCCAAGAGCACAAGTCCCCATGGGGCTGCTGCCGGAGCCTTGCTGTCACTGGACAGCCCAGCCACAGTCATTTGCATACCCAGAAGCCTCTGCGGCAAACATCTGATTCATCAGTACAGGTGACACAGGCGTCTGTTTAATAGGAGAAGGAGCGCCTGTAGCTGTGCACTCACAGGCATTCATGAGAGTGACTGACACCCAACTTCCTCCATGTCACAGGTTCTGCCCTCTGTTGTGTAATTGTTTACTTCTGGTTCACCCGAACACAGAGGGCTCGAGGAGCTTGCCAGTGACCCCCTGGGTCCTGACTGCCCATTTGCGGTCTGTGCCCGCTTCGCAACCTGCTTTTTTGTACTATTCTTGGCTCGCTTTGTAAGTACCGCCTGCTGTCCCTTCTTCTGGAACAAAGGACCTCTTGCAAGTCCACTATGCCTCTGCGACAAATCTCACCTCCTTCTCCAGGCCCCCCCCGAAATCTGGTTCCTCAACGGGTCGGTGGGCGGGTCTTTTCCTGACAAAATTTCCCGGAGAAAGAGGGCCTTGTGCCCGGGGCCCACCTTTAAATACCCCCATATCCCCACCACATTCCTAACCCTAGATTTACGACTATGCTAGCCCAGCCCTATTATCTGGTGGGCCCGCTCTTTCTCATTCCTTGTCCCCCTTCCCTTATCTCCCACCAATCCTCTCCATTGGTGTTCGGGCTCTGCTTCCCGGGGGTGGCCTCCACTGAGACCCCCAGTCCAGCCACTATCCCCCTCCCCCTGGGGAGTCGGGGGCCGAACCAAGGGGCACAGCAGAGGCACCCCCCACATGGTCGCACCACCCGAAACCCAATAAATTCAGACCACACAAGTTTCTGTTTATGGAAGAATTGAGGGCCGCAGTTTATTAGGCATTTCCAACTTACAAGCGATCCTTTATACACCATAATTTTTATATACAACTTTTTAGGTCGAGCCTGTCCCATTCCGCAGGAATGGATAGGATCGAACTATAGAGTTGAATCAGGAAAGCTAAACCAGCCGGCGTTTTCCTCAAGTGCATGTGATCGTGAACGCGCATCCGCCTGCTGATTTAGCTTTCCTGATGCAACTCTAGGGATCTGCTCCGACCCCTACTGCACGCGCTTTCCATCTGCCTGCCTCGAGCGCGTCCACTTCAAAGCATCTGTTGCTCGGCCTCAGTTCTCCACTTCTCCTCCCCCCTCCTTCCTTCTAATTACAAAGCTGTGCTTCAAAGGCCGTGACTCGCATTCTGGCCATCTGCCTGTTCCCTCCTCCCACTCCCTTTCCCTCTCCCAGCAGCTTTTTTTTTAGGGCTCGCCCCATTCTTTCAGCCCCCTCCCGCCTCCCCACACAGTATGCCCACCTTGTGAATTTATTTATTCATTTAGTTTGACTCGCATTCTGGCCATCTGCCTGTTCCCTCCTCCCACTCCCTTTTCCTCTCCCAGCAGCTTTTTTTTTAGTGCTCGCCCCATTCTTTCAGCCCTTTCCCGCCTCCCCACACAGTATGCCCACCTTGTGTATTTATTTATTCATTTAGTTTTTAACACAAGCACGCGTAATGGCGACAGCTTCTTTTAGGTTTCGTTATTGCGCCATGCTCATGACTCTGCATATGACTCATGACTATTGCGCCATGCTCATGACTCATGCATACTGCACACCTCTCGGGACGACACATTCAGCGGCTGCAAAGATAACCAGGGTCCCTGTCCGATAATCCTGCCTCCCCTATTGTGTAATGGCTTCGGGAGCAAGGGGAAGAGAGAGATTTAGCTCGCTGCGGGGGTAACGGCTGCCAACGATCACACATTCTGTTGCCTTAGCGATGCTGCACTGTAGCTGGTAACACATGGCATAGGATTTTCACAAGCATTTTCAGCACTCCAGACAAAATACAATTTTGCCAGCTGGAGATTCCCCGTTCAATTAAACCCAGTTTCAGCCTCCCTGGGTGATGCTGCTGCTTTACCAAAGCCTATGGAAGCACATCACCTTTGAAATCGTTGGTTACAACAGTTGTTTAATGCTAACGCATCTGTTGCTCGGCCTCAGTTCTCCACTTCTCCTCCCCCCTCCTCCCCTCTAATTACAAAGCCGTGCTTCAAAGGCCGTGACTCGCATTCTGGCCATCTGCCTGTTCCCTCCTCCCACTCCCTTTTCCTCTCCCAGCAGCTTTTTTTTTAGGGCTCGCCCCATTCTTTCAGCCCCCTCCCGCCTCCCCACACAGTATGCCCACCTTGTGTATTTATTTATTCATTTAGTTTGACTCGCATTCTGGCCATCTGCCTGTTCCCTCCTCCCACTCCCTTTTCCTCTCCCAGCAGCTATTTTTTTAGTGCTCGCCCCATTCTTTCAGCCCCCTCCCGCCTCCCCACACAGTATGCCCACCTTGTGTATTTATTTATTCATTTAGTTTTTAACACAAGCACGCGTAATGGCGACAGCTTCTTTTAGGTTTCGTTATTGCGCCATGCTCATGACTCTGCATATGACTCATGACTATTGCGCCATGCTCATGACTCATGTCTGCTCTCATGTCTGCTCTCTGACTCATGTCTGTCTGCTTTAGTAGGTACAAACAAGTAATAAAAACAATACCGAGACTCCGATTTACAAGGAGTTCATCCGAAACCTTACCGGTATTATTCTAGAAACAAGCAGCTTTAAGTACAGAGCGCGAGGGAGGGTGACCACAGAGCAAACAGTGCCCCCCCTCAACCCGGGGAGCAGGGGGTTAACTCACGCCGAGCGCATCGAAGCCCCGCCACATGATCTGCTCACACCAGCTTGGAACGGAGAGTGGTTGGCACCAAAGGGCACAGCTGGGCTTTTCCCCCGGAGTCACCAACCAGGAAGTGCACTGCTTAACCACAATCCGTGTAATTTACAAATCGTTTAAATGAATCTGACCTTGTGTAAGGTAACTTGCGCTCGTGTAAAGCGCGGCAATGCCCTTGGGTCGAGTTCGCGCTATATAAAACTGCAACAACAAACAAGCATTGGCATTGCCAATAGGTCTCGCTTGTGGGACCTTATAAGTATTTAGTTTTGCAGCACAATATCCGATTATGCAACAAGGATATTGTGCTGCAAAACTAAATACTTATAAGGACCCACAAGTGAGACCTATTGGCAATGCCAATGCTTGTTTTTTTTTTGACGAGCCTGTGTCCTTACACCATCCGCTCTGCACTGTGACCTACATTCAGTGCAGCTATCTTTGCCAAGGTGACCTATCACCGTCCTTAATCCCATTTGCTCTTCACTGTGCCCTGCATTCAGTGCAGCTATCTTTGCCAAGGTAAACCCATCACCTGGGGACGCACCCTTTCCTTTCTCTCCGGGCAAGCTTCTGCTTCCAGCCCGACCGGGTAACCTTTTACCTCAGGTTGCCACGCACTCCTTGGGTAAGGGTCTGCTTTAACCCAACCGGATGGCCCTTTTGCTTCCGGTGCCCACTCACTCCCGGGTAACCAGCCGGTTCCCACCCGGCCGGGTGACCTTTCACTTCCGGTGGCCACACATTTCCTTCCGGGTAAGCGTTTGTTCCCACCCCAGCCCGGCGCCTCTTCCCTTCCGGTGCGTACCCTCTTGTTACCTGGGCAAGCCGATGTGCTCCTTTCTTGTCTCCCTTCCCTTATCTCCCGCCAATCCTCTCCATTGGTGTTCGGGCTCTGCTTCCCGGGGGTGGCCTCCACTGAGACCCCCGGTCCAGCCACTATCCCCCTCCCTCTGGGGAGTGGGGGGCCGAACCAAGGGGCACAGCAGAGGCACCCCCCACATGGTCGCACCACCCGAAACACAATAAATTCAGACCACACAAGTTTCTGTTTATGGAAGAATTGAGGCCTCAGTTTATTAGGCATTTCCAACTTACAAGCGATCCTTTACACACCATTATTTTTGTCTGGTGAGCCTGTGTCCTTACACCATCCGCTCTGCACTGTGCCCTACATTCAGTGCAGCTATCTTTGCCAAGGTGACCTATCACCGTCCTTAACCACATTTGCTCTGCACTGTGCCCTACATTCAGTGCAGCTATCTTTGCCACGGTAAACACGTCACCTGGGGACGCACCCTTTCCTTTCTCTTCGTGCAAGCTTCTGCTTCCAGCCCGACCGTGTAACCTTTTACCTCCGGTTGCCACGCACTCCTTGGGTAAGCGTCTGCTTCAACCCAACCGGATTACCCTTTTCGCTTCCGGTGCCCACTCACTCCCGGGTAACCATCGGGTTCCCACCCGGCCGGGTGACCTTTTCACTTCCGGTGTCCACACATTTCCTTCCGGGTAAGCGTCTGTTCCCACCCCAGTCCGGGGCCTCTTCCCTTCCGGTGCATACCCTCTTGTTACCTGGGCAAGCCGATGTGATTCCTGCCCGCCAAACCTGGTTGGCTGTTCCCCCACACATCTCTGACGAGGTGCCCCGGTACCCGGTACCCCAATTTCCTCCATGTCACTGGCTCTGCCCTCTGTTGTGTAATTGTTTACTTCTGGTTCACCTGAACAAAGAGTGCTCGGGGAGCTTGCCAGTGACCCCCTGGGTCATGACTGCCCGTTTGCGGTCTGTGCCCGCTTTGCAACCTGCTTTTTGTACTATTCTTGGATCGCTTTGTAAGTACCGCCATGCCTCGCTGGAAGCTATCGCTGCCCGCGAGGCCCCCCATGCCATTACTGCGGCCCCATTCTTACGAACTACCAACAGCCCCTTGCATTCAATGCTGCTAGCATATTTCGTAGCCAGAAATCTGTTCCCGTGTCCGATAGGTACACACCATCTGCTCTGTAATAGTGCGGCTGCCGCAAGTTAATCATGGTGTGCCCGATGCTACCTAAACCTACCCCCTTTAAAAATGTCTTTATAACGGGAAAAAAGTTGCCCCTACCTATAGATGGGAAGTTATTTCCCACAGAAGTCAATATTCACAACATTTGCATTTGTTGACTAGTTGCGGCATTATCTAATCTTTAAGCAGTGCACCCTTGACTGTTGAAAAGCAATGCTGAATTCCCCCTTTATTGCCGCCAGCTCTGTCTGTAACCCTGGAAAGGTCACAGTACTTGATCGCCCAACACCGCTCTGCACTCTGTGAAGTAGAACAAAAACACAGCAATGGGGACTCAAATTTCTTAGGAATGACTTTCATATAACGCATAAGCATTACAACTTTTTTCTTTTTTTTTTTTACTTCTTGCACCGATTTCCACACTATATTTCCTTTTTTCCAGCATCCCATATTTCTGAGTTAGAATGTATTCTAGTAAAGGACTCCCGCCTGTTATTACCTGTACCCAGCCATGAGCCTAACTGGGCAATGCCGGCCATCCACCTGTATGCTATATACAGTTATTCAGTGTCACCTGCTAATTCGATCTCTTTTATATGGCTTAATGAAAAGGCTATGCTGTGTGGTCCGCATTAACTACCTTCGTACCAATTAATTCATACTTCAGCTGTTCACACTTTTCTGCGGGCAGAAGCTAATTGCCTCCGGGCTTTCCCCACAAACTAAAGGCTAAATCGTTATTTAACTTGCCTAACATGTGAACATTGATGAACCTGTAGAGAAAACTCCTTCTGCTTAACTTTTCCCCAGCTATCGTATTTGCCCTGTTTGCTAACCACATTGCCAACTCGACACTCCATCCATGTGAAACTTCCTTCTGTTGTATAAACCTGGAATCTTTTACGCCTTCCCATATACCATCTATAGTATTATGTGGAAATTATACCTTTCTCCCGTCCCTGTGTCTTTCTTTTGCATAATTATCTATTTATACTCTCTCCTGCATCGTAGTTAGCCTCAAACTAAGACGTTGTACTGGCAAGCTCGACTAAACATTTCACATTGGTGCCTTTTTTTTTTTTTTTTTTGGGAAGTATTTAGCCATACCATTGACATTTTTCACTTCTTATCTTTACCCTTTTTTTTTTTTTAATTATTCAACCAAAACACCTTCTAACCAGCTCAGCTCCCTCCACCTGCCGTGTGCCCCCACTGTGCGTTTGCGTCATAGTAGGCCCATACCTACACTTACCAATTATTCTCCTTTTCAGGACAGGTGTGCCTGCGAGCCACCAAAGACTCACTCCAACTACCTAGATCCCATCCACTGCGGTGTGTCCTTACTGCATATTCGCATCTGTTATGGTGAATTGGCGCTAGCACGGCATCTGTGACCCGGCAAGTGCTCCCCCCTGGCCTGGACAAAGGGGACACTATCTTGGTAGCACCTTGCTGCAAACAATCCGACCCAATGACCAGCCAACTCTGACCTGGAAACCATGTTCCCCTGTTGCCAAAGTCGGCCAACCTGCAACATATGCATTACCCTGTCTGTTAAGCTACCATCTCCCGCCCATGGTAGCTCTTAAAACCCCCACTTATGGCAATAAACCTGGCAGCAGTGGTGCATACCCTTGCTACTGTACCCCCCAGCTCTGTCTTGGCGGTGTTCCTTATATTTTCAAGCCAGCTGCCCATCCTGCTGTTTTTTTTTTTTTTTTGCCCAGTCCGTGACCCCTCCACCACTACTGCCCCTTTCTCCGTCCGAATGCACTGCTCCTTACTTATACTCCTAATTAAAAGCAACATATTAGCCCTCTTACTCGCACCACCTGTGCCCAGACTTCGTCGCACACGCCCTTGTTAACCGCATTGGCAAATTTTTTTATTTTTTATGTATTTATTTATTTATTGCCGTTGTCCACCTACAGGCACCCCCCTAGTGTTGAGCACCAGGCGTGTCTATTGATGGTAGCATAATCCCACTGTAATCTACCACCAGTACCTAATCTCTTATTCACAACCCTTGTGCGCCGTACATTCCCTATGTTGTTACCCCAAACACATGTGGACTACTTCTCAGCGTGTGACCTACCAAGAACACTCTATCCCCTTCACTGACCCTTTACCAAATTCATGCCACCCTTGTACTCCCTCCCACCCCCTGCCTCCACCATCCGGCATTGATGGAGGCGTGCTGGGGACAGGGGCAGAGGGTGTTAGGAGCTCATCATTCTTCAAACACCCCCCAACCCAAACCCCCCGCATGAGCCTTGCCCCTCTCCCCAAGGCCGGGGGTGGAGTCGCATTCCCATTTCGCCACAGCTAGTAATCCCGCACCACCTCCTGTCATGCAATCCATGCACCCAAGCTTGAAAATAACTACCCTTGACACTATGAAAACAAACCACTAAACATATTTAGGCAGGGATGGTAAACCTTAGCGAATTCCTAGTTCTTAAATCAGAGGCTCTTTTCGTATTATGTTAGCTTTGAATACTACCCTTTCTATTACTAAGTATACAAAGTGATCAATGGATAATTTTATTATAAGCAATTCGCATAATTTTTCAACCCTGCAACATACTTTAGCTCAAGCCTTAGTTGCTGCTTATTTATCTTCTGCAACTAACCACCATTGACAAAGCCCATAGACCCGAATTCTTGTCAGTATGCTGCTACTTCTTGTGACATATATACAGTGCAATGGCAGACAAAAAAATACAAGTCATGCACCACACTAAGCTAAGCATCCTTTTTTTTTTTGCACGTAATTTCAGCCACGCCCACTATTATAATAACAATGCAGCTGGCGTTATCCTTTTAATCCACTTTTTGCATGCTAAGCAATTTTTTTTTCCCGACACAAAGTCCTTTATTGTTAATACCAATGTTGCGAGGGACCCTGTGTTACCCCATTGACTTTAATGCTATCCCCCAAATGGCCTTCTATTTTGAATAATTGTAACTTGCAATGTTCAACTCTGCAAATGAGTCTCGAAAGAATATTGTTGGACAGGCTTGGTATATATCCACTGGGAAGATGGGTGCCGGGTCATGCGTGGGGGCGATCCCCTGGGACAACTAGGCCGCCGTTCCGTGGTATAGAGTGGGACTCCTAGGATGCTCTTTCTGTCCCTTTCCTGGAAGCATGTGTGGCTTTCTGTCACCTGCGACCCTTAGCAGGGGCTCGTGCTCACGGGCTGCCTGGCCCTCCTCCCCACTGAAATGGAAGTAGTACTATGCGTCTTTATTTAAATAATGCCTCCTGCGGTCTACATGAGTACTCATGAAGGGAGCAAATACAAATGCGCCGCCACAAAGGAGTAGAGCATCTTTCTCCCTCCTTGAAACCCTACATGTTCTGGTGAAACCCGTTCTTTCCGAAGAGGACCCCTAAGAGTAGAGATGTAACAAGTGGATGCAGAACTATCAGAGGGGCTGGACGTGCTGGTGAAGCGTTGAGACATGAGTAAAGAAGTTCAGTGACGAAACAGACTTGACACTAACTACTATATACGTGAGGCAATGAATACTTCAGCTGGCCGGCGCAGTCACAGATCTGACCTAGACTAGCAGATCTCAGCAGTGGCAGGCAGCCATTACCCGGTGAGAGCAGCAGTGTCTTCCACCCAGTCAGTGCCGGACAGATAAGACTACCCCTGGGGGCGATGTTTGAACATGAGTGTTGGGGGGAATAGTAGTCGTGTACTCCGAGAAGAGAAAGGGAAAACATATACACAAAGAAAGGAGAACGGGGAAAGGACATTGCCTAACTGGTGTTGTATACCTTTCTTTACCCTCCAACACTCCGCACCACATCTCTGTGCACCCGTCAATCCTGACGGCCCAGCCGCAAGCCCCCTGCAGGACCAGTATTATCCTTCTAACTGTGTTTGGTTCTCTTTTGTAACATGCACACATCTCTTTTGTCGTGTAACAACGTTTGCTACCTCTCACATTTTATTTCCTTTCGATACTTGCACACTTGAAGGGAACAACACCTATAACCTTCATGGGATACCTGTTTCGGCGCACAAACTACAGAGACACGGGACACTTCCTTCGGCGTCAAGGATCAGAGTTTATTACTGCAGGGAAACAAGAGTCATTAGAAGTACATAGTCATGTAAGTTCTGCGAGTCTGCTTCAAATTGCATATGTAGGTCGCTCTCTTTTATACAAAAATGTTGCCATTGCACAACATGTGAACAAAAGGTTACAATTCAGTTCCCACAGTAAAACTTCAAAAGGGTCGCTTTCATGTGATCATAATCCCGGAACATAATTACTGTAGCAATGTCGGTTCCCAACTGTAAAAGTACATCTTCCCACCATTAGGCACACCCATTAGAGTTGTAAATGACCAGGAGAAAAAGACAAAGAACAGTTGCAAGGAAGTCAGACACATGTAGAGAAAAGAGGGTGAGGGTAATATCGGAAGCATGATCATAGGATCAAAGAGCTGGATCCATCGCCTGCACGGCTGTCACAATAGACCGGTACAACCAGATTACCCTCAAGCTGGGCCATATGCTTTCGCTGTGTCATTCCTCCGGCCATAAAGACGCATGAAAGGAATATGCGTCTTCCGCAAGGCTTGGGAACTAGAGGGTCAGGGGGCGAACAGTTACCTGCTCGCTGGCTACGTGAGGGCAAGAAACAAAATGGATGCCGTATCCGAAATGGAACCCGAGGGTTCAGATGAAGAACACGTAATATTAGGCGAACCCTACCAGGTAGTGTAGCGAAAATGCATACACTTACCGAACTCGCCATTTACGGTTCGTAGATACCAAACTCGTCCATATTCGGTAATGCCCAGAATGCCGTAGTAATTTTTACGGAACCTCAGACGGTCCTTTTGCCCTCATGTAGGCAAGCACTAGTCGGAATCATAATCGATTTCGATACTCATCAGATCATTTAGATGTTGCTGATACATTATTCTATCCTTCAATGCCTCTTTGGTGACAACGGGCTGTCTTATACACGTTGTAGCACAAAGGCCACATAAGGCAGGACCACATTGCACACAAAGACAACATGTGAACAGAAACGTCACAACAACCCCTATGATCATCAGAATCTTCCAACCCCAAGTCGATATCAGGCCCCAAAACCATCCCAGAAGCGTCCAATTTCCTTCGTCCACGTGTATGGACTCCGAAATTTTGTGCAACTTAGAGATGGCTTGATAAACCGTTGGAGCGTTATCAGGTATAAATATGCAGCAGCTCGAATGGATGACTTTACACACCCCACCTCTATCTGCTAGGACAACATCTAGAACCATACGGTTCTGCAACGTCATTAGTCTATCCGCCTGAAGCTCGGCTGTCAAATTACCAAGGGCACTTGCAGTTATGTTGGCAGTTGATTCTACTACACGAGTTAACTGCCTCAGGTTCCTGCTATTGACCATAGGTCCCCAGAACGGCAGAAAGCCCTTAAAGAAGTCTCCTGCTTCTTGACCAGCAGTATCTTCTTTGTTAACCACACCTCTTACAATTCTAGTTTTGTGATAATCTGAGGCCACAGTGAAAGTTGGGGGCAAAAGATTTGCAATGTAGCAGGTACCCGAGAAGTCATGAGGTAACCACGTATAGGCTCGATCATAACATACAAAGTAGGTACCCTTGGCAGTCAGGAAGACAGGGGATGAGAGCGTCGGTAAGACATATGTCTCAGTACAAGCACTCTCCCCAAACTGAGCTCTCGGATTTCGACCAAGCCCTTTCAAGCAGAAATTACCAAGGTGGGGTACAATCCATATTGGTGACGAGCTTTTAAGCTGCCTATCACCCACTGATAAGCTGTACTCAGCCTCACTTAGTTCCTTATATGCTCGCACCTCTTCCTCTGGGATGAGCGATGCGTCAAAAATATCTCTATCTAAGTCTGCAATAGCTCTCGCCAGAGTCTTGTGATACGGGCCAGGACCAAAGTTTGCTGAGCGTGGTTCTCGATGGGGGTAGGAATCTAGTGCGCTACGGAACATAGTTTGCAATGCTCGAGCTGACCCTTGGGCACTATAAGGCAGAACTAAATACGGAATACCCTTATCCATGGTATGTGGCATTAACCCACACACCCAACAATTGGTAGTGTTTACCACTAACTGATGCTGATGCAAGAGTTGAATAAAAGAGTTGTTTCTGAATTCCGCACGTCTGACTTGTTCGTGTTGAGGCAGAAGATAAAAGGAATGTGGAGAGACAGTTGAAACGAAATATAGATCACGAGATGGGAGAGTAGGTGTAGCAGAAGACAATAAGAATTGGGACCCATAATATACTCCCCCACCAGCAACATAGATATAGTCAGGAACAGTATGACCACCTGTAAGAAAAACCATTTCGTATGAAACATTTTATGTAATGCAGATCTTTGCGCCAACATTTCCTCTCTTTTCGACAGCTCAGATGATGATGATTCCATCCCCTAACGACCGTCCGCGACGTTCTTGACGCACTTCGTTCTGGGTAGCGATTACCAATTCCCAGGAGTTCCCAGAAATCGATAAAAGAAACCGACCTTGTGTCGATAGCTGCTAAACAGAAGGAAGTACCCGCACGGCCCTACGGCCCACCTGGATGGTAGGTTCTAGCTAAATAATGTTCTTGGCTGTACGAAAAAGGGAAAAAAAATACACAATATACAATGTCCACTATGTTCAGGGCAAATGTAGGACCAAAAAAAACAAAAATCTTTTTATTCGTGGCTTGTACGTGGACGAAGAAAGTATCGGCTACTCCCAGAGCGAGTCTGTTCTTCGAATAGTGGATTGGACGGGAAAGGAGTGTTCAATTGTTCAGGCGATTGTTCAACAGTCAAATTTTCCAAGGCTGACGTGGAGGAAATTGTTTGAGGGGAATCAACAACGGTGTCAGATACAAGCCGAGCTTCGCTGAATGGAACGAAACGTTGTGGAGTGTCGGTCTCAGATGAAGAAAGACCTCTTCTCATCCAGGTGTCCGACGGCAAAGGAAGCGGGACCTTTTTGGTGTGGGTAGCATGTACCCAATTTTTGTGTCCCTGCAGTCGAACCGCCGTCCTCGTAGCTAGCTGTACTTGGAACGGTCCCACGAATCTCGGTTCAAGATTCCGTTTTCGTCCGAAGTTTCGGACAAGAAGCCAATCTCCGGGTTGGAGCCAATGACCAGGGCCCTCTGTTTGTGACGGCAGAGCCTCAAAGACCTGTTGATGAATCAAACTCAATTTAGCAGTCAGATCATAAAGATAATCAATCAACATGGGATATTCGATTCTATCAAACTCTTTGGGCCTCGGGACTCCCCATATATTAGCAGGACGGCCGAACACAATCTCGTATGGACTGAGCCCTACTCGAGAGTGTACAGTTGCCCTGGTCGACAGGAGAGCTAGAGGCAGAGCGTCGGGCCATGATAGACCAGTTGTCGCCTGAATTTTAGCCAATTTTAGTTTTAGGGTGCTATTATATCCTTCCACCAAGCCTGCTGATTGTGGATGGTTTGCACTATGAAATTTTTGTACTATCCCTAAACCGCGACACACACTCTTCATCACACTCCCAACAAACTCACTTCCGTTGTCCGACCATACGACCCGAGGCATTCCGTAGCGGGGAAAATACTCTTTGAGCAAAATTTTTGCCGTGGATAAGGCCGTATTATCCTTAAGGGGGTAGGCCTCAATCCACCTAGAGAATGCACACACCACAACCAAAACGTACTTCAAGTTGTTACATCGGTCCATGTGGATAAAGTCCAACTGGATTACTTCGAAAGGGTACGTAGGAGGGGCAAAATGGCCAGGAGGAGTGGGGGTGCCCTTACCAGGATTGTGCATCAAACACACCATACAATTTTTAACCACTCTCTCTGCACACTTAGTAATCCCATCATTCTTCCATACATGAGACAACAACTTGCATATGCCTTTCGTGTTGATGTGCGCCATACCATGAGCCATTGTAACAACAGCGAGCACATACGCATCCGGTAACATCCATCTCTGCTTCTCTGATAAATCAACCCAACATCCATTCCCATCCAATCTTCCCGTGCTCTCTTTCCATTTAGTCCTCTCCGTCTCAGTGGCTTCATTGTGTATTCCCTTCACACTCTCAATTGTGTCTTCACACATACCAGTCTCTGTTGGCCATCTCACTGAGCTCGTAACATACATTCTGTTCGTCAAATCTTTAGCTGTCTCTTTAGCCGTTTCATCCGCAAACGCATTACCACGACCCACATCGTCCGTTACTTTCTGATGCGCACTACATTTGACTACGGCCACCTGTTTAGGCAATGTGAGTGCATCTAAAAGATCATTTACAAGCTGACCATGCTGAATCTTCGTGCCATGCGACGTAAGGAATCCTCTCTCTCTCCACAGTCGCCCAAAACTATGTGCCACACCAAACGCATACTGGCTATCTGTAAACACATTCACCCGTTTATCTTTAGACAATACACACGCTCTCGTCAATGTGATCAGCTCAGCAGCCTGAGCCGAATTCTGACTTAATCTTGCGCTTTCCACAATCGTACTCAATGTTACTACAGCATACGCAGTCGTCACATCACCATTCGGCAACTTGAAACAGGAACCATCCACATACAAAGTACCATCGGGATCTGCCAATGGAGTATCTTTTAGATCAATACGGCCCTTAGTTTCCTCCTCAGTTCTGAGATAGCAGTCATGTACTGCTTCACCACTTGACTCCGTGTCGATCGGCAGCAATGTTGCTGGATTCAACACATTACATCGTTTTATCCGTATATGACTGGCCAGCAACGTCAACTCATATCCAGACAACCTTGCGCTCGTCAGATGTTGAGTTTTCGTTCGATTCAATAGAGTGTCAACTGCATGCGGAACCATCACCGTGAGCATATTATCCATGACTAGACCTGCGGACTGTCGAATGGACGCCGCAGCTGCCGCTGTTGCCCTCAAACAACTCGGCAAAGCTCTAGCTACTGGGTCTAAAGTCGAAGAAAAATAGGCGCATGGGCGTTTCTTGCCTCCAAAAGGTTGTGTCAGAACACTTAACGCACAACCATCCCTCTCGTGAACGTATAGTGTAAACGGCTTACTGTAGTCAGGAGTGCCCAACACAGGAGCCGAACACAACGCATCACGCAATTCAGAAAAACTTTTCTGACACTCTTCAGACCAAGGCAATGGGGATGAAACATCCTTGCACGTAAGGGCTATCAATGGTTTCGCCAACAATGAAAAATTTGGAATCCATTGTCTACAATAGGACGTAATACCTAAAAAGGCACGAACATCTCTCTGGGTTTTTGGCACAGTCATTCGGGAAATCGCTGCGATTCTCTCTGGGGTCAACCTTCTCCCTTCTTTTGACAATAAGTGACCTAAATAGGTAACTTCTTGACAACAATACTGTAGCTTTGAAGGCGATACCTTGTGATGTAAGTCATGTAGATAATGCAATAATGATACCGTAGCCGTTTTGCAAATAGCTTCTGTATCAGCTGCCACTAAAAGATCGTCAACATATTGAATCAAAGCCGCACCCGTTGGTAAAACAAAGGCATCAAGCTGACCTTTAAGTGCTTGGCTGTAGATTGACGGACTCTCACAGTAGCCCTGTGGAGCGCGTTTTAGCCTAAAACTGCGACCACCTAATGAGAATCCGAATAGGTCTCTGCTTTCCTCTGCAATCGGGATGCTAAAGAAAGCATTCTTTAGATCGATCACTGTGAACCAGGAGGCAAATGCCGGAATCATTGTTAGTAAGGCCCTGATATCGGGAACCACAGGGAATTGTGGAATCACTATTTTATTTACCTCTCTCAAATCTATTACAAAACGATACACAGGAGGTTTAGTTGGGTCAGTTCGTTTCAGAATAGGTAATACAGGGCTATTACACACGTTTCCACGAGTTTCTTCAACAACACCTTTTCCAATTAGATCATGAACAATCGCTAACAGCGCTCGTTCGCCATCAAGAGAGATACGATATTGAGGTAAACGTGGTAATCGTACATTTCGTTTCAATTGAATCACATAAGGTGGAATGTCTAACAGGCTCACATCATTGGGACCTGTGGCCCATAGGGACGCAGGGAGGGAACTCAATTCCGGTGGGAATTTATCGACCGACAAATACATGGGAGAGATCACTCTCCGTCCCAATGTAAGCTCCACTCCTTCGGGGGAACAATACAATGTTGCATATAGTCGTTTCAACAAATCCAAGCCCAAAAGATTCTCACCACAACCTGTAGATAGAATCAGTGGAGCCGTTAGCTCACGAGGTCCAATCATAAGGGACAAAGGACTAGAGACTGGGTTGCTAACAGGGGCGCCGGAGAATCCAACGGAAACGTTTGTTAAGCCAGACAAAGGTGCGCCAGGGAGTTTCGAATGCATGATGGAACTTTTCGTCGCACCAGTGTCCAACAGAAAAGGCTCAACTACACCCGATGTAGCCACTGCAACGTAAGGCCCACTCTGATCGACCGGAACTGATACTACTCCCTCTCTTTGTCGTCGGCTGTCCTAGTAATGGTCGTTTGCAACAGTCTCATGCTCTACGTAATAATCATCCACATTATACTGTGCAGATCGAACTGACCCCGCATTCCGCTGGTCAAAACAATTATTCGCATCTGATTGATTTTGATGGCGATCAATCTGATTTTGTGGTGAACCACGACCTCTACCTCGTGATGCCTGTTGAGGACCACCACCACGGTTTCCTCGTATCGACACACCATTCAGACGGTCCCGTAAGGCCGGACAATCATATTTTATATGTCCCTCTCTCCTACAATATGCGCACTGATTATACTCAAGTGAAGATCTATAATCAAAGTTGTCAGAGCGCGGCTGCATCCTATCGGGCTGTGCTCGTGGTCGATACTGCTGTTGTGAATCATTTTGGTTTGATCGTGGAGGATATGCTTGCTGCAACAAAACCTTCGTTTTGAGCTCCTTCGTTTTCTTTTCTACACGATCACTTTCTTCCTTTTCCCTATTCTCATAATATTGGGCCGTTGCTAATATCTGTGCAGTGGTTGAAACCGCCCAAGCACTTTCTGAATTCTTCAATTTGTTGCATAGTTCAGGCAACAAATTCGACACGAACTTATCGACAAATAACCGCTGACCTCCTTCAGCGCCCATGTCCTGGCCGCTGTGGTCGACAAACGCTTCCTCAAACCTTGTGAAGAAATCCGAGACACTCTCGTCTTTCTTTTGCTTACAAGAGGATAACTTATCCCAGTTCACCTTCATCGCTGGCATGAGAGTTTTCATGAGCATAATAATTTTCTGAGGCAAATCCAAGATCAGCTGTTCAGGTTTAGCCCCACCAACTTGTAATGCATCAGCCGCTAGCAGTGCAGCCCAATCACCCCCTAGCTCAATTGCGTGGTTGGCTTGACGAATTTTCGCCCAAACTGGTTGCGGTACAACATTTCCGAACAACATGTCGATATCGGCCATGTTCATAACGGAAGCTTCCACCAATTGGGACAGCTCCTTATAATAACCAGCCGGATTTTTACGCGGATCGGGCAAGGATTGCTTTACTTGCAAAACTTCCGATCATTTCCATGGTAGGTGTATCCACACTCTTCGAAAATGCGGTAAAACCACAGGGTTAGCATTAGGATCACCAGGCACCCAAAGTGGCGGAACCTCTCTCATAGGATACTGGCCAGGAGCCGCTTTCCAATTCTCAGTGGTATCGTCCAATGACACCCGAGAATGCGCTGTGGACCTGACTGCTAACAAGCGTTCCACGGCACGTCGTACATCTTCACCTACGATCATACCATTCGAAAAGTGACTCTGCAGTTCAATTATGTCGGGCGGTACATTATCTACATCATCGTTATACCATTCTTCCCTCAAAAAGTTACACATCTCTTCAAACACGAATCTCTGCGTAGGCTCATTAAACTGAGAAAACGTGTCAAAGACCACATGAGGAGTGTAGTTAGCAGGATGTCTTATCCACCTCTGTGCCATGGTTACTAACGTCTCTTTCTCCCTACCACTAGGGATTTGACTCCGTCTCTGAGGAGTTTCAGACAAATCAGACGGGAATAACGGACCAGAAAGTGGTGAATAAAGGGTAGCAACAGAGTTAGGAACACGCTTACGAACAGAAGGAGAAAGAAAAACAGGGGCAACAACACTGGAGGTGAAGGAAGGCATAGTAGGAACGGACAAGGTAGTCGGAGTAGCAGAAACAACAGTCTGCGAAGGTACAGGTACAGGGGCAGTAGGAACAAGGACAGGTGGTGGAACAAACGTAGGGTTAACAACGGGCTGACCCGCAGCCGCTGGAGCAACAAGTGGAACAACAGGAGGAACAACAGGAGGAGGTACAGGGGCAGTAGCACCCTGTACATAAGGAGGTGGTGATATCATTAAATAGGATAACAAGGAATCCTCCTTCAAATCTTCTCCTTTCTTCTCTAGACTAGTCGGTAAAACTGGATAACATTTATCTATTTTCATGTGATGCAATCTAGTAGAGATTTCCATTTCCTTTTCTTCTTTTTCCTGTTTACATTCTCGTATAGTTTGCATTATCGGAACGAACCCTTGTTTTTGATCCTTTTTAAGTTGTTTGATTTCTTTCTGCTTGGCCTCTTTACGCCATATCCGAAAGGAATCAAACATAGCTGGCCTAGCTTTCTTTAAAAATAATTTAGCTTCAAGATTATCTAAAATCGAAAGTTCAAAAGTTCCATGTGGTGGCCATCTAAGGTCACCGTCTTTCTTTGTATAGCGGACCCAGTAATCATTATATATTATAGGACCCACCCCATGTCGACTATAAAGATCATGTATCGGAGTTCCAACTGGAGGTATCGGACACGAGTCCTCCAACCGGGAATCCATTGCGCAACATTGGAAAATACGAAACAAACCACTATGGCTAGGCATCGTGCACACTAACCTAGTATCAAACTTCAAGGATTACCGAAGTAATTAAACCTCGTGTAAGTCAAAACCCTCGGTTTTTGGCAATTGCAACTGTCAAATAATACTAAGAACCAATACTAAGAACCACAAATGCAATGGAACCATGCAATACAACAAAGCCTTAAGGCTACCACAAAGCTCGGAGAGCTAACAACAAAGCCTGAAGAGGCTATAACAAAGCTCAGTGAGCTATTACAACAAAGCCTTAAAGGCTACAACAAAGCTTTCGAGAAGCTAGAACAACCACTAAGGACTGGGAGCGACCCACAAATACTTAACTCAGAACTTCAATGGCGTCACCAGGAAGGCCTGTCTATCGTCTCGCTTGTACGTAAGGTCTGCGCCGGGCGTCGAAGACAGGTCGACAGTCAGGGCATCGGTCCGTCGCAGCCGTCAGGAGGCGGGAATCTTCGCAGGGAAAATCTTCGGGCCACTTATTTCGACAACAGGATCGATGAAGCGGGGTGCACCTTCCCTCGGAGATTTCACACGAAGTTCCTCACGATCATCAGGCTTTGGACCGGTACCGCTGAAGTCGCCCCACGTTGGGCGCCAACTGAAGGACTGGACTTTTAACAGAACCAGCGGTGCCAGGGAACAACACCTATAACCTTCATGGGATACCTGTTTCGGAGCACAAACTACAGAGACACGGGACACTTCCTTCGGCGTCAAGGATCAGAGTTTATTACTGCAGGGAAACAAGAGTCATTAGAAGTACATAGTCATGTAAGTTCTGCGAGTCTGCTTCAAATTGCATATGTAGGTCGCTCTCTTTTATACAAAAATGTTGCCATTGCACAACATGTGAACAAAAGGTTACAATTCAGTTCCCACAGTAAAACTTCAAAAGGGTCGCTTTCATGTGATCATAATCCCGGAACATAATTACAGTAGCAATGTCGGTTCCCAACTGTAAAAGTACATCTTCCCACCATTAGGCACACCCATTAGAGTTGTAAATGACCAGGAGAAAAAGACAAAGAACAGCTGCAAGGAAGTCAGACACATGTAGAGAAAAGAGGGTGAGGGTAATATCGGAAGCATGATCATAGGATCAAAGAGCTGGATCCATCGCCTGCACGGCTGTCACAATAGACCGGTACAACCAGATTACCCTCAAGCTGGGCCATCTGCTTTCGCTGTGTCATTCCTCCGGCCATAAAGACGCATGAAAGGAATATGCGTCTTCCGCAAGGCTTGGGAACTAGAGGGTCAGGGGGCGAACAGTTACCTGCTCGCTGGCTACGTGAGGGCAAGAAACAAAATGGATGCCGTATCTGAAATGGAACCCGAGGGTTCAGATGAAGAACACGTAATATTAGGCAAACCCTACCAGGTAGTGTAGCGAAAATGCATACACTTACCGAACTCGCCATTTACGGTTCGTAGATACCAAACTCGTCCATATTCGGTAATGCCCAGAATGCCGTAGTAATTTTTACGGAACCTCACACTTGCCACCACTGCCTGTTTATTTCCTTTCGATGCTTGCACACTTGCCGGCACAACTGTTTGTTGTTGTGTTGAAGTGTCTGCCATTTATTGCAGTAGTATACCTCTACTTGTACTTTGTTCGCTGTTGTAACTCGCACACGTGTTACTTTTTCCTCCTGTAATGTACCGTTTGCTACCTCATGTATTTTGTTTGCTCACAATTGTCACTTTTGATTCATGTAACTTAACGTTTTCTTTTGTAATTTGTTCACGTGTAATGTTCTCCTCATGTACCAGTTCTGTTCCTATTGTGAAGCCTTTGACACCTTCGGGTAAAGTCCTCGCTATAAAATACGCATAAACACGTCTCCCACCCACAGGACTGCATCCGCCTCCCAGAGTGTCCTTCATATCACCCGCCCCACAGGGCCCTCTGCATAACGCGAAGTAGTTGCTCCCTGTATAGCGCCTCTTCCTCCCCCCCCAGACAGCCCTTTTCCCCCCTGCCCCCCCCCGACACCCGGGGCCCAGCCGTGGGTGTAGCGCTCACCAGAGGCTGGCACTGCAACCCTCCACCTCCTCCACATTCCTCAGAAGCTCACCCCTCCCCTTCAACCTGAGACCGAGGAGAACGTCCTTAAGCCCCGTATTCTAGCTCTGCCTGGCCCCATCCCCCTTTTCGACATCCGCCGCCCCCATTCCCACAGTCATCCATCATTCGCCCTGTGTATATATATTATTGACTCCGTAGATGCCCGGAGCCTCGGCCTGTAGCACACGTGCTGACCACCGCCTGCCCCAGTCACTGCTTACGACCAGACAGCCCTCCCCCCTGGGCCCCAGCCCTCACTTTTGTTCAGGACGAGACCCTAGTAGCGCAAAGAAGGGTTGAGGTTGCGTGTGGTGCGCCACCCTTTCCTCCCTCTCTCTAACCACTATTGCGCTCCCTTTCCTGCCGAGCTGTTATATTATGTTGTGTTATGTTAATTTCGATTTATATAGCGCCAAATCACCTACAGGTCTCTTAGCGCTTGCTTTGGGAACCCGTCCTGGCTTTCCCTGCAAGATAGCCCCTACTGGGCATCCCCAAGGTGAAGACCAGGCATCCCATCGCAGTGGGGCCATAGTGGAGATTAAGCAAGCTATTGCCCAGAGTTGCAGAGTGTGAACCCATGATTCGAGTAGGTACCGAGGCAAGAATTATCGAGTCCGTGGACATTTTGAGCTCAAGACCCTGCCGCGTTGGGAATTGAACCCTGGTCCCGGGTCTGACCTCTGCATCAGGGTCTGCCTCCTCTAACCAGTGAGCCACACTTCTCCACTGCGTCCCACCGCCCCCGTGGGCCCATTATTCGTGCCCTTATCAGGGCTTTAAGTGGGCCGGGTCTCAAGGGGTCTGAGCACTGGCAGTTTTTTGAAGGGGGCCTCGAAACGGGTCTCTATCGTGCTCTGTTTTGAGCCCTGGCACAGGCGGTCCGTGTTTTTTCCGGACTGCAGTGACAGCAGTTTGCTGTCACTGCAGTCCGGAAAAAAGTGCCAGGGCTCAAAACAGCCCGATAGAGACCCGTATCCAGACAGCAATCACATCGATGTGCCCTGCCCTCACTTCTCACTAGTGGAGAAGTTACGGCATGACGTCATGCCAGGTAAGCGTTTGTAGGGGAAGGGAAATCCTTTAAAGAGTAATTTTTTGTTGATTTCCTTTCTCTTTCTGATACGCAAGAGCAGCAACATTGTGGTAGGGTCACCAGGGCTTTAATTGGAAGCTTTTTCAATATTATATGTAACAAGCCATAGCTACAGCTTATTTATCTTATGCAGCTAATAACCATTGACAAAGCCAATAGTCCTTACTTGTTGTAAGTATGATGTTACTTGTATCACATATCTGAATGAAATGATAGGAACAGCAAAATACAAGTCGGGCGGTATACGATGCTAAACACAGACTTTTAGCGTAGATGTTTTAAAGCCACGCCCCTAATTACAGTGCCCACGCCCCTTTAAGAGACCCCCCCAGTTTTTTCATCCCACTTAAAGCCCTGGCCATTATCATAAATGCCGCCAACACACGCCTCCTGGAAACAATCCTTCCGACTCTAACTTTGACTTACTACCTGGGCACACCATTATCATGGTGAAGCACAACCCATTCTCCCACCTGCAACCTTTACAGAAACAATTTAGGGTATCTATCCCCTGAATATAGGACAATACCATAATGCTCTTGGTATTGACGCTAGGGGTCTCTATATGTATTGCTCCGTAGGTGGCTTTTCCCCGCCATTCCCTCTCGTTGACTTTGCTGGCGCCCCCCGCACAGAAGGCCCTATTAACAAAAACACCCCCAGCCAGCCAAACCGGAATGGCCTGGACATGGACGAGAGAACCAGCAGCGGCTCTTCCTTTCGGCTAATGATGCTTTAGATCAGTATGGCGGGGAGGGCATGTGAGGAGCCTCTGCTGACACCCCCCCCCATCCGTCGGCGCCTTTAGCATTTATTTTGCCGTGAGGATGGGAAACCCAAGAAATTTACCAAACCCCATCTTTCTTCCAAGAATGTCCTAACTCGCTGCCTATTAACCCCTCGCGAGGCAGCGGAGACCTTTGTGTCTCTGCAGTTCTGAGTGTAACTCCTTCATTGCACCTCGCACGCACAGTACGGTACAATCGGCGGCACTTGTCCCAGCCCCTTCCCCCTCCTCCACGCCGCCTGTTGACCCACCCCCTCCCATAGCCTTCGAGGCATCTGGCTATATCGCATGGCACCAAACTGCCAAACTGGTAATTCCTTGCCTTATCTCTATACATTCCTGCTCCTGGACGGCCCCCAATCCGGTCCCTCCCGTCTTTACCCAGCAATCAGACCCGATGATGCCTCCCTGGCGCGTTTTTTTTTTTTTTGCTATCTTTACCGCGCATCCCCTACCCACTCAGCAGTAATAACCGAGCAAGTTACCCCCTTTATCCCTCGACATTATAAATTAAGCCTGAAACAAATTACCAAAACCCATTGCCGTGTCTTCTCTATCAGGAATTCCTGCACCTTCGTCTATCTTAACGGCACTTAATCAGTGATAATAGTTAAGAGGTGAAATCGCCCTCTTCCTCGAATGACGTTACCAACCTGTATAACAGAGACCAATCCCAATGGTATGCCTGCCTCTCCCGTATATCCATCCCGATCCCTTTAAAGAGCACTGTAGAGCACTGTTTGTCAAGAAGTGGACCCCCAACCCACCATGACTTTCTTCCACCGCTAAGTGCTCCCCCAGCCCCCCCCCACATTCCTTCCCTATCCTTGACCCCCGAAGTCCGGGACACCCTCAGTCGGATGCGCACCCATCCACACTTCTCCTGCAATCCTCTCTCCGTGCCCAGCGTGCCCAACCTGACCTGTAAACTTCCAACCACCTGGCCAGCATCACCCTCCACCCCTGCCGCCCAGATGGGTGCCCGCCTGGTCCTGTCACACTTTTGAGACCTTTGACACACTCAACTGCGAGCCCCTCCCCATCCGGGTGAAGCCAGCTGTGGAGTAGAATTGCGCAGCTCCGCAATTACCCGACAGCGTCTCCACCCTGGCACGCCTCTCCGGTCCACCGAGGTAGTAGTACAGTCTACAATCGTGTGATAAGTCCAGGAGAGGATTGCCACCCACTTTGTGCCTTAAACTACAGCTATACACCATACGGGTATACCCAAAAGGCAATCCTTAGGGGGACTAGTCTGCGACCCTTGCCTGCATTCCGCGACCCTTGCCTGCATTCCGCGACCCTCGCCTGCATTCCGCGACCCTCGTTCGCATTCCGCGACCCTCGCCTGCATTCCGCGACCCTCGCCTGCATTCCGCGACCCTCGCCTGCATTCCGCGACCCTCGTTCGCATTCCGCGACCCTCGCTCGTATTGTGCGACCCTCACCCGCATTCCGCAACCCTCGCCCACATTCCCCACCCTCTGGAACCCAAATGCTTTCACCCGCAGACCAATAAGCGGCCACATAAACCACCCCACTACGCAATCCACCACCCCGGCAGCCTCCCACAGCCCCGGGTCTTTATGCCATGCCTGCCATCCCGAGCATTGCTGCGCCCCCGCCCACCTCTAAGCTTGCAGATGTCTCTGCCCCCCCAGGTGCCCCCAATCGAGGGCCCTCTGCATATCACTCCGAGGCGGCGGGGCACTCTGGGGCCCGGGCACAGGGTGCACTCACTGCCCCCACCGAGCCTGAGTCCAGCCTTCCCTATGGCTGAAAGCCCCCGGAGCTGGCAGCGGGTTGTGCGGCTGAGAAACACCCCCCGCCGCCCCCTTCCTTTGTCATTAGACTCCCTGCGGCCTCTTCTGCAGCTGCCGAACCGAGGGCCCCTGGACCTCGGACCCCTGACCCGACTCCAGCATTGAAGCTTCTACCGGGGCACCCAGAGCGCGCGCCAGGACCAGACCCATCTCCAGGTACTTCCATGACATTTATAAATCTGCCCAGGATCACAGGATGTGGATCACCCCCCAAGTATGTAATTAATAAAACCGAGCACCGGTCACTTCAAGAGCGGAGGACCGACTGCCCTCCCCCTCGTCCCACCGGCCTGTCCCATCGTGTGCCCGCGCCGCCCCTCCCTGCGTGTCCTCAATACCCCGGTCCATCAGCCTCCTCTGTCGGCCGCCCAGGCATCTCTTCTATCCTCGCTCCCTTCTTAACGGCGCCTCCCCCCGACCGCCCCCGGCTATTCACAGTTCCAACCAATCACGGAGCTTCTTGTGGAGAAACCCTTCAAAAATTACAACAACTTCCGCTTCTCACGGCCCCTCGGAGTGCGCGTGACTCGCGGACGATTGGAGAATCACCTTTAGATGGAACAGTTCACTGTCCGTTAATGACAAAAAGAAGATAACTTACTACTGTTAGAGTGACTTTACAGCGGTGACGTGTCAGTCACCCTCATGAATGCTTGTGAGTGCACACCTACAGGCGCTCCTTCTCCTATTAAACAAACGCCTGTGTCGCCTGTACTGATGAATCGGGTGTTTGCCGCAGAGGCTTCTGGGTATGCAAATGCGTGGCTGGCCACGCCCCCTCCAGTGACAGCAAGGCTCCTGCAGCAGCCCCATGGGGACTTGTGCTCTGGATCCAGCCTGAGAAGAGTCTCAAAATCCAGTAATAATCACACAGTTAACATTTCAGGACAGGGAGGGGGAGATTTAAAATACAAAATCAGGAGAATGAGAATCCCCCGTTGACTTCTGTTGTAGAAAACATAGCTGCCAAGGTTTAATACTGCGATGTGTGACATTTTCATAATTTCAGTGAAATTATGAGTGACATTTCAATGAATACCAGTGACACTTTCTTAGTTGCAAAATCAAGCAACGAAATCAAGCAATGAAAACGAACTCTTTAATGTTGCTGGAGAGTCTATTGCTTAGTATTTACACTTAAGTAACATTGCTTGCAGGAATACATTTCTCTATGGATCTTGGATAGTGAATACATAAAAGTACACGGCCTGATTATAACACGCCCATTACATTTCGATCCCCCTTCAAACACCTGTTTGCCCAGAGACCGAGATTGTAAGTGTTGTGATGCCTATCACTCTCGGTAATTACCCTTTTTGTTCGATTTCAGCAAAGCAACCCTGCGGGAATTTAGCCAGAGGAAAAGGCATGGTATGTACAGGACTGGCACATTTTGATGCATTAAGGAATACAATTACCATGTTATTGACCCACAAAATCAGAATTGCCAACAAGTATCAAGTAGATAAATAACCGAAATAAAGACTCAGCCAGCCTGTCAGGCCTCTTAAAGCAATTTTATTCTAAGTTTGAAACTATTCAAAAAACAGTCTGACAGAGTCTGTGTTTCTCATGAATAATAGCATTGAACCTTGGGTTACTGCTTTTCTTCTCCCCACGTCTCGCCGTCCAGCTTTCCCTCTACCCGTTTTATTCCTCCTCCCAGGCGTCCCTCCTCTTCCTCTCGCTTTCATCCTTCTATACGCCGTTCACTCTTTCTCAAGTCCTCTTAGTCCTCTTCTCCTCTCTTATTTACCTTCTGGCTCACATTCCCTCTGCATCTTTCGCTCCCTCCCTCCCTATCTTTCATTTATTCCTTCCCGCCTCTCTCGCGCATTCTATCTTTGTCTCTCGTTTATATTCCATCTCCCCACCTCTACCCCTTTTCTCTTCCCTCCTATTTGCCCTTCTCCCCCACTTCAGCTCTCAAGCTCTTCCTCCCCCCACTCTATTTCCGCCCGGGGAACCTTTTACTCATTCTCCTCGCATCTCTATTCTCCTGTCCCACCGCTCTCTACATCTTGTACTCTTTCTCCCTTCTTCTCCTATCTTTTCTGCTCCTCTTTTCCCCATCTCAACCTTGTTCTGCCCCCCTCAAGGCCTCTCCCTTCCCTCACCTCTTTAGCCTTGGCCCCCTTTCACACACCTAATTCTTCTATCCCATCTCTCTTTCATCTTCCTTCCCACCCTCTCAAACTCACGCCTTCCATTTCTTTACAACCTCCCCCTTTCAAGCTCCTTCACATCTCACCCTTTTCTCCCCTTCTAGTCTCTTCACCTTTCCCCCCTCCTCCAATCTCTCTTCCACTCGCCACTACATCCTCCTGCCCTCCCCGTTTGCGTCCCCTCATTCTTTCTCCCTCTCCCTCCCATCTTCGTTCTCACGTCTCATTCGCAGCTCCTTCAACTCCTACTTTTCAGCCCCACACCCCTCTCCATGCTGCACATCTTTCCGTCCCTCGCAGTTTTTTCATCATTTAAATGCCCGCAGTTGCCGCTGGTCCCTGGGTATTGTCAGTTGTCTGTCACATCAGCCACCCCTCCTTCGCCTGCGCCCCCACAGGATGCTCAGGCTGTCTGAAATCTCGCGTTTCCAGCATCTACCAGAGTCGCCTAGGAGTGAAGCCGCCCCCTGTTCCCCACGAGGGCGACATGCAGGAATAGACACGTGGCGGCCGACATTCCAGCAGGTTGGGCGAGTTCTGCTAAAAAGAGACCTCCCCCCAGCTCCTGAAATATTAGTAAGACATATCCGATACCGAAACATGTACTTCTCAGCCACTAGAGCAGAGCTGTACTGTCAACACAGACCTAAAAGGGGCCTCCTTCCATGAGCTGACCAACCTTCCAAATATCACTGGCAGTTTTGTAAAAATCGCAGCATTTTTACAAAACTGCAGACTTCATGATTTTTTGCAAATCGCGAAATCCTGGAGGGTCTGAACAGAGACCTCATGGTCACTAAAGCATACATACAACATGGAGCTCCAAGGTCAAGCAGAAGATAGGCAAAATGCACAACCAAGGTGGGAGGATAAGGCCACAGACACAGGAATGTGGAACAAGTAAAGGTTCAAAGCAGTGAACACCAGGGAGGATACAAAAAAGTGAATACCACAAGCAGAGAAACTAAAGACAGCAAAGCTATTAGTATGGAGGGTAAAGGAAGCTTTGATAACCTTCAGTGGTAAGTGAGGGAAAGGTCAGGGAAGTATTTGAAAAATGAATAATACGCACACAAAAACACGACTGCCAAGATCTCTCTCTTATACATTGGTTAAAGAAACAAATTAATGGCAGTATAGATAAAGGCCACACGCCTTGCAAATAAATAAAACAGGACAAATGTGTAAATGTAAATGTGTGTATACTTGTAAAGCGCACTGCCGCCCCATCTCGGGGCATCCTGGCGCTGTATACCGCTGTGGAACCCATCCTGGCTTTCCATGTGAGATGCCCCCTCCAGGGCACCCGCAAGGTGAAGCCAGGCATCCCAGCGCTGCTGGGGCAGTTGTGGAGGTTAAGCAAGCTATTGCCCTGAGTCGCAGAGTGGGACCCATGATTAGAGTAGGCGCCGAGGCGAGAATTATTGAATCCGCGGACATTGAGCCCAAGACCCTGCCGCGTCGGGAATTGAACCCTGGTCCCGGGCCAGACCTCTGCATCAGGGTCTGCCGCTTCTAACCAGTGAGCCACACTTTTCACACTTCTCCTGACAAGACAGAGGCACAGTCACCTTGTTCCTATGACGTAGGCCCCTAAATCAAAACATACTCTCCAGTCAGTTCAAGGACCGCACCCCATCAAGGCAAATAAGATGGAGCAGAGCTGACTTATAACCTGATCATTTTCAAAGCCAAAAATAGCCCAACTTTTGGCTCTTTTTGAGCACATAGGCATTTCGAAAACATACTTTAAAGATCAAGTACATGAAAACATCACATGGCAGGCTTTTAGCACATAACTCAAACGACAGTGATTAGTGGTGTAACAATCTGAACGCATGCCAGGCTTGCAATTAGATAAACATCGACTGGCCATAAATTTGAGGTTACAAACAAAGGGGTCAAGTGAGCACAATCCTATACCCTCCGTGCAATCTTGGACGCCGTGGGGATATTCTGTTTGCCTTGCCCCTACCTGCAATACCGCAACTTCTCGCCGCTCCCGCTCTGGAAGGACTGCCCACCAACGATGTCTGCTGCCTGTGTGACCGAGCCTGTGGTACATCTGTGGTGCAGAGAGACTGCGGGGGAGTAGCGCGGCAGGGACTCACTTTTACAGGAGTCCCTGCGCGACCAAGCAACATCCGGTCAGCGCCCCCTGCGAGCCCCGCCCACAACCGGCAAACGGCTGAAAAGGACCTTGGTGCATCAAACCCTTGTGACCCTCCGTGCAATCTTGGACGCCGTGGGGATATTCTGTTTGCCTTGCCCCTACCTGCAATACCGCAACTTCTCGCCGCTCCCGCTCCGCGGGAGCCGCTTCGTGGGAGGACTGCCCACCAACGATGTCTGCTGCCTGTGTGACCGAGCCTGTGGTACATCTGTGGTGCAGAGAGGCTGCGGGGGAGTAGCGTGGCAGGGACTCACTTTTCCAGGAGTCCCTGCGCGACCAAGCAACATCCGGTCAGCGCCCCCTGCGAGCCCCGCCTACAACCGGCAAACGGCTGAAAAGGACCTTGCTGCATCAAACCCTTGTGACCCTCCGTGCAATCTTGGACGCCGTGGGGATATTCTGTTTGCCTTGCCCCTACCTGCAATACCGCAACTTCTCGCCGCTCCCGCTCCGCGGGAGCCGCTTCGTGGGAGGACTGCCCACCAACGCTGTCTGCTGCCTGTGTGACCGAGCCTGTGGTACATCTGTGGTGCAGAGAGGCTGCGGGGGAGTAGCGCGGCAGGGACTCACTTTTCCAGGAGTCCCTGTGCGACCAAGCAACATCCGGTCAGCGCCCCCTACGAGCCCCGCCCACAACCGGCACACGGCTGAAAAGGACCTTGGTGCATCAGACCCTTGTGACCCTCCGTGCAATCTTGGACGCCGTGGGGATATTCTGTTTGCCTTGCCCCTACCTGCAATACCGCAACTTCTCGCCGCTCCCTCTCCGCGGGAGCCGCTTCGTGGGAGGACTGCCCACCAACGCTGTCTGCTGCCTGTGTGACCGAGCCTGTGGTACATCTGTGGTGCAGAGAGGCTGCGGGGGAGTAACGCGGCAGGGACTCACTTTTCCATGAGTCCCTGCGTGACCAAGCAACATCCGGTCAGTGCCCCCTGCGAGCCCCGCCCACAAACGCCCTCTCAACCTTATTACCAGGTGAGGGACCGCCTTGCGGGACGCAAGCGGGACGCCGGGCTAAGCCCGGGCAAAGGGCGGGCCCTCTACGGCCCTCAGCGCCCAGAAGAGGCCGGGCTGGGCCACCCCTTCTTTCGTTGCATTCTTTTGCTGGCATGAGGAAGGGTCTCAAAACTGGTAAAATGCCTATCCTACGATCAAAAACCAAGCGTAAGGAACCTGTACCCCAACCTGTCCCCACCTTAACTGCTATTGACCTTATGCTGCAACAAACTATTGGGGCTGTATCTTCAGCTATAGCCAACACGGAAAGGAGGCTATCTTTACCACCAACCATAATTCTGCACGACTCCCAGGAGGCAGTAGGTAATCGCTTGTCTCTATCCTTAGACATTACCGAGGATTTGGACTTAAGTCTTGGAGTCACTGCCTCTTTTGCGGAACTTCCGTGCGGCCAGCCTCCTACTGAGTCACCAGGGCTCCCAAAGAACTCTATGCCCGATTCAAATTCTACAAGGGATAGCGAAACAACAAGTAATACATGCTCAGGAAAAGGGAATGTAAGCAATGTCAGTAGTGCACATAGAAAAAAGAAAAAGTCGAATGCTAATACACGTAATCACAATCTGGTGACCCCAATTCCTAGCCACTTACCAGGTATACCTTGCTGGGTAACCAATATGGTAGCGGATCTTAAAGCGGACTTAGAAGCCACGATTATTGCTCATATCAAGCCCCTTATGTAAAAAATTGATAGATTGACATCATTAATGAATATCAAAGGGACTGGGTCCAATAAGCCAGGCAATATCGAGGGCACTTCAACCCAAGGGAGATCGAAAGGAGTGACATTGGGGGGAAATGCTAGTAAACCAGACACAGCTACAAAGTCGAAATTGCCCTCGGCAAACATAGCAAAAGACCCACATTGTCAGATCCATAATGGAGGGAAAAAAGATGTTCCTTCTGTCCCGCTTCCAAGTTCTGTTGGGTCCATCATGCAGACGCAGCAGGAGTTGGGAACTGGAAAATCCACCAATCTAGTAGCTAAGGATGCCCAAAGTTCTAGTAAAAACACAAAATTAATTCCCTCCCCTTCTAAAAGTCAAGAGTTAAAACCAAGACCAGCTCGTTTTAGGACAATCAACTTGCCAGTGGAAGCTGCACCTTTTGTAGTCGTATTAACGGGCGTACCACCACTGAAGGAAGGTAGAAGGGAAACAAATGTTGAATTAAGAAATAAATGTGCCCAATGGTTACAGCTCCACAGACCCTTACCCCCATATATGTCTGGGGAAATACTTGCAGTTAGAAGAGGAGAGTGGGTAGGCAGAAACACCAAGACTATAGCAGGGGATGTCATAACCGTTAATTTTAGAAATACAGCGGTAGTGAACCATATATGTAGTGCACCCACTAGTGGAGCAAATACTCAAATTCACCCACTTCCCCTCTCCTACTTCTACCCGATGGTACATAGACAACAATTTCCGAAAACTAACTTTACTTTAAATGGGGCCTATCCTCAAGTCCCCCAGCATGCCTTCCATCAGTGGGAATCATCTTGGCCTGGCCCACCTGCAGTTGACCCTTTTCTTTCCCAGTTTACACATTGGAACCGGTTTTGTGCTCTTGATGAGGTAGATTGACTCATTTCTGAGCCAATTAGTACCCCATCTTTAAACATGGAACAAGGGAAGGAGGAGCATACACTGATAGGCTGGCAAACTAAGAGCCCTAAGCTATCAACTCAGATAGTTCCAACTAAAATCCAACTAGTATCATCCTTCCAGCCAATAGAGTGTTTGGGACCGCATTACAACAGGAGGAGTGATAGTAATCCTGGCAAGGGTACAATAAAAATACTTAGCTGGAACCTTGCAGGAATCCATAGGAAACTGGACTCGCCAGAATGGAACGACTTGGTCGAGGCGCACAAAATTTGCCTGTTTCAAGAGACTTGGAGTATTGAACCACTCCACCGGGTTGGTTTTGTAACGTACTTTGTGCCTGCTGTGAAAGTCACACAAGGAAAGGGTCGTCCCTCTGGGGGGCTTCTAATCTGGGTAAACATTTCTCTTAACTGCCATATTACATCTAAGCATGTTAGTAGCCCAGATATACTAGCAATTGTACTGAGAAATCATAGTAGGGGTTTATCCCTTGCCTTGTACAATGTCTATGCCAGAGGAACTAAAAATGGGTTGACGTCCCAAGTAATATCCACCCTTGAAGCAGAACTAAGAGATCACGCAGAAGGTGATTATACCTTAACAGCGGGCGATTTTAATTGTACATATGAACCACTCCCTATGGAGGACAGTTCAGACCTAAGTTAGGATGATAGCAGATGGGAAATTCCAGCATTATCTATTGCCCCGATAAAAAGATGGTCACGAACTGCAGTCCAACTACATGCCCTAACATTGGAATTTGGCTTAAGAGCCACGAACGGCCGCACATTGTCTGATCGCCTAGGTGCTCCCACTTTCAACAGGGTTGATCAAACCTCGAGAATTGACTATATCCTGTTGGATTTAAAACTTTGGGGACTGGTTCAGGATACGGTTGTCCAACCCACCGTGGAGAGCGATCATAACTCGCTTTCCTTATCTTTACACAGTCCCTGGCCTAGTAAAGTAATCGCATCCTTCCCCAAATGCACTCGTAAAACCACTGTTGCATCCTGTGGACGACGCCTTAAGTGGAATAAAATCGCCACTGACGCTGTCAAACTTTCTACCATTAAAGAATTACTTCAGACTTCTCAGATCGAATTAGATGCTACCAATCTGACCCAGCCAGCTGAAAAGGTGACATCTATTTTTGAGATAGCTGTTAAGTCTATAGGGGATGTATTCCAGGGTAAGGGCTTTGTAGGGGGGAATCCATTTCAGTGTAAACCCAAGGGGAAGCACGACTGGCACACCCCAGGATGTAGACTGGCAAAGTCACTACTAATAGAGGCCGTTAAAGGCAAATCCCAACCCTTGATACAGATAGCCAGGAAAGAGCATAGGAATACACTGGCACATGCAAAAAGAGAGTGGGAAGAGGAGTACTGGTGTACTCTCAAAGAGGCTAGCTCTAAGAAGGACTCAAAATGCTTCTGGGACACAATAAGAGCCAGAAATGGACCCGACACTGATCTGATAACATGCAATATTCCAAGTCAGGCGTGGGCCAACCATTTTTCAAAGTTATATACTGCTGCTGAAGTAAGGGCAGGTAACTCACCTACGATTGAATTGGATAGGGCGACCCTTCAGGAAAGCTCCGACTTTACAATAAAAGAAGTGGAGTATGCCATAAGCTCTATCAGGCCCCAAAAAGCTGCTGGACCGGATGGCATACCGGGGGACCTGTTGAGATCAGATATCCAGAAGTGGGGGAAATTCATCTATTGCCTTCTCGTTGCCATCTGTAGGGGTGCACCAATTCCCACATCATGGAAAGGGGCGGAGGTCTTCCCCATTTATAAAAAAGGCGCCAGAGATGATCCATCCAATTATAGACCAATTAGTCTCTTGGACATTAGCCAAAAAGTAGTTGGCAAGGTCCTATTGGTCAGAATATTGGATTGGATAGATCAAAATAATATACTCTCTGACTACCAGGCAGGGTTCCGAGTGGGCACTGGCACAATCGAGCAAGCCTTTAGGTTGATGATGATATATTGGAAGGTAGTGGTTATTGGCAAAGGCAGTCTTTATCTCGCTTTTATCGATTTAAAGACTGCCTTTGACCTTGTGCCGAGGGAGACCCTTTGGGGTGTTCTGGCTGACATGGGGCTGCCGCACTATATTCTCTCTTTACTTATTAGGCTCCATGAAAATAGTTTTGCCCAGATAAGGTGGGGCCCTGAGGGTGAAAAAACGAGTAGTATCCCGGTAGAGAGGGGGGTTCGCCAGGGTTGTGTCCTAGCTCCCACCCTTTTTTCCCTTTATATCAATGGGGTGGTCGAGCATCTTCGGAAACATCCTTCAGATGAACCATCCCTGGCTGGAGAGCGTATACCTACCCTTCTCTTCGCGGACGATACGCTTTTGATATCGAAAACCCCTATTGGCCTCCAAAGACTTCTGAACAATTTTCAGTCCTTTTGCTCTGAACGGAGCTTGACCATCAATACTGGAAAGACGAAGTACCTTGTGCTGAATCCCTCAAAAAAACAATTTGCCCTCCTACTCTGAATGGAGAACCTTTGGGGACAGTAGAAGTCTTTGACTATTTAGGCATACGGCTGTCCCACAAAATGCAATGGGCCCCTCATTTGGATAAAATGCTGCTAACCCATAAACGTCTAACAGGAGCCCTATTGAAAGAACAACGCTCTTGTGTTATTAGACCCATATCTACTGTTCTTGAAATCTATACAGCCAAGGGGGTTAGCTCTGCTCTTTATGGGGCCGAGTTATGGGGCTCATCTATTACAAACGAACTGCCAAGATCTGAGAGGAAATTTTGCAGAGCAATTATGTCTCTCCCGCAAGGTACGCCTATGGTCCCACTAATGTTGGATTTAGGTTGTCGCCCAATTGACGAGAAAGCAAAACTTCGGCCATTGCTGTTATGGGCCCGCCTGCGGCGAGTACAGGAACTTGACAAATATGCGCAAGGCCTTTCAGAAATGATGTCACTTCCAGGATGGCAAAAAATTAAATGGTTGAGAGACATGAAAATCCTGTTATCCAATCTGGGCTTAAAAGAAGCATGGTTAAACAGAACCTCTCCACCAAAGGAAACCCTTAAGACTTTGTATTGGAGTTGGATAGCGTCAAAAAGGAACACTCACGACTGCTGGGGCAGACTAACGGAAGATTTCCTGAATTTTAAGGACCTGCCAATACGAGAATTATATTTAGACACAATTGAGAAACCTTTTGATAGGGCCATCTATTTTAAATTTAGAGCAGGTACTCTTCCCTTGTATGCTTTCTCTTCACGGTGGAAACCACCTGTGCAAACTACAGAGTTCTGCCCAATGTGCATAGGTAAACCAGAGTCAGTGGCGCATTTCTTGTTTGAATGCGGAGAGTATACCTCCCACGGAAGAAATGGCTTAAACATCTATGTCGCCAACTAGGTACCAGGCGTCATGTGGAGGCAATACCCATACTTAGGTCTGATTGCCGTGCCTTATATGCTTGTATTCTTGCAAAATTTTTATCATGGGCTTGGTCCATTAGATCCAAGAGGCTTAAATTAATTGTTTAATTCGTTTTTAAACCATTTTATGGATTACCTCTTCTTTCCAATGAACTCCGGAAACTTTCTAAATTAACTGTATATAACATTTTTTGTATCTGTTTATTTTCCCATTTTAAACATGAATTTGTGTATTCTAAATGAAGCTTTTATGATAATTTTTATCGAAATAAAACCTTCTTGACTTGACTGTAAAACAAGTGACTTATTAATCACAATAGTTGCATATCATTAAAAATGACAAAAGTACAGATCACAACATCAATAAATCTTCTTTCTTGGACAGGATATTGAAGCAAAAGTCCTTATGTGTTTGTTACTTCATTTATTCAAGAAGCATCATGTAAAACAGCCAGAACATCAAAAGAAACAGCCAACACGTGTTTCGTCGGTACAAAAGTCCGTACCACGACTTTCTCAAGGCTAAATGGATGAATAAAACACAGTGACGAGCGTGGCCTGGATTGATAGTGAAAATTAGACGTGTCTTGTCTCAAACCATTCTACAATGACAACCCAGTTCTTTTCCATTGGATGGATTTCAACCGGCTTCTTTTAAGATATTTCACCATACATTGTCATTATTATCTTCAATACAGTTGTCAGGCGCTCATCCCTAACTGCATTTAGTACAGGTTTGAAGTATATAGGATTAGATATTATGATAACATATTTACAGAGTATAAATTCGCCAAAAATTACACAATACAAACCAAAGTTGGAGCGATTTGGGTTCCAAAAAAACACATTCCACAGTTGAAGCGTAAGGACAAACTAGTCTCCAGTGAGGAACAAGAAACAGGCAGAGTTGTTGGTCGCCGCGTCTTTGGAAGAGTTTTAAGGTCCTTTCGGAAGATGCGGAAAGAGGTGGCGGCGCGGAGGTACGGAGGAGGAGAGCTCCAAACTGTGGTCGCACAGGCGGCATTCACGAGAACCACACGGACGCCGCTCCCTATATGATGCCTCCAGGCTGGGCAGGTTTGCTGTTTTGACCCCGCCCTCACATTCACTGACCCCGCCCCCACATTCACTGACCCCGCTCCCACATTCACTGACTCCGCCCCCACATTCACTGACCCTGCCCCCACTTTCCCTGAGCACAAGCCACACCCACAGGCCCGCCCTCACATTCACTGACCCCCACCCCCAGGCCCCACCCACACAGACCCCTCATTCACAGACCTTGCCAAAACTCACAGGCCCCCTCACCCACAGGCCCCACCCCCACACTCATAGGCCCCGCCCCCACACTCACAGGCCCCGCCCCCACACTCAGGTCCCACCCCCAGCCCCCGCCCCCTTGCAGTTCCCTTACTTTACTGCTCTTTGACCGCGGCCTCGAGGCTGTCTCTTACCTCAACTCTCTTGTGCGTCGGCCTGAGGGCCCCCCCACCACAACAAACCGCTCTGGAGGCGCCGCCGGGACAACACACCGCGCGCGAGCCGAGACCCGAGAGCTGCGATGGTGATCTGTAGCTGCGCATGCGCAGGACACTCGGTTTGTCACAAGTGCGCATGCGCAGGATGTCTGCCTATGACACACCAGATGAAACTGTAAGATTGTGTCACTGAGCATTGCGCAGCCTCGCAGGGAAGCGCGGCCTGTACAGAGTCCAACGGAGAGGGGAGGCAACCGGGACCCTCACACAGAGGAAAGCCTCAGGACTGAACTACGAGCGCGGGTGAAAGAGGGCTCGATGGGTTAACAACTGCGCATGCGCCGAGGTCAGACACTGCATCCCTCAGCGGAGCGCAGGTTAAAGAGGGACTTGGTGATTAAACTGCGCATGCGCTGAGGACAGACACAGCCTCCCGCAGCGGAGCACGAGGAGCCTCGCGCCACAGCAATCAGTGGCGGTTTGTCTCCGAGGGCGTCGGCGCTCTGCCCCACTTACACTCAACAATAAGGGCTCAGCTCATATATAAAAAGAAATCCTTCATTGCAGTCTAGTACTAGTCCTCTCATTAAGTGTATGATGATCTCCTGCTACTTCAGAACAGAAGCAAACCAAGCTAGCATTATAAATTTAAAAATAAATAAATAAATAAAAACAATTGAAAGAGTATTAGGGATTGAGGTTAAGAGTCCTCCCTTTGCTCTGCCTGACACTGATGGCACTGCCGCTGTCTGAAAGTAGCGATAGCCAGAGTCAAAAGCAGGCTCCTTGGCCCATGTTTCCTGAAGACATATAATATCCTGTGGCTGCCAGAGTTTATGCCAATGTTATTTTTCCTACCTTGAATGCAGCGCCAGCCACATTCCAGGACGCTAAACGAATCGAGTATCTGCGTGCCTCATTCCGAGCATTGGAGGTTTCAAACTCCTTGTAGGCTCGGTTGACTGATAATTCCCAGGTCAAACAGGATGACCTTAGAAGCTATCCCAGAGTACTTGGACGATCACCCAACTACATTAGAAGACATTTTCACATCATCAGACATCATCAAACTCCTAAAGTCATCAGCAAAGCTTAGAAACTTGTGCCCGATGATTTGAGGATGACTTGAATATGAGTGTCTGATGACTTCACAAGATTACTTTTTTCTTGATGATTTCAGGCTGATTTCAAAACGGGTAGATGATGACTTCACAAGGATCCTTTGCATTCAGAAAGAAGAGTGTTGCTAAATGTTTGAGGATTTATTTATTTATTTATTTATTTTGTATAGCGCAAACAGCTACCCAACAAAGGGTTTCCCGGCGCTTATGATTCAGTGAAGGGTAATTGGACAGCTGACCTAGACGTTGAACAGCCAGGTTTTTATGGCTTTTCTAAATCTGATGTAATTAACCTCTGAGCGCAGAGCTTGTGGCATGGAGTTCCACAGGGAGGGACCAAGGTATGCGAAGGATCTGCCTCCCATGCGTGATAGTCTTATTTTGGGCACAACAAATTTATTCGCTGTTGCAGATCTTAGAGTCCTAGATGGAAGGTAACATTGTACCAGACTTCGTAGGTATTTTGGAGCTTTATTTGTTGAGATTTTATGCATGAAGCATTATGATTTGAATTTGATTCTGTTCTCAATTTTTAACCAGTGCAATTCACGTATGAGTTTGGTAGTGGGTGCATGGATAGGAATTTTACCTAACAGTCTTGCAGCTGCATTCTGCACAGTTTGTAGTTTGCGGACTGTGATCTTGTTGGATCCTAAGTATAACACATTGGCGTAGTCTAATCTTGATGTTATTAGGGCGTTAATGACAGTTCTTTTAGTATGATCCGGTAGCATCCATCAGATTTTCTTTAGCCACTTCAGGATGACGAAGCAGGTGGCTGATGTTTTGATGGCCTGCTGGTGCATACTAAGTGTGTCATCAACAACAAAGCCTAGGTTACGGGCCTGGTTAGTTGGAATTGGAGGAGAGCCCATTTCCGGTGGCCAGTGTTGGGGTCCCCAAAGTTCTTTATTTTTTCCCAGGATTATAAGTTCGGTTTTTTCACCGTTTAATTTCAAGAAGTTTTTTTTCATCCATCCAGCGATTTTCGTAAGTCCTGCTCTTAAAGTAGAAGGATCATTATTGCCTGTTGGTGGAAGGGAAAAGAGAAGCTGAGAATCATCAGCATAGGAGAACATTATCAGTCCAGTTTCCTTAGCTATTTTAGCAAGAGGGCTCATGTATAAATTAAAAAGTAGTGGACTTAAAATTGAGCCTTGTGGGACTCCATGTTTAAAGGTATGGATATCAGAGCACACAGAATTAGAGAAGATTTGAAATGTTCTGTTTTCGAGTAAGGATGTGATCCAATTTAGAGCAGGGCCACAGATGCCTATTGAGCGAAGAGTTTTTATTAGTACCGCATGTGAAACAGTGTCAAATGCGGCACTGAGGTCTAACAGCACCAGTGCCACTGTTTCACCCTTATCTATCATTGAACAAATGTTTTCTGTTACACCTAGGAGGGTGGTTTCTGTTGAAAAACCTGCTCGGAAGCCGGATTGATGGGGAGGTAACAGATCATGTGTCATTATATAATTTGAAAGACAACGGTGGACATGCTTTTCTAGAATTTTGGCAAAAATGGGTAGGAGAGATATTGGTCGGAAGTTTGCGGGTACCTTCGGGTCAGCATCAGCTTTTTTTAGAAGGGGATGGATCATCGCATGCTTCCATTCCTGAGGAACACATTCTTCTTGCAAGGAGTTATTTAAAAGATCTGTAATGGTGGATAAAGCTTTCCTACTAAGTAATTTTAAGATTGGGCAAGGTAGAGGGTCATTTGGTGATCCAGATTTTATTGTGCTTAGAAGTTCGGTGACAGTGTCAACATTGAGTGTTGGCCAAGCACTCAGTGTGGGGGTGGAAGTTTTATCCAAAAGGGTAGCAAAAATGGTCTCTTCAGTGCATAGTCTGTTAGGATCATTACCGTCATAATGATCTTCTTCATGATTGTTCTGATTAAGTTGGATGTCCTGATAAATTTTATCAACTTTGTCGACAAAGAATGTGGCAAGTTGATTGCATTGAGTTTTATTTAAATCAGGAGGAATTGGTGAGGTATTTGAGCCGGCTAGCTCTTTAACTGTTTTAAAAAGCGTTTTAGCTTGATTTAAGGCTGCAGTGATTTTAGTGCAAACAAAATTAGCTTTTGCTCTGCTGCACAACTTTTGGTATTGAGTTAATTGATTTTTGTAATCATTTTTAGCTTCAATGGAGTAGGACTTCCTCCATTGACGTTCAGCGTTCTTACATTTTGTTTTTTCATGCTTTAGAGAATCATTGAACCACGGAGCGGGTGGACGTTGGTTTATGCCTTTTAGCTTGGTCTTAGGGAGGCAAGAGTCAATGGCTGTTAAGAGCCATGATTGGATAGAAACTGATAGATTTTGTACTCCTGAGTTGGTGCATGGAGTTGTGTCTTCTAGCAGGGTATTGAGAATATTAATATCGAGTTTTTTCCATTTTCTCACCATGGAGGGTTGAGCCGTAAGAGCGTTATTGGAAGTTGGCATTTGAAAAGAGAATTTGATAGGAAAATGGTCTGACCAGGTGTTAAAAGTTAGGCTGCAAACGTCAACATTATCGGCGCCATCTTGCTCTTCTTGAACCCATTCGTGCACGTAAGCGGCAGCCATTTTGAGCACCATGGCCTCCCTGCCCCTCGCTGATAGCCAGCGCGTCTCTCTCTCTCTCTCTCTCTCTCTCAACCTCGCAGGCATCCCCCCGCACGCTGACAACCCCCGCTCTCACATGCCTTGGGTCGTAAACCCCTCTTCCTCGCAGCTCTGCCTCGGAATCCCATCCTGTTCCCAGCGCGACACCTCCCTTCATTCCTTTCATGATCCCAGGTCCTTTGATACAAACCCCCCTTTTTCCTGTGTGCCCGTTTGTCTTCCTCATTCCCAGGCCGCCACCTGGCTCTGCGGATACTGTTTATTGCCCCCCCCGTACAGTAGGAAGCTTCCCCCATTAAAGGACCCTCAAATTGATCAAAGCCCCCACCCTATGAGATCCGATCAACCCCACACATTCCGTGAATCGGCGGAATGTCCAGCTGCGCGATAATCATCACCTGTTGTGACCGGGGTGGGGACTTCAACTGTATATGTGTGTGGGAACGGGCCTGAAGGGGAGATTCCGAGGATGTCCTTTCATACTTCAAAGCATTGCAAGAGTAGGTTACCTGCAATAAAGATCATAAGCCTGTGTATAAGAGGCCAGGCCTCAGAGATGCGGTTAGAGCACCTCGTGACGATACTTGCTGTCCGAACTGATGTGTTCTCCTCCGGAGAGAATAAACCCTTGTTTCCTGCCTTCCAGTCTCCAGCGCCTGCCTCTTCATTGATTAATATTTCGTGGGTTAAAGAGGCGACACCGCCGGGCAACACTTAAGGATCTTTGTTTACTGGTTGTCCCAAACTCCTTTTTTACACAGGGAATAGGTAGAGCTGGAAATGTGTTTAAATTATGAATATTTGAAAAGATTGGGTCCAGTAAATGACCTGCAGTATGAGTAGGGCCCGAGTTTTTGAGACTTAAATTGAGGGACATAAAGTCATCAATAAGTTCAGTAGCCTTAGTACAGTGCTCATTGTCCAGATGAAGATTCAGATCACCAATGACTGTAAAATTAGTAGTATTCGTAATAAAAGGGCCTAAAAGCTATGAAATGTTATTTAGCCAATTTGATGCAGCACCCGGTGGACGGTAAATAAGTGCACCGGAAAAGGTAAAATTGGGTGAGAGTATAATTTTGAAGGTGGCGCCTTCACACCCTGGACATGGAAGGTTTATAAACTCACAGGTATAGATTTAAAAAAAAAAATTGCTATGCCTCCTCCGGTTTTGTTTATCCTGTCAAGGCGTATAATCGCATATGAGTCTGGGAGAGCCGTGGCCATATCCGGACCAGAGCTTGCATGAAGCCATGTTTCAGTAATGAACAATGCGTCAGGTGCTTCGTCCAGCAAGAAATAAAAAATGTCAGTTTTATGTCTGGGCAAAGAACGACAGTTCAAACTGAAAAAGGTGAATAATTTAGAGTTAGAATTAGCGCATGCAGCATTAGTTTGGGTCTCAAGCTGTTTAATGCTAACACCATTCGTTTCCAGTGAACAACCGTGACAGATGTTATGATTTCTGTTTAAGTCTAAAAGACAACAGCCTGGTTGTTTGAATGTTCTTAAAGCTAAAAGCTGGTCTGCACTATATTGTATATAAGGGGAAGCAGTAGTGTCGCAAGTTGTCTGGTTGCTGACACATACCGGTGAATTTAGCTGGGGAGTAGGAGTCATGGCCACTGGGCGCGTCCTAGGCGCGGACGGGCGCAGACGGGCTGACTCAGGCGTGACTCCGGCGCTGATGTAGGTGCGTCCACTATTCGCGTCCGCTATCGCGGAGATTTTCCGTTTCCTTAAGTAGTGGTGGCTAGAGCGCTGTTAGGCTCACGCCCCTACCCAAGATGTCCGCCGTTTTCTGAGACTTTACAGGCGAATAGATCGGTATTCAGCCAGAAAATCGTCTGTTACCGACTATGTGCAGGCTCACGTTGTGTCAAATGCAATAATTATGCTAGTGCAAACAAGGTAGGTAATTAAAACACGCCGTCTAAGAAGTGCTCGTTTTCAGCAATTATCACAGATGAACGTGCAGTACAACTACCTCTCGGCTATTTCGCCTCAAGAGGGGTCCAAAGGTTTTACTGTTTATTTCAAGAGCATGTTTGCCATTTTTGTTTGTTTTGTTTTAAAGTGTGACAGGTTGGGTGTTTTCTGGAGTATTTGCTGATTATTGCGCAATGACTTCAGGAATATCCAATGATCAGCAACTGATGTACATAAGATAACATGTGTTAATTAAGTCACAGATTAGTGTTTGTAATGCTTTTTATTACTTATAAATCATTCTTGTTTATTATAATTGAAAGAACAAAAATGTAAATCTTAAAATGTTCAACATCTAATATTAATTATGCACATCAGGGTAGGCACAACACAAAGGGCTCACTTAAGGGGCCATCAGCCCTTTTTTGTTGAAATCTCATCTAGGTTACGGGCTATCTGGAGCCTAAAACCTAGATGCCAATGCAATTGAAGGAAACAAGGGCACTCAGATTAGCAATTCACAAGTGCTTATGAAAACATATAATTTGGAGGCAGGTTTTTGATTTATCCCAACTTTCTTATGTACGAGATATGCATTTATTGTAAAAATGGCACATTCATCTATATGGTGGTACAAGGTGTAAGTCACACACCATCCATACTGGTAGGCATCATATGTTGAGAGTACTTGGTCTGGAAAATATCAAAAAGCCAAAATTTAAAATGTAACACAGTGGTTGGGATTGTTTTAATAACAGGACTTTATTACTGCCTAAAGGAACCCCTATTTAGTGTTAATATGGAGAAAGTCGATGTCAATGTGAATAACGATACATTCCTGTATAGAAACTAAATTGCATCTTTATTTATAAATTTGCCTGTTATTAACCCCACATCAACCCCGACTCTGAAATACGTAGTTAGGAAGGTTCTTAGACCCAGGCCTGAGGTCACTGATTGACAGGTGACAGGTGGGGTGGCACGTAGCCCGCAGACAAATGCGCGAACAGGAAACCCCACATTAATCACAAAAATAGGCGCAGCGACACCACAAGGATCCAGGGAGATTGGCCCCAACAAAACACACATGACCGGAGAAGTTCGCAGTTTTCTGAACCACCATTAAGCCAAATGCCACATGAAGTTAGGAACACATAGTCAATCAGGACACAGCACACACAATTCACGCAATATTCAAGCCAGTCATTTGAACGTGTTACCCACTCGCCGCATTATGTCCACGCAAGGTAAAGGCCATCTGGATTCCTTATCGAATACATTAATTTATGGCTCCAAAGTCAGAGGTTCACATTCCTTTCCAAACATGGATCACCGGAACTGTTTTATGGCATTCATTGAAGAGTATAAAAACCATGTCAGATCGATTTTAAGTTGAGACAGTCTTCAAACCCTACGTCTATGACCGTTTTTTCTGTTGCACTGTTTAATTAAACAAACTGTTCCTTTTTTGCCAAACGCCTCTTGTTTTTTCAAGGTGTTTCCTATTCAAGCAACATTAGCAACCTTGGAAAACCAAAAGATTAAAGAAAAACTATACGTTTCAAAGTCTATGCCTTGCAGTTTGCATACTGCTCCTTGATGTTGGTGTATAGCTCATTGTGCTATATTAGAAATATTGTAGTTTATGAACTGCAAGCAACACAAGTATTTCTGTGGTGACAAAAGCAGTAACCAATTGAACTGAACTATCCACATAAAATACAAATGTGTGATCTGTCTGCTGCATGTTGTGCTTTGCAGCAGGCACAGTGATCCTCAATGCTACTTTATGAGGAGTCAAAATGGTGACTAGACAAAACCTGGATCTCTCCAGCAAGTGAAGATACCACACACAAAGATTTCAGCAGCAGGTGCCTAAACCCTGTCAGATGCTTTGAAGTGCAGCCTGTTTGTGACCAATTAGTAAGCAAAACAGATTTACTCTCATGTTTGTCCTTGGTGCCAATTTCTTTGCAGCAGAGTTTAAAGTAACATAAATGTATAATTTGAAAGTCTGACTCCGCTTTTCATGACTCCGCCCTTCATGACTCCACCCCTTTCTACTGCCCCACCTTGACCCAAAGTAATGGTATCCCAGAGTACATTTGTACTATTTGCAGCACTGATTCTGACCATTCTATTGGGAAACAACCTTTACAACGCAATTTTTACAACTCACTACCATTACAACAAAACTTTTACAACGCAACATCCATGACAACGCATGCATATACAACGCAACCATTACAACGCATGACACTACAACGCACACCACTACAATGCATGTCATTACAACGCAGTCATTACAACGCATACCATTACAGTGCATAGCTTTACAACACATAGTACCCCTACACTATCCAACACTTTCCCTACTGTTGCACCCCCTGGAGTTAGAATAGTAATTTTTACCCCTACACTATCCAATACTTACCTTACATGCAATGTAATGTTATGCGTTGTAATGATATGCGTTGTAAAGGTAGTATGCGAAGTAATGGAATGCGTTGTAAAGGTACAAATGGGGGTGGGGTCGCACACTACTCACACACCGGCGGTGTTGCCCCTAAGGACTCTGGTCAATGTAGTAAAGTGTTCGCGATGCATCATCTTTCGATCTTCTGCTATCTTCGCTGTCTTCGCCATCCCTGGACACGTGTTTCGGGGTATTACCCCTCATCAGCAGGGATAGGCCGTGTACTGGGGTTGCCGATGGCTGCCAATATCTGCCAGGTATAGTACCACTCAGGCGCGTAGGTGCGGGATCCCAGGCTCGTCAGCCCGCTGCTCAAGGGAGCTTTAAAGTTTCAAATGGGGGTGGGGTCGCACACTACTCACACACCGGCGGTGTCGCCCCTAAGGACTCTGGTCAATGTAGTAAAGTGTTCGCGATGCATCATCTTTCGATCTTCTGCTATCTTCGCTGTCTTCGCCATCCCTGGACACGTGTTTCGGGGTATTACCCCTCATCAGCAGGGATAGGCCGTGTACTGGGGTTGCCGATGGCTGCCAATATCTGCCAGGTATAGTACCACTCAGGCGCGTAGGTGCGGGATCCCAGGCTCATCAGCCCGCTGCTCAAGGGAGCTTTAAAGTTTCAAATGGGGGTGGGGTCGCACACTACTCACACACCGGCGGTGTCGCCCCTAAGGACTCTGGTCAATGTAGTAAAGTGTTCGCGATGCATCATCTTTCGATCTTCTGCTATCTTCGCTGTCTTCGCCATCCCTGGACACGTGTTTCGGGGTATTACCCCTCATCAGCAGGGATAGGCCGTGTACTGAGGTTGTCGATGGCTGCCAATATCTGAAAGGTATAGTATCACTCAGGCGCGTAGGTGCGGGATCCCAGGCTCGTCAGCCCGCTGCTCAAGGGAGCTTTAAAGTTTCAAATGGGGGTGGGGTCGCACACTACTCACACACCGGCGGTGTCGCCCCTAAGGACTCTGGTCAATGTAGTAAAGTGTTTGCGATGCATTATCTTTCGATCTTCTGCTATCTTCGCTGTCTTCGCCATCCCTGGACACGTGTTTCGGGGTATTACCCCTCATCAGCAGGGATAGGCCGTGTACTGGGGTTGCCGATGGCTGCCAATATCTGCCAGGTATAGTACCACTCAGGCGCGTAGGTGCGGGATCCCAGGCTCGTCAGCCCGCTGCTCAAGGGAGCTTTAAAGTTTCAAATGGGGGTGGGGTCGCACACTACTCACACACCGGCGGTGTCGCCCCTAAGGACTCTGGTCAATGTAGTAAAGTGTTCGCGATGCATCATCTTTCGATCTTCTGCTATCTTCGCTGTCTTCGCCATCCCTGGACACGTGTTTCGGGGTATTACCCCTCATCAGCAGGGATAGGCCGTTTACTGGGGTTGCCGATGGCTGCCAATATCTGCCAGGTATAGTACCACTCGGGCGCATAGGTGCGGGATCCCAGGCTCGTCAGCCCGCTGCTCAAGGGAGCTTTAAAGTTTCAAATGGGGGTGGGGTCGCACACTACTCACACACCGGCGGTGTCGCCCCTAAGGACTCTGGTCAATGTAGTAAAGTGTTCGCGATGCATCATCTTTCGATCTACTGCTATCTTCGCTGTCTTCGCCATCCCTGGACACGTGTTTCGGGGTATTACCCCTCATCAGCTGGGATAGGCCGTGTACTGGGGTTGCCGATGGCTGCCAATATCTGCCAGGTATTGTACCACTCAGGCGTGTAGGTGCGGGATCCCAGGCTCGTCAGCCCGCTGCTCAAGGGAGCTTTAAAGTTTCAAATGGGGGTGGGGTCGCACACTACTCACACACCGGCGGTGTCGCCCATAATGACTCTGGTCAATGTAGTAAAGTGTTCGCGATGCATCATCTTTCGATCTTCTGCTATCTTCACTGTCTTCGCCATCCCTGGACACGTGTTTCGGGGTATTACCCCTCATCAGCAGGAATTGTTGTATAGCTCCTATATATCCTTATATCGTGTTAAGTTAGCATAGGTACATTTGAGATTTAAACGCCATTTTTCCTTTCTTGCAACTTCTGCACACGACCCTTAATTGTTGACTTAGCTTTCAACCTAGTGGTTTGCCGTGGTGTATGTGAGAATAATATGTTATTGCTCTGATATCAGTTTTGTTTAATAAACCATGTCTGCACGGAGAGTGCTGAAGTTTCAGGAGCAACACGATATGGAATTGTTATGAGGTCTGATCTCCACGCCTTCATAGTCATAACACAAGTGCAGCCTTTGCCAACTTGGGCTTGAGGCGGGATTGATATTGCTTTGCAGGAGAATAGTTAACACACTTGATGCGGGGCACATGCAGAGAGAGCTGGTGTATGCTGATGTGATTCCTTCATGCTAGGACACTACGGTATGGGCCCGCCCTAAAACAACCCAAAGAGACCTTCTTAGCTAATAATATAATATATGTGTTAGGGAGGGTGAGATATAAGTGTTGTTAACTCTTATTCATTACAGCATGTTAACATGCTGTCACCATTCACTTTTTATGTCTTAGTAACTATGCTGATAATTTTGATACTGATAATAAGTATACTTGTATTATCTAAGATACTGCGCCTGAGAAGACGGCATTAGTAAATAAACATTTCAAATGCACATGTGTCTTCTTTACTCCATGTTCTGGTTTGTAATGATAATATAACGAAAGAGTGTTCATGAGTCCCACGTACCCTGAGGTACTGTAAGTTCATGTTCTGGTTTGTCTAAACATTGGGAGTTTGATATGTCCAATGAGACACTGTAGCTAGCTCGGTAAGGGGTGAGTTGGTTGCTAAGGTAAGTTTTGGGACACCCTAATTTGCCGAGGTTCCACTCCTCTGTGCACAGTTCTGTGTGAGTACAGAAACCCTGCAACATGGCGCCCAACGGTTTCGGTGGTCTTATATCATGACACTCGAGTAGTTTATCGTTCATGCCTTAACCCCTTCACATCCGTTTCCGGAAAACGGGGTGTCGGTGAAACCTACCTATTTTTTGAAATAGGTCTTTATTCAAGCTTGATTCTTTCTTAAACAGTTTCTTTGAATTACTACCCAGTTGTGCTACAGAGTATTCTTTGTGTGTTCTTGTTTCCAGTGTTGTCATGGCGGCGGTGGCTATTGCGCAGCATAGTCGCGTAGCGGTACGCAACCATCTTCAGACGTACCAGGTCCCAGTAGATGGGATGGCTGTGATTTTCGTGGTAAGTGCAGATCCGGCGTTTCCTTACGAGTTGTTTTACTCTTGGGTTACGTTTCCGGCTGTGGATGCTAATTCTGGTTTGTTCCACTCCTACACTGCCTCGGATGTCCCGGCTGTATATACGCCGTACAGGGCATTGGAAATACCTATTGATCATTGGCAGCATCGAGTTTGGTTTGATGGCGCCCTCCCCCACTCTTTGTCCGCTGCGAGGTTAGGTCCACTCTCAATTCCAGGTACAAATTGGCCTGCGTTGGGTGGCTTTACCCCGCACCCGAATCACGGGGCTTGTACCCTAGCAGAAATACGCAGGCTACATGTTGTTTCCATTTCCGTGATTCGTGCTTTAGTGCAATACATCGGTCGACATCTTCCTGGTGGTCCCCAGGGGGGTGCGGCCGCTCCCATGGAACGAGGCGGAATGCGTCTCAATCCTGTGATGGTTAATTCGGTTTTTGGTGCGCGTCCAGTTGACAACGATGACTTCCCATTCTGGCTAGCAGAGAAGTTTGATCAACTGGAGGCGGTTTTTCCGAATTCTACTCCTGCTGATAAACATAGAATGTTAACGATTACTCTACCGAAGGATATTACTCCTGAACTTGCTGACTGTGAAAGCTGGGGAAAAACATTTGCGGCAGTTTATACAAGGTGCTTCGGCACCCCGTCTATGACTGCCCTGCCTGAAATCATTAGACGTGTTCAGAATGATCACGGTCCAGAGGCAGCGGTTGAATTGGGTATGCGCCTGTGTGGTTCTTTTGAGATTGTAAGTGATCTCATTCTCTCCAATGTTAAAGGAGATGCAGTTAACTTTCAGGTATCGAATGCTTTGGCTGCTCTGCCCGATGCCGACAAACCCCGCCAGTTAGCAAAGATTGTGGTGGCCGCTTATAAGACAATTGGCCGCACAAGTAGAGGTCTGAAATATTTTCCAGTAAAGGAGAAAAAACAACCTCAAGGACAATCTGCAGTGACAGATGTCCAGCCCAAGTCTAAAAAACAAAATTGGCCTAAGAAACAGACACAGGGGAGGAAGAATACACAGACTCAGGATTCTTTTCCTGCAGTACAAGCACCTGCGCCGACTGAAAAAGTTTATGATTTGCGCGATCGCGCGATGATTAAATCACCTGATCGTTTTCAGGGTTCTGATCAACGCTCTCCTCGTTCCTTTCAGGACACATCGGCCCCGAAGACCGGTGGAGGAGGAGGGGGTGGACGTGGACGTGGTGGCCAGCAAGGACGTGGTCAGTCCCGCCAGACGGACGGCGCAGTGAAGCAGGAGGATTCTACGCCTAGGCGTCCGCAGTTTGCGAAAAAGAAAGTCGCAGCCTTAACAGCGCATCGATATGCCACAGATAGTGAGAACGCGGCTTCGGAATCTGACGTGGGCTCTGACCTTGCTGGACAGCGCGGCGGAGATAACCATAGTCAGAGAGGCGCTGCGTCCACTACTGAGGGTGACAGCGACTGATGTCTACGTTGTGATAGAAACAGCGGATACGAGACTTGCTCCCCCTGAAAGACTATATGAAATTGTCCTGTTAATTGAAGGTGACATACAGCGTACCGTTAAAGGTGTATTTTGGGAGAATCTGTCTTCTACATATGATATTTTACTTTCGGAGGCTGACTGGCCCCCACCTTTTGTGCTCGCGGCGCCGCGAGGGGAGGAGGTGATCCTACCCAGTTTCGCGAACACTGTCTCGAAAGAGCATGCGCAGCATTTTGCAGAAGAGTGGGCTCGGGCTCTCGCGCCGGCTCTGTACCGTAACCAATGTGGTTGGGATAGATTGTCGCCTTGCCACGAAATTCCGTTGCGGTCTCAGCCGCAGCCTCAACCTCAATATCCCATTCGGCGTGAAGCTAAATCTTCCGTCGCGGAAATCCTTGAACAATTGGAATATCAGGGAGTTATTGAAACGTGTGTGTCACCGATGAATAATCCCCTTTTTACTGTGAACAAACCTGACGGATCATATCGTTTGGTTTTGGATTACCGGCATTTAAACACGCATTGCCGTAACTGTGCTGTGCAGAATACCCACGGCTCTGCCCTAGTGGATAGTCTCGTGCGTAAGCGTTTCAAGACAACGCTTGACATATCCAATGGTTTTTATGCCCACAGATTGGACAGCTTTAGCTCCCAATGGACCAGTTTTACGAGCGCTGGAGTCCAAAAGCAATTCCGGCGTCTTCCAATGGGCTATAAGAATAGTCCTGGTATATTTACCGCTCGCATTGTCTCTATTCTGGAGGCACTCGACCCTGATGCTTTTTCGTATGTGGATGACATATATCTCACAGACGACGATATTTGGGAGCATCTGTGTCGTGTAAATTCTGTTATTTGCAACTTCGCTGACATGGGTTACAAATTTAACTTTGCAAAATCGCACATTGCTGAACACACAGTGTTGTTTTTGGGCTATGAGCTCAACAATGAAGGTAGAGGTTTGGCTCCTCACTTCTTAGAGAAGTGCGCACAATTGCGCGCTCCAACAACACTGAAAAAATTACAATCTTTACTGGGCTTTTTGAATTTCGGCAGAACTTACATTCCGGAATATGCCCAGCGTATCAAGCCTTTGTATGCTTTGATACAACCAACTTTCTCAAAATCATGCTGGCTGCCTGAGCATTCAGCCATTTTGCAATCCTTGCAGGCTGATCTGCTCGCTTCTAAATATTTACTGACTCGTGATAACCACACCAACCTGGTAATAAGAATAATTCCTGGGACGGTGGGTTTCACATACCTCACTTTTAATGAAGGTGACACAGTACCTATTGCTTACAAGTCACACTTGTACACTTCGGCTGAGATGCGGTTTCCCACAGTGGAAAAGGTTTTAACTGCTGTACAGATGGCAATTCTAAAAGAACGAGCACTGTCTCAGGGGAAACGCATGCTAGTGGTAACACCCTGTCCTCACTTGGAGGCAGTCACGAAAGCCAGTGTACCAAATTCGAAGGCTTTGCACCCTCGGTGGATTCAGTGGGCTGCGTCATTGTCATCCACGGATGTCATGTTTATTTTTGACGCCTCCTTACGGTCGCAAGAGTACTTGCAGTATGAATTCGTTCATCCTGCTCCTCTGGCTATGCGACCTTTGGAGGACTTCCATTGCATCATTTACACTGATGGGTCGGCGCAGGTTGCGCATGGCTCTAAACATGCCTACGTTTCCGCATGCGCCATTGTGGTCGGTGCTATGTTGAATGATGAGTTCGTTTCCAGGGAAGTGCACACGTTGCCCCTGGGCGATTGCACCGCACAATTGGCGGAGCTTCGTGCTCTCTTACTAGCTTTGGAGTACGCAGATCCAAGTGTTACTACTCTAATTGTAAGTGATTCTTACTACTGTGTCCAGTCTTACAATGAAAACTTGTTCTTTTGGATTCAAAATGATTTTCATGATTCCAAGGGTAGCACAATAAAACATAAAATGATCTGGGTTCGAGTGGCAGAGCTTAAGGCTATGTTGCCACTCGTTTATGTGATTCATACTCTCGGTCATCAGCGCGTAGGAGTTCACGCTGTTGGCAACTCGCTTGCTGATGAAGCGGCGAAATCTGCAGTATCTACATACTTAGTTGCAGCAGTTACTAGGTCTAAAACCAAGATTGATAGCGACATCTTGGCAGCGATTGCTGCCTCTGAGAAGGGAAGTAAACATCCTGCGGGATTCCCTTCGAAGTATAAATACCACTTAAGTCCCGAAAAGGTTCCTTTTGTGACAATTCCTGATGTTGGGGAACGGCTGATTCCCAACTCGGATCACAGAGCAGACTTGATTACAGCGGCTCATGAAGGTGTGGCGTCTGCGCATGCGGGCGTCTCAGCCGCTGTAACGCAACTACAACAACGTTTCTGGTGGCGGGGACTGTACAAACAGACGCGTGATTATGTCCTTCTTTGTGACATATGCCAGCAGATTAAACCTTCGACTGCTACGCGTCCGCCACAGACTCAGTTGTACATTTCTAATAAACCACTAGGCTGTGTTTATTTAGATCACTGCGGTCCTTTTTCATCTGATACTGCGTATAAGTACATCTTAGTAGCAGTTGACTCATGCACACGCTTTGTGTGGGTATGGCCACATCGCAGCGCTGATTCACGGACTGTCATTAGAGATTTGCGTATCTTTATAGGGATTTTTGCCTGTGGTACCTTCCATTCGGATCAGGGTCCGGCTTTCGCCTCTAAGGCGTATAAGGATGCCATGACTTCGATGGGAGTCCAAGTCAAGTTTTCGTCACCCTACAGACCTGAGGGTAATAGTGTAGTTGAACGAATGAACCGTGATTTAAAGCAATCTTTGACAGCCCGAGTTATAGGCACTGGCAGAAACTGGCTGGCTCACCTCTATGGCGTGCAGCGTGCTCTTAATAATCTCCCTAGAAGGTCTCTGGGTGGGCGGACCCCATACGAAATGCTCTTTGGCATCAAGATGTACGTCCCTGACCTTGACGGTCTAGACTCTGTGGTTCGCGCCACTTCCTTTGACGCAGATGAACATTGCAATGTTTTACAGAATCTACAAAAGACCAGAGACAGTCTTGCAAAGGAACATTTGCCCTCCACATCGGATGATGCGTTGCAGATCCCGGTAGTTGGCTGGCTACCCCAAGTTGGAGAACTGGTTCGAGAGAAGATCGACAACAAGAAAGAGTTTGGTCCCTCCTATCGAGCTCCGGTCCCAGTGCTTGGAGTGAAGGGCACGAGAACAGTCATTTTACCACCACTTCCAGGTCGTAAGGAAAACAGGTTTATTTCTATTGACAATGTCAAGATACACAGAGTGGCCGATTCTTCTTAGCATGACACCAGCTGTTTCCTGTCCTTCCATTGTGAGAAATTCAATTATGCCCACTGCTTCGAATATTGAACCTGAAGTGGCCATCGAATTACCTGCTGTTTCCAGTCCATTATTAAATAATTTACCCGGAACTAACGTTGATGAATTGGACTATACATACCCCACTGATTTGTCCATGCCTGACCTGCAAGCTCGTTTAGCCACGGAATCCAGATTTTCATTTGACTCTGCTTCCCTTGCCTCGAAAAAACCCTCTCAAATTGCAGTATATGCTAGCCTGTTTAAAAAACATTTTTTGATACCTCCTTGGATATACATTTGGCTGGTCCTTTTTTCGGTTTACCTTTTTATGTCAATTGGTTTTGTGTTTTATTTTTTTCGGATTATGAATGGACACTATGTCGAGGAGAGAACTTGCATTACTCATTTAAATGGAACTTAGGCCCCACTTTCCTCTTCACATTCTACACACAGATTAAAAAGAGACTTGACTTTGGTTAACATCACAGCATGGCCTGTTCTGGATGGAATCGCGTGGGATGCAGTTCGTTTTCAGATTCATGGCCCAACGGAAGTCGTTAATGTTCCTAATGTGCTTAGAGTGAATATGGGGGATGTGGTGAAACAAAACATTCGTTCTGATGATTGGGATGTTAATGCTGTGGAAAGTTTGTTTTCTGATTTGAAGTACTATGCTGCTTTTGATGCTGAGGATTTATATTTAGAATCTGCTAATTATGGTGAATTGTTCTGTTACCAACATTATGGCAATCACTTCTTACACAAGACATCTTCCCGAAGGGATGCTGTTAATTTTACACAGTGGGAACATTGCCCGGCACCTACACAAGGGAGTTCAGAAACGTTTCTTAAAAAGTATACTTATTTCACTGACTTTAACCAGTCCAATCCCGAGTCCTTTTATTTTAAATTTCACAAACAGCCACTGTCCAAGGTTAGACTTACCGATACAAAATTGTTGTACTCGAAGGCCTTCCTAGATCAATTAGTTACTGGGGGCTATGAGTTATGGAAGGAAACAATAGACCTTAAATCGGTTTGGGGTTCAAGGGCCTGGCAGGTACGAGGCACTGAGGCTTTGCACCGTGCATGTCTCATCCCGAATCATATGTTGTTTTTAAATGAAACCATTTCCCAGACCACATGCTTTGGATTGGCTACATCTAAAAGGTTAAACGCCCCGTCTTTCCCGGAGTTGGAGGAATATGAGGATTGGAGTAATTTTACTCAATTGTCTATTAAAGATATACAGGCTCTGCTTCTTAATTCCTCCTTTAACATTTCCAGTATGAATCCCAAGGGTTGGCTGCTTTGGCACCGTAGTGCTGATTCTTGCCAAAAAAGGTTTTTAAATATAACTGACGGTTTTAAGACTGTTAGATCTGATCCCCGGTTTGATTTGAGTCATACTGTCACCTCTTACTCTGTGGGCAAGTTGTGTCAAGCTTGGCTGAAACATTCAACTTTACCTGCAGTTAAGTATCACCTTTCCAAACTGAATGCAGACGTGGATTTGAATGATTTCATTAAAGGCCCAGCTAGTGGCAGGTCGAAAAGGTGGTTATATGGGGTTTACAATGAAATTTGGAAACTCTCACAGATTGAGGCTGCTTCACGCCTTAGGGCTATTGATCAGGCGAATCTTGAGAAAGTGCTTGCAGTTGTTGACAATAGCATTAACGTGCTTTCCTCTAGAATTTACACATTAGATAATATTGTGTCGTCTGTTGTTGATATTGTGCATGATGAAGTGTCAGTATTATACCATGGTCAAAATCAATTACGGTCAATCATGCAGTTTGCATGGACACTTCAGACTCTGAAAATGGGTAAAGTTCCCTGGGGATACATGAACGTTTCCTCTTTATTTGCACCGTTTAATTTGACAGACAAACAACGCTTGCTTTCAATGCGTGATGCTTCCTTTTCTATGCTACATATTGAAAGGTTGGAATCTTTACCTTTTTCTGTGGCAGAAGCCACTGCTGCTACGTGGCTTATCCACGGTTTAATAACACTGCCTTTTGCTTTATATAAGTTTTCTAATTGTATGAAATATGTGCCAATAGGTCGTTTTGAACCCTTAGGTAGCGGTTTTCTTCATGAGGTCTGGTCACTCCCATACACATACAGATGTTTCAAGGATGAACAAGAAGTTTATCTAACAGGGGATGAGTGTACTGAGACGCCAGATCATTCTTTAATGTGCAGACACATACAGTTACACGGTTCATGTAACAAGGACCGACCGAATATGGCTTGCGTTTTACAGGGCACGCCAGTTCCTGCTATCATCCCCACGTTTAAATTGTTAGAGAATGGTAGTTATTTAATGCTCAATAATGAAAACTGTTGTGGTTTAATTAAAGGTATAGCTTTCATAGTAACAGTTAGTGAGCGAGTTATTTGCTGCAGAAATGTTCTTTATCCTCCCACACGTGAACATAGGGAGTCTTCCATTTGGCCACAGATACCGACCTTGGGAGCAGAATTCAGCGGCATGGCTAGAATAAGAGCTCTATTGTCCCAGAAAGAGGTGGCCTTGAGCTCGGCCAGTGAAACTTTCGTGCTTCACATTGCTAACACCCGTACGGAGGTTCAGGCTCTTTTAAACACTGATTTGCCTTTGCATTTCGGAGCCAAGGTCCGTTCTATCTTTAACGCATCCTCCACAACGGGCCTAGCGCATTTTTTTAAAGTTGTTAGCGGTGGTCTCGTGACTTCCTTTGAGAAGATTTTTGGAGTCATCCCTGCCTTCTTCCATTCTATTTTTTCATCCTTATTTGGAGGGTTCCCGTTTTTACTTGCATTAGCGGCTGGCGCATTGGTGGTTTTCTGCCTTTTTAAATATGGATGCCCTTCCTGTGCAAGACCACGCTCAGCTGCTACTGACGCGGTTTCGCAACCGCATGCTTGATTATTATGGCACACTGCCGTTGGCGACTCTAAGCACGGCGTTTGGATTATCTTTTCGGTTCTCCTATTTCACCTGTGTCCAGCCTGTATTTCGCTGCCTGACCTGTGATTTCCTTTGGGCCATTGATTTGTGTCTCTGCGGACCAATATCTTCTGACGTCGATTTTGATCAACTGATGAGTCCTATCATTGCTCACGAGTTGGTTTGTTCTGACGAAAGGAATATGGCCTTGGCGGTGGCACATGGACTAATGGGTCCCTGGGATGTGTTGTCGGCAGCGCAAAATTTCTTGGAACAAAGTTTTCTTGAAAACCCACCGAGCTGTCCTCTGATGGTTATAGAGGATCCGGTGCTGGAAGATCACGTATGTTCCTTTCATCTTTTAAATTGGATGGCTGAACTGTTTTCGGATGAGGACAGTGACTTCCTCCTGGAGGCTGTTGCAGCTTACTTTTCATATACAGTCTTATCATAGACACTGCCTCAAATGGACATGCTGATTGATAGCATTTCCTTGATTTTATTGACTTTTGGTCAAGACATTTTATTTTTGCTTGCCTATTGGCTTGAGCCACATTATACTTGTGGGCTATTTTTTAGCATTAGTTTTTATAATTGAATTTTTATTCATGCTCGTTTATAATTGGATTCTGCTCTCATGTGATGGCACTTCTGTTATCTTATTTAGTCCGTTCTCGGATCATGGGGGGGTGTTGTATAGCTCCTATATATCCTTATATCGTGTTAAGTTAGCATAGGTACATTTGAGATTTAAACGCCATTTTTCCTTTCTTGCAACTTCTGCACACGACCCTTAATTGTTGACTTAGCTTTCAACCTAGTGGTTTGCCGTGGTGTATGTGAGAATAATATGTTATTGCTCTGATATCAGTTTTGTTTAATAAACCATGTCTGCACGGAGAGTGCTGAAGTTTCAGGAGCAACACGATATGGAATTGTTATGAGGTCTGATCTCCACGCCTTCATAGTCATAACACAAGTGCAGCCTTTGCCAACTTGGGCTTGAGGCGGGATTGATATTGCTTTGCAGGAGAATAGTTAACACACTTGATGCGGGGCACATGCAGAGAGAGCTGGTGTATGCTGATGTGATTCCTTCATGCTAGGACACTAAGGTATGGGCCCGCCCTAAAACAACCCAAAGAGACCTTCTTAGCTAATAATATAATATATGTGTTAGGGAGGGTGAGATATAAGTGTTGTTAACTCTTATTCATTACAGCATGTTAACATGCTGTCACCATTCGCTTTTTATGTCTTAGTAACTATGCTGATAATTTTGATACTGATAATAAGTATACTTGTATTATCTAAGATACTGCGCCTGAGAAGACGGCATTAGTAAATAAACATTTCAAATGCACATGTGTCTTCTTTACTCCATGTTCTGGTTTGTAATGATAATATAACGAAAGAGTGTTCATGAGTCCCACGTACCCTGAGGTACTGTAAGTTCATGTTCTGGTTTGTCTAAACATTGGGAGTTTGATATGTCCAATGAGACACTGTAGCTAGCTCGGTAAGGGGTGAGTTGGTTGCTAAGGTAAGTTTTGGGACACCCTAATTTGCCGAGGTTCCACTCCTCTGTGCACAGTTCTGTGTGAGTACAGAAACCCTGCAACAGAATAGGCCGTGTACTGGGGTTGCCGATGGCTGCCAATATCTGCCAGGTATAGTATAGTACCACTCAGGCGCGTAGGTGCGGGATCCCAGGCTCGTCAGCCCCCTGCTCAAGGGAGCTTTAAAGTTTCAAATGGGGGTGGGGTCGCACACTACTCACACACCAGCGGTGTCGCCCCTAAGGACTCTGGTCAATGTAGTAAAGTTCCGCTGTCTTCGCCATCCCTGGACACGTGTTTCGGGGTATTATCCCTGCTGATGAGGGGTAATACCCCGAAACACGTGTCCAGGGATGGCGAAGACAGCGAAGATAGCAGAAGATCGAAAGATGATGCATCGCGAACACTTTACTACATTGACCAGAGTCCTTAGGGGCGACACCGCCAGTGTGTGAGTAGTGTGCGACCCCACCCCCATTTGTAACTTTAAAGCTCCCGTGAGCAGTGGGCTGACGAGCCTGGGATCCCGCACCTACGCGCCTGAGTGGTACTATACCTGGCAGATATTGGCAGCCATCGGCAACCCCAGTACACGGCCTATCCCTGCTGATGAGGGGTAATACCCCGAAACACGTGTCCAGGGATGGCGAAGACAGCGAAGATAGCAGAAGATCGAAAGATGATGCATGGCGAATACTTTACTACATTGACCAGAGTCCTTAGGGGCGACACCGCCGGTGTGTGAGTAGTGTGCGACCCCACCCCCATTTGTAACTTTAAAGCTCCCGTGAGCAGTGGGCTGACGAGCGTGGGATCCCGCACCTACGCGCCTGAGTGGTACTATACCTGGCAGATATTGGCAGCCATCGGCAACCCCAGTACACGGCCTATCCCTGCTGATGAGGGGTAATACCCCGAAACACGTGTCCAGGGATGGCGAAGACAGCGAAGATAGCAGAAGATCGAAAGATGATGCATCGCGAACACTTTACTACATTGACCAGAGTCCTTAGGGGCGACAGCGCCGGTGTGTGAGTAGTGTGCGACCCCACCCCCATTTGTAACTTTAAAGCTCCCGTGAGCAGTGGGCTGACGAGCCTGGGATCCCGCACCTACGCGCCTGAGTGGTACTATACCTGGCAGATATTGGCAGCCATCGGCAACCCCAGTACACGGCCTATCCCTGCTGATGAGGGGTAATACCCCGAAACACGTGTCCAGGGATGGCGAAGACAGCGAAGATAGCAGAAGATCGAAAGATGATGCATCACGAACACTTTACTACATTGACCAGAGTCCTTAGGGGCGACAGCGCCGGTGTGTGAGTAGTGTGCGACCCCACCCCCATTTGTAACTTTAAAGCTCCCGTGAGCAGTGGGCTGACGAGCATGGGATCCCGCACCTACGCGCCTGAGTGGTACTATACCTGGCAGATATTGGCAGCCATCGGCAACCCCAGTACACGGCCTATCCCTGCTGATGAGGGGTAATACCCCGAAACACGTGTCCAGGGATGGCGAAGACAGCGAAGATAGCAGAAGATCGAAAGATGATGCATCGCGAACACTTTACTACATTGACCAGAGTCCTTAGGGGCGACACCGCCGGTGTCTGAGTAGTGTGCGACCCCACCCCCATTTGTAACTTTAAAGCTCCCGTGAGCAGTGGGCTGACGAGCCTGGGATCCCGCACCTACGCGCCTGAGTGATACTATACCTGGCAGATATTGGCAGCCATCGGCAACCCCAGTACACAGCCTATCCCTGCTGATGAGGGGTAATACCCCGAAACACGTGTCCAGGGATGGCGAAGACAGCGAAGATAGCAGAAGATCGAAAGATGATGCATCGCGAACACTTTACTACATTGACCAGAGTCCTTAGGGGCGACAGCGCCGGTGTGTGAGTAGTGTGCGACCCCACCCCCATTTGTAACTTTAAAGCTCCCGTGAGCAGTGGGCTGACGAGCCTGGGATCCCGCACCTACGCGCCTGAGTGGTACTATACCTGGCAGATATTGGCAGCCATCGGCAACCCCAGTACACGGCCTATCCCTGCTGATGAGGGGTAATACCCCGAAACACGTGTCCAGGGATGGCGAAGACAGCGAAGATAGCAGAAGATCGAAAGATGATGCATCGCGAACACTTTACTACATTGACCAGAGTCCTTAGGGGCGACACCGCCGGTGTGTGAGTAGTGTGCGACCCCACCCCATTTGTAACTTTAAAGCTCCCGTGAGCAGTGGGCTGACGAGCCTGGGATCCCGCACCTACGCGCCTGAGTGGTACTATACCTGGCAGATATTGGCAGCCATCGGCAACCCCAGTACACGGCCTATCCCTGCTGATGAGGGGTAATACCCCGAAACACGTGTCCAGGGATGGCGAAGACAGCGAAGATAGCAGAAGATCGAAAGATGATGCATCGCGAACACTTTACTACATTGACCAGAGTCCTTAGGGGCGACACCGCCGGTGTGTGAGTAGTGTGCGACCCCACCCCCATTTGTAACTTTAAAGCTCCCTTGAGCAGTGGGCTGACGAGCCTGGGATCCGGCACCTACGCACCTGAGTGGTACTATACCTGGCAGATATTGGCAGCCATCGGCAACCCCAGTACACGGCCTATCCCTGCTGATGAGGGGTAATACCCCGAAACACGTGTCCAGGGATGGCGAAGACAGCGAAGATAGCAGAAGATCGAAAGATGATGCATCGCGAACACTTTACTACATTGACCAGAGTCCTTAGGGGCGACACCGCCGGTGTGTGAGTAGTGTGCGACCCCACCCCCATTTGTAGCGTTGTAAAGGTAGTTTTTAAATATTCGTTGTAAATGCATGCGCTGTAATGGAATGCGTTGTAATGGATGTTGCGTTGTAAAAAATGCATTGTAAAGGTAGGCGTTGTAAAAGTGTGCGTTGTAACGTCATACATCCCATTCTCTTTGCTCTGTCAATCTCTTCTTTCCTAGTCCTTGCTATCCTAGTCCGCCTACTCTGCTCTCTAATCTTTTCTCTCAAGCCATTTTCCGTTCTTTATCTCTACGGTCTCCTCATCCTTTCTCTTACTCCTTCTTCCTTCTGCTTTCTCCTATTGCTCTTCTCCTGCCCACTTACTCTACATCTTCTTCTTGCTTCTCTCACTTATCGTTTTCATTTTTTCCCTCTGTAAACTCTCCCATCCCTCCCTTCACATCCCCTCCAATTTCAACCATATGAATCCCCTTTTATTGCCCCACACCCTCTTTCTTGGCCTTTGTCTCCTTTAGGCTCTTACATCTCTCTCCTTGCTTCTTACTCATTAAATGGATGTTTGAGAGTAAATGAGAAAAACGTTATTTTTAGGCCGTTCTGTATTCTGCGATAGCCACGAATAATAGACATTCTAGAATGTTTCATTGTTTGAAATCAGTTTGGATTTTGTGACATATTGCGACATATCAACCGATGGACCCTTTGAGGCTCAGGTAAACGTTAACAGTGCCATTGCCTTGGATAACCATAACTCACTTAGGAAGAGTGAAACTGGAGACCATGTATAAATGTAGCAGAATGAGCAGGGTGGAAACGAGCACAATACCTGGCTCTGTGACACAGACGACAAATAGAATTTAAAAACAGTAATGGGTAATGGAAGAAGATTCCTCATTGCCTGCAGGTACAAAGCTGTCACTTGTGGCACAGACTTAAAAGGCAATAAGAAATAGTGGATTTCAGAAACTCTGATCAGACCTACTTTAAAACCACAAGAAGTACTAATGGTGATCTCACACGCTAATAGGTCTGATATGGTTGCATTGTGGAACCTGGAGTCCTACTTTTCATGTGGTAAATACTAAACCATTAGTAGCTGGTAGCAAATTATTAAGCCTCAACTGCTAAACGTCCATCTGTTCATCTGTGAAGCCCAGAAGGCAATAAATGCACAGATTCGTAAAGGGGACTATTTGAATTGTGCACAAAATGGTCACAACCCATTTACAGACTTAGGATAGAACAACTTTACACAAGGTCCGATTTCTTTTCAGGTGATTTCCTATTAATCACAGAATATTGAGCTGGCGCCAACACTCCAACTTTGGTTGCGTTAAATCTTGTGCCGGTTCACAAGACCCTCTCTTTTTACAGCGCAGTCTGAATAGAAGTCAATCGCTTTAAGGCGTTTCCTCGCTGCACTGCCTCGACCTATTCACGCAGCACAGCGGGTATTGATTAAAGAGGAGTGAACGCCGAGGAGATCTTCAAACAGGGGTCAGCGGCACCTGCCTCCTTCTGGACTTCATCACAGAATGGAAGGGGGTGGTTAACCCCTTCGCTGCTGGGGTTATTCCCCCGCTGTGCTGAGGGGGGAGGGGGCACGCACAGCGCTCACATGCTCATGACGAGCTCAGCTCGTCATGAGGCACGGCGCTCCTGTACTCATGACGAGCTAAGCTCGTCACAGGTGCATTGGCTCCCGTGGAATGTTCAGCACAGCAGGGGAATTCTCCCCACACCTGAGCGTTCCACGGCTCATGACGAGCTCAGCTCGTCATGAGCACCGGAGCGCCGTGGCTCATGACAAGCTCAGCTCGTCATGAGCATGGCAGGGGTTAAAGATAACACAGTGCATTTTCCTCAAGCGTTTTTAACCCCTTGGCTGCGTCGGTAATTCCGCCGCGGCGCTAGGGGGTGGAGGCGCCGCGCGGCGCCCCCATGCTCGTGACGGAACCACTCCATCACGAGCCACGGTGGCACTGTGCTTGTGACAGAATGGTTTTGTCACGGCCCCGTCAGCTCAATAGAACACGACGCGCAGGCGCGAAATCACTGCAGCGCAGGCGCGGCGGCCGGGCCTGTGCTGGGCAAGGGGTTAAACAGGGGTTTCCTCCTGCTTTAACAGACTTCTGCACAATTGTAATTCAGGGGTTTATGAAAGGAACTTAAATCACGCGCAGAGTTCGCTCTGTAGTAAACTATCGAATCTTAACAGATTTTAAGCTGCACGTAGATCCGGTGTGGCCGGAAATGACGTCACTTTACTGTGCCTTTTCCAAGAGCCGATGGAAGTCATTGTGGCCTTTGAAGAAGCAGACTATGGCGATTCCCCCAGCTTTGCATGTTTGTTTTATCACTTTCAAAACTTTCCTGGCCGCAGGGATGGAATTCTTCAGCATCGGGTTGATGGGAGCAGGTATCGGGCATTTTTCTCTCGCAGTTTGGAGGTTCGTATCAGTAAGTGAAATGTCCGTGTGGTGATGGGGCCCTAGGCCCACATGGTGAAGTAAAGGACGACACAGGACACCAGTTGGGGAGTGGAACTCTGGCCCTGAGCACGTGCGCTCGGGTTCTTTTATTAACAGAGTCACCTGACCCAGTGACGTCTGTGGTGGGTGGGTGTTCAGTGTAGGGTTACACTTACAGACAACTAGACTGTGTCCTGGCAGGACACTACATTCCTCCCAAAGTTCAAGGAAAAGAAAACAAAATGTCCAACCTGCAAGAAAACAGAATAATAACATTTTACAGCCCCAACAGGTTTTCTTCAGACGATCGGCTGGGGGAACGTTGAAAACAGTTCCTGGATTACAAAGTCAGTCAGATGAGCTTCAACTCAGCGGTGTACTTCCGATCATCCTTGTCTTGTTGCACTTATGTACATTATTCAACACTTGGGGTACCTGGAGCAGAATGGGATTGACCCTTGAGGGGTCTCGCGGGTGTTCCTAGTCCAATGGATGACAACGCTTGTTGGTTGTTGGAGACGACTATGGCACGAGAGATCTTTCTATGGATTTGCTGATCTTGATGCCTTTACACCTCCGTCCGGCCAGGTAACTTCCGACTTGCCTTTCTTGCCGGACTCCTCTCTCACTGGAGCCTCGAAGACTGGCCTCTCCTGCTTGGACTCTTCTTTCACTAGAGACGCTGGGAGGACCCACTTGCTGGACTCGATGGGACCGGGTGGACCGTGCGGGGCTTCGCATGAGCCGCGCAAAGGCGTCGCTGAGGAACTGCCAACGGACTCACCGCCAAGTCTCTCATGATGTCCTCGGGGGTGTTGATGTCATCCGCCAGGATGGTCTTGCCGTTAGGACATGGGTTCAGTGTCTTCACCAGACCGTTTCTCGGTGCCAGGTGTTTACCTGGGGCCTTCATACTTCCTGTTGCCTGTCGTGGAGCTGCCGCTGCTGCACCTCTCCCATATTGATTCCTCTCTCACAGGACATGCGGCCGAAGCCCTTGTCCCCTGGACTGCCACATGATCGCGTGGGCTGTGCGGGTCGCTGCGGAACTTCGGACATGGCCACAGTCGAGTCTTGTGTAGTCCACAAGGGTGGATTGTCTACTGCTCGGGTATGCTCTGCTTTGGCAGGCTTCAGGTTCACGGGGCACCCATACGGTTCTTCAGTGGTTGGTCTCCTCGAATGCAGGTTGTAGGGATTACTGGGATCCACACGGATGTTGCGATGTTCCTGTGGACAGCACCGATGTTCCTGTGTACTGACTGTTGCGATGCTCCTTTCTTCCTCTACGTTCTCTTCCTCGCCGCGGTCTGGTCTTCTTTCTTGCTTACTCATGCTAACCAGGCTTCTCCATGTAGCGGGCCCTCTACATGTCGTCGCCTTGGTCTTGTCCATGTGGTAGGACACTGTCTTCCCCAGGCTTGTTGACTAGACCTGTCGTCGTATCTTCCTGTTACTTGATCACTTCTGTTGCCTTCAATCAGGATACCCTTCTTTGGTCAATTCCATCGTGGCCCTCCTGTCTCGTCGGGTTCCTTTGGCTCTACTGTTCCTCCTTCCTTTTCTTTATGGCGTCGCGCCCTTGCTTTCCATGTTCCTTCCTGCGACATGGTCTGGTCCTCTTGCTGTCGTTGGCCTTCCCGACCAGTCTTCTCCAGGTGGCGTGCACTCCACCTGTTTCTTTCTGGTCTGGGCATAGCTCTTCGGCATGGTGTTCTTCTCTTCTCTGACTGGACCGTTTGTCGCGATCTTCTCTGTCTTTGCTTTTCTTTCCTTGGTGACCAGACTGGGTGGTCGGCTTTCATCTTGGGCATGAGTTGTCATGCTGTGCTATTTACTTTGTGGTCGCTATTCACCGTCCCGGTGTTTTGGCATTGGCGCGCTTTGTCTGCGCGGAGGAGGGTTGCGTCACCGCTCCTGGTGCAACTCTGGTGCATGCCGCAATGCGTGCTGACGATGGCGCTCTGGTTGCTGCGAGACGTCGCTGTCTCTCTTGGGGACTTTTGTGCTCTGTCCTGTGGCGTTGGCGTGTCGCTGTGCAGCTTCACTCTGGCGCTCCTGGCACGTTCCGGCGCAGTGCTGCGCGGTCCTGTCGTGCGGGTGTGTAGTTCTTGCACTCCTTGCGCGTTCCTGCTCTGTGTTCTGGTGTGTTCCTGTGGTGGCCTTGCGCTGCAGTCAGTCATGTCGCAGTGACCGTGGTGGTTGCCGTCCTCGGCTTGCGTTGCTGTGGGCTTGTCTTGGGTTAGGTTCTGTAATTGGTTGGCCCACGGCTTGTTCCTTTGTGTTGAGCCCTTCTGATTTCTGTTGGTGGCGGCAGCACCACTGGCAGACGTGGATATGGCTTATCCACTTGCTTCTGTGGTGCTTGGTTTGAGCACTGCTTGTTTCTTTCATGTGTGTGTGAGTGCAATGGTGCTGGATTGCCACTAGGTGGCAGTGCAGCTGTTTCTTTCCTCGCCGGGAGTCCTTCGGCTTGTGGAGCTGCCGGTGCTGAGCTGCATGCTGCGTGGGTGTAGGGGGTACCGCGGCCACCCTGCTGTGCCAGTGTCCAGGAGCTTCAGGCTCGTTTGGGGCTGCAGGTAGAGGGACACGTGATGCTTGTGGTGCACTACTGGAGGGCTCCTCGCAACGCTGGTGAGTCACGCACGGGGAGGGGTGTCATCCGTGCTCCAGCTCCTCTCACTGCATATTGTGGCTGGTGCAAAGCTTGTTTGTTCCTTGTAGGGGTGCAGTTGCTCGAAACGACCACCGGATGGCAGTGTGGGGTTGATGGGGAAAACGTGTGACTGGCAGCTTCTTGTATGCTGCGTGTCTTGTGGTGATTTCCTTGCTCTGCTCTGTGAGAGGCTCACTGGCAGGACTCCACCACTAGCCCTGATTGCTCAGCCTGCCGCCGCGAGTTTTCTTGGCTGTCTTCTCCTTTTGGCCGTTGCTGGGTGCACGCCATTCCTCGGTGCACTCCGCCCCTTGCCGCGCCTCGTGGGAGGCCTTTTCACTAGCTGGGCTGTGTCCGGAGGGGGCAGGGGTTGCTGGTGCCGCTACACCGCAGGTCGCATGCAGTCTCTTCTGACTATGCGGGGACCCGCGTTTCTTCCGGCGGTCTGTGCTCTGCGGCGTGTCCCGGGGTGGCGCTAGTCGCGTGCAGTCTCTCGCCACCTTGCTCCTCACAGCTAGCCCCCGTGCTTCTCAGGCTGCGCAGGGGGGAGGGGTCAAATGCCTCTTCTAGCGGCAGCGGGCCACATTCTTCGCTTGCCGCAGTTATGGCACCCTTTGGCGCGGGTGGGCTCCGCTTTCACAAACAGTCATCTGGTGAGGTCACTGCAGGCTCGCGTGGCCCCTCCAGCCTCTCACAGTGTCCGAGCTCATTTACCCCACCGCCGCAGCAACCTTAGTCACACGCTGCGCGGCAGGGGTGGCTGCAGGCCGCGGGTGGGCTCCGTTGGTCCTGCTTTGTTGCTGGGGCAATGTCTGGCACCACTCGCACTGTTTGGGGGCACAGTTAGTACATGTGGCGGGTGGGCTCTGCTTGGCTTCTCTTTCACGCTCTCACCCTCGCAGCGGCAGCTGCGCTCCACACATGCTGCGCTGCGGGGGAAAGGTAGGAGGTGCTGCAGGCGGCCTCCGCTGGCCTTCGTTTAATTAATGGGCCAATAGTTAATGTCCACAACGGGTGGGCTCCGCTTTATGTGTGTAGCTGGCGGCGCTAGCTGGCAACTGCCATTGGTACCGTTGTGTGCTTTGCGGGTGGGCTCCGCTTACGATCACAGTCCCAAGGGGGGGTCGTTTCAGGCTTGCGCGGCCCCCCAGGCAGTTTATATCGCCCGGGCTCACCTCCGGCCTACGGGCCTCCTCTCACTTCATCGCGGTCGACGCGGGTGGGCTCCGGTCGATCCGCGTTGTCACCATCTACCTTGCGGCCGGTACAGGTGGGCTCTGGCCGGTCCGCTTATTCTCTTGGGGGCACCGCCACGGCAGGGCGGCATTCCGCAGGCTGGAGAGGTGTGGGGTGGGCTCCCGGTCACCTCCTCCTTTTCCCCCAGGCTCGGGGCTCGTGGCACGCCCTGTGGGCCTCTCGGCGGCTGGCTCTTTCTGTAGGGGGGTGTGCCTTCACTGCTGGCAGCTCCCCTTTCCTTTTCCCCTCGGAGTTCTTCAGCCACGGCACGCGTGGCTAGCGTTACCGCCTCGTCGCCAATGTCGTGATGGGGCCCTAGGCCCACATGGTGAAGTAAAGGACGACACAGGACACCAGTTGGGGAGTGGAACTCTGGCCCTGAGCACGTGCGCTCGGGTTCTTTTATTAACAGAGTCACCTGACCCAGTGACGTCTGTGGTGGGTGGGTGTTCAGTGTAGTATTACACTTACAGACAACTAGACTGTGTCCTGGCAGGACACTACAGTCCGTAATAAAGAAAAGCTGTTGATTGGTTTGTTTTAAAGCAAAGGCTAGCTCGGCTTTCTGAAATGTACTGGTATAAAGTATTGCTCGTCCAGAACATTTGATGCTTGTAGCTCAGTGTCCTTGAAGCGGGTTCTTTAAAGAGCCCTGATGTTAAAAAGCTGATGTGTTGTAAAATGCACTGTCAAAATGAAAACGAATGCTAAAATGAAAGTTTTCTTGCTTTAGGTTGGTTTCATTTATTACACAAGTTTATTTTTTGTCTGCTGCAGGGACGGTATTTTCATTGTGATTCCGGAAAGATGGATGTGGCGTTACGGCCAAAGCTGCCGGCGTTAGAACTGCAGGGTAACCAGGATCAGGGCTGGCTCTAGGGCAGTGCGATCGGTGCCACCGCACCTGGTGCTGGCTTGGGGTGGGGGTGCCATGTTTATTGTTTTAAAGACACCAGAAGCCACCTTCCTTGTCCCATCAATTTTCAAGCATTAATAAAAATGTCAGATGACTCTGGTGATTAATATTCTTCCTTCCACTCTACTCCACTTAATGAAACTCCACACCACTCCACTCGCCTTTACCCCACTAACTTTGCCAATGTTTGATTTTCTTGTCCTCCACTTGAAGGATCGATGCATAACTTTCAATGACAAAGCCAAAGTGAAACAGTACCAAAGGTATTAAAAAGGGAAAGAATGCCTTTCCTATGGAAACTCTGGCCTAACTATAACTAACAGTTGCGACTGTGTAATAAATATATTATATTCAGCAGTCACTATGCCATTACATGGTGTGGGTGTAGGTGGGCGAAACATATGATTTCCTTTAACATTGTGTGTGTGTCTGTATTATACTTATTTCCTGCATGCAACACAGTGGGGAATCATTTCATTTGAAAAGTTTTGAAACTCAACTATACATTCTGTCACAATGAATGCTTAAGAAGTTGAATTTCCAAAGGTATGTTGCCTATTTACCAAATACTTTTTTTACATAAATAAATCATGTATAACTTCATGTCTATTATTTCTGGAAATTACTGCTATTCGTCGGATTACCCTGCTACTGGTCTACATGAGGCGCTGGTATTAATACAAGTTAAAGAAAGAACTTTTGAAGCTAAGAATTGTTGCTAAAAAGGTAAGTGAAACGTATCTTTTAAAACACAGTAAGTAGCAACAATTTCATGACCACTTGACCCAAAGTATTTAATTATCTGGCATTTTTCTTTTTTTATCCTCTCCTCCATAGCTCAGAAATAGGTTTCTGTTCACCAAATGATGTACCTTTAAAAAAATAAAATAATAATAATTACTGCACTGTAGGACAGTTGAACTATGTGTAGAAACCAGTGGGCGATTTAACATTTGCAGGCTGAACTGTGTCCTTTGACAAACATTCCTGGAAAAAGGAAAATCTGGTATTGGAGTACATTTTTGACCTGGCTACTGTGTATTGCTGGTACTAATGCACCCGTTTCAGATCAATGTTATACATAAGGCTTATAAATGTCGAATATCCATCCAGAAACTAAAACGTTTATTTTTTTAAAGCATCTATTTATGATGGCATGTATAATAATGTTTTGTATTTTGATCTGCAGAATGATATGCAGCAACTGGTGGAGGTTCTACGGGCCCCTATTAATTTTGAAATGATTGTATGCTGAGGAGAGCTTTGGACAAGGATCGACTGAAAATTGATGCTTGATTTGGTAAGATACTCCAAATAACCTACTTTCCTTTCTGGAAACGCACGTTCAGGTCAAAGCTGCAAATTGTTTGTGTAAAAACAGTAATGTAAATTAAACATTTGTTTTGAGTGATAAAACCTTTAGGCTTAAGTGGTCCCATAGCAAGTAATGTTATAGAAGAATTGTTTCTTTATTGCTGTTTTGTATAGCTTTTTCACTCCTTCAGTCATTTCTTTCCAAATAAGAAAGCAATCCAGGTCTTAAACAAGAAAACTTAGTGACATCACTGAGAGCACAGTGCTTCCAGCTTTACGTCTGACTTTTATCTGCATCCCTGCTCCTAACATTGCTTGTAGGCCATTATGTACTGGTCACCAGGGCAGTCTCTTAACATTTTCCCCCAGGCAGGCATGCTGCAAGCATAGCTCAAAGGAACTCCCTCCATATAAAAGCCAGCATATGTTGAACCCAAGATAGTCCAATTCACGTTTGCACGGGTGACATATTGTGATTATTTTTGGTAACTGGGAAAACACACTGGCTGCCATAAACTTTTATACATCTGTAATTATCCTATATGTTAGATGGGCAGTGTTTAAAGACACTATGCTGTCAAACTATGGGGTCAATGTTTGCGGTCAGAGATCGAAACCTCAGATTCCCTCGTCTTTTGAGAAAAAACACGTTTTTTTCTAACAACATTCTAAAACTTGAATTGCTCTTCTGAATCAAACTTGCTCCCGCACTCTTACAGTCCAGAAAGGGAAATTTTCTTTCTTCACCTTCAATCTGATAAGTGGCCTGATTTCACACGTGCACCTTTGACACAAGCACCATAAGCTAAGTTGAAAACATCTCATAAGGCACCCTTAATGCTGAAGGGGGATCCAGTGATTTATGAAGGCTGCCGGGCTAAAAGAAAACCTAACGTAACTTTGTTGAAGCAAGGGTACTTATCTATGTTTTTTTTATCTTTTTAGAATGCTATGGAATCTCCCTGCAAGCTGCCTACCTCTCAACAACCAATCAATAAGGGGTACTCTTTCCATATTTATCTGCAATTGCAAAAGAGGACAAACTACTCGAAATCTGGGAACACAACAGAGTTGCTTGTTTTGTTGAATTTATAAAATTCTTTTTGCTTACTTTTGAATGTTATCTTGTACAGGGTCCAATTCCTCTTTGAGGCCAAGGATGTGCTTTGGGTAAATAAAAGCTTACAAATGCAAGTAATTTCAGATCAATTGTATTTCAACGAATTCTTTGTTCTGTGTATTGCTACAGGTCAACCTATCAAAATTTAGGGTAATGCACTTTACCTCAAATGAAGACAAAACACAATGGGAAAATGTCAAAAGTTGCAAGGCTGCTACTCAATGCAAACTGACATACTTACTTTCTTCACAAATTTATTTTATATCGTCGCAACCTTGTGTAAAGAAGGAAAATGTTTTAAATCCAAACCATTTTATTTTTTACAGGGACGCTGTGTTTCTCCAATATATTAATTTCACATTTGTGTTTTTAAATTATACCTGAGGAATACTGGTTGAGAAAAATGGCATTCGGAGAATGTGCTCGCGTCACGGTCGTCAAGAAATCACCCAACCATACCCCACTATTTAAACATTGAGGAATGATCCACAAGCATGCAGAGCATTTCATAGAATCATTCAGAAGTAATCATCATTTGTAATAACCTAGAGTGCCCGCTCAGTGGATACTCTTGGTTGTAACGAATGGGGGTTACTTCTAAATGATTCCACTGGGTACTCTTCGTTGTTATGAATTGATTATGGAATGGATCATAGGGTGCTTCCCCCACTCCCCTTGTGTATATTCATTGGAAATTCCCTTCATCCTGCAGTAGTCCACAAGTTATCTAAAATTAATACACACTCATTTTGAAGTTGTCATTAAATCACACTGGAGTCATCCACAATAACCGTGACATTTTCTTGAAGTCATCCTGAAGTAATTCACACTCATCCTGAAATTGTCACTTAATATTTGTTAAGTAGTACAAGATCATCACACATTTTTAATTGATGTAATCGGGACACCATCCTGGAGTTATCCACAGTAATCCTGATGTTGTCCTGAAATCATCCTGGAATACTTCACACTCATCCTGAAGTTGTCAATTAGTATTCCTGAAGTAAAACAAGATCATCACGCATTTTCAATTGAAGTAATCAGGACACCATCCTGGAGTAGTTGTTGTGATGACTCCATAGAGTCATCTCATTTAAATATGTATCCCTATAGGCATACTTCAGGATGGCTTTGGATGATTTCCCCAGATAATTGCAGGAATAGCCCGGCTGAGGTCATCAGATGACGTCAGAATGACTCCAGGACGATCTTCCTTTTTGACCTGGGATATCCACTCCCTTGTCAGGGTCAGGGCCGCCTGGGGGTAGTCAGTCAGATGCTTCCAGGTCTGTCAGGGCGGCATTTATCCATTAATTGAATTGTGGATTCAGGCTGGTTCTCCCTCAAGATTGGTACGTTTGCCAAAACCAATACCAGTGGAGAGGCCGCTGGTGGAAGGTGGAGGACCTGCTGTGGATAATGATTTAGTCCCACACTAGGGTTTTCGGATCTTGCTAACAACCGAGGATCAGCCCTCTCCCACAGTCACCGGAACCGCCAAACAATTTGAAATACTTGTCACAGATAATGGTGAGGTTGTTTCTTCCGTTATCGTCTTAGAGTGTACATTAACTTGCGGAAGCAACATACTTGACCATGTAGGAGTGCCAGTTACAGTACTCTTTAATAATTAGGAAGTCAGGGGCAGGCAAAAGAACAAACGAACAAGTACAGCCAAATGTTGCAGAGCTGCGAGAAAACACGCTACGGTGTGTCCTCTGTATGAGCAGGGTAAGGTAGAAATGAATGAAACGTGAGCCGCGGTAGCAAGGAAAATGCTCTGGCGTTTCCTTTGCGAGAAAAGCGGCTCTGGTACACATAAAACAAGGAATGGACGACACAGGAAGGAGGCACACTGGCTTCTTCCCGTAGTTATATGTACCGCCAATAACTCTCTTCGGGGAAATCCGAAGAGCGGGCACTGCAAATGGGATGAAAAACAGTCCTCAGCCGATTCAGGAATGACGCTGAAAAGACTTCACACTTGAATCCGGCGGGGATCACCATCCGCCATCTTGACTCACAATCCAAAACAATTGTCAAGCACCTGCCTCAGGCGGAGGAGGTACTTATAAATGGCCTGCCCTCTGTCTCCCTCGACCTCGCCCCACTGCCTGCTGGGAACAGTAGTCCCTCAGGCCTTTTCTTAATCTAAGCCCGGGAGCTGGTTTATACCTGTTGAGGTGAATAGCCTGTTTAATTGTTCTCAGGTGGGTGATCGCTACAGTCACTCAGTTTGCCAAGGCCACTTCTGCTTCTTCATTGATGACCACAGTTCTTGTTTTGGTCATTTTATCTGCAGTATTGTTGAATAGAGATGCAAGGGAGGTGTCTGATGAACAATGAGCATCCACGTGGCCCACATATATCTGACACTTCTGCCCTTTATTCCACATCTCTTCCCAAAGCTGCTCACCACCCCAGATAGGAGTGCCCTTAATCTTCCATCCGTCTTTGTGCCAAGTTGGAGCGCAACTTATTAGTCCTTGATAAGTGACCCAACTGTCAGTGTACACAAATGTTTTCTCTCCAATGGGGGCTTGTTCAATTACTGCTGCTACCCCCTGCAGTTCAGCAAGCTGGCTTGATCCATTATCTCCTCCTCGCAACAACAGTGTTTCTGTGGCTGCCTGGAATGCAACTGCCTGCCATTGTCTTTGCCTTGATGACATTGAGCGGTTCCATCTGTAAACCATGCATTTGGTTGTTCTTCTTCAGTAAGCTGTTCAAAGGGTGGGGCTGTTTTGAACGGCGAAGGTTCCATTTCAATAACGTCTGATGGGGGGGCTATTGCCTGTAAGTCCACTGCTCCCAGCATGTCTTCTTGTAACTTTGAACCTCCTGCTGGCCCAGGTTTTGCTCTCTGCTGCAGATCCCATTTCCACTTTACAATGGTAGACTCCTGTGCTCTACCTACTTTGGCCCCAATCCCTCCTTCCTTTATCCAGCCTAGCAGAGGGACTCTCGTTCTTAGGATAGCTGGCCGGTCACCAGTTATGCGCTCTGTTTCGACCAGCGCCCAGTATTCTCCTGCTAATTCTTTCTCTAATGGGGTATACTTGCTCATTGATGGTGTTAATTTCTTTGACCAGAATCCTTGTGGCACTTTCTTTCTTCCCTGTCTTTGCCTTAGGCTCCACATCACTACATCATCCTGTATTATCACCTCTAGTTCAAATGGGTCTCCTTCTGTGATTGGACCTAGTGCAAAATAATTCTGTAATGCATAATTCACCCCTTCAAAGGCCTCTTGTTGTTCAGGCCCCCATTGAAAGACATGTTTCTTCCTAGTCACTTGATATAATGCCTTCAGTATTAATCCTAGATGAGGGATATTCTGCCTCCAAAACCCCATCAAGCCAATGAGCCGTTGTGCTTCTGCCTTTGTTGTAGGAACCCTTAGCTGCTGTACTATATCAATCACTTGTTGTGGTATTCATTTTAACTGGTCCTGACCAAATAGCACCCAAGAATGTGGGACCTTGGACCTTTGTGAGGTTAATAGCCCACCCTCTTTGTTGTAGGTATTCAATTAACCTCTCTAGTGTTCCTGAGACCTGTCCTTTGGTGTCTCCAGTTATCATGATGTCATCAATATAATGTGCAAGGCGGCTGTCTCCTCCCGAGAAGTTGGCCAGATCTCTGGCTATCAATCCATGACACAATGTGGGGCTGTGTACATATCCCTGAGGCAGGTTTGTGAATGTGTACTGTCTATCGAGCCAACTCACGGCAAATTGGTCTTGGCTCGCCTCATCAATGTCAATTGAGGAAAAGGCATTTGTTAGATCAATGATAGCATTCCACTCCCCTACTTCTTTGCTCAACTTTTCAATCAAAGTGATAATGTCTGGGACTGTAGTTGCTAAAGGTGGAGCCACTTTATTCAGTTGTCGATAATCAACAGTCATTCTATATGTATTATCAGTTTTCTTTAAAGGCCATATAGGAGAATTAAATGGACTCACAGCTGGTCTAAGCACGCCAGCATCTAGTAGCCCTTGAATTGTTCCTCCTGGTATTCTATATTGTTTAATACATACTGGCTCTGCCGGCGGGGGCACATGTAATGGACTCCATTTTGCATGACCAACTAAAATTGTCATAGACTTCTTTATGTGCATACATCTTACACCAAAGGTGAATGTCCCCCATTGCGTCTCGATTGTTTTGCCTAGTAGCAAATCCATGCCAATTATGTTTTTTTGGGTACCTCTGCCATTTCTGCTGTAAAAGGTGGTCCTTTACTGATTGACATTTTAAGCCTAACAGGTTTAGCTTCTGTCTCAGCACCTCCATAGCCGTTAATGATTGCACTTTTCCCTGGCAGTCTTTTGGGGTTCCCGTTTATTAAGGTCACTTCCACTCTGGTATCAAGCAGTGCCATAACATGTTGTGTTCCTTTCTGCCAATATATAGTAAGAGGTACATATGGCCGCCGATCCCCGGGGCTTACCTCTTGCACTTCTCTAATTCCCAGGGTTTGGCCTGAGCTTCATAAAGGTTCTGGAACTTCCCAGCCATCGCTGGGAAAGTCAGGATATAAAGTCGAGATAGGCACTTTCCTATTTTTACTTGGCTCTTTCCTCTTTTCCTCTGCTTCTCCCATTGGTGGAGCAGAGGGCTGTTTTTCACTCTCTGCATTCTTTTCCTTTTGCCTACGCTGAGGTGCTTTCCATTTGTTAAGCAAATAAGTAGTTGGCTTCCTATCTATCTACTCTTTCTTCACTCCAGCATTTAACCCCTTGACCGCTGCGGTAATTCCGCCGCGGTGCTGGGGGGTGGGGGGGGGCGCGCTGCGCCGCCATGCTAGTGACGGAACCAGTCAATCCAAATATTCGGATATAAGTCAATAAGGACACTCAATGAGAAGCAACAGACCAATAGTGTGTACAAATCAACTTTAATGAAATAGTAAAGTAAATTTATGAGTTAGAATCAAAGCAAGGCAATTTGATACAATCTCATAATGATGATCCAAATGGTCAGATTGACTAAAACAAAATATAATCATATACACAAGTATAATGTCCACCAGACCAGCATTAAGTAAGCTTAGCTGCTTAGCGTCAAACACCTAATTAAAAGCCATGTAACAGTTGAAATACCATTCCCTTGTTCTTGACTTGTAAAACAGCATTAATCAACTGACTATGAAATGTACAGTGAATATTAGAATACATTAGGATATTCATAACATTCTTATAAGCACAAGAATCTAAGTAAAGCATAATACATTTGCTTGCAAATATAACCCTTATGTCTTTATCAATAGAATAAAGCAGTGAAATAAAGGCCCAACATCCCTAGGTGGAGCTTAACTCATCCACAGTGCTGGGAAGCCCTTTTCCTTCCTCCCGAGTCCCTCTCGAGCACCACAGCCAAGGAACAGCACAGCCAGGGAGGCAGCTATGGGCGATGGCGGCTTGCACAGTCCCATCAGCAAGCTTCAGTCCCTTCGCACACGTCTCTGTCTTTAAATAACCTGAAGCTTGGCTTATGTCATATTCTGTTCCTTTCTCGCAATTTCTAGCTTTGTTATCAGAATGTGTCCTTTGGCTACCTTAACACTCCTAGCTTTTTCCTGAGCTCTTCCTCAGGGCCAACATAACTTTTGGCTGCCTCTCTCCCACACTTCCTGCTTCCCGTGCCTTCTTATCATACCAGCTGCAGACAGTCACGTCTGCGGAATGCTGAAAAACAAGCTTAGATGCAACAGCGTGAACCTTCTGTACTGCTCACATTTTTTCTGCATGTATTATCGCTCATCCACCCTGTTCAAACTAATTAACCCTTCGCGTCACAATGTCTTCCGCAACTATCCCTATACTACACAACGATCCAGTCTAGAGCAGTCCCCTCTATGCCGGCTTCATAGAGTCTTTGTTTCAGAGTGTCATGGTCAATCGTGTCACAGGCAGCCGAGAGTAGCAAGAGCCCCCAGTTGTCCCCCCCCTCCCAGTAACAGGGATATTCTACATCAGATAGTGCTCTTAGACAGCAGTGATCTTCTGTGAGCTGTTTAAACTGTGACTAACGATGACCACAGCTGTCGAAAGGGTAACGCCGCTATGTTGTCATACCCACTTCTGTATGGGAGGATGGAAAGATAACAAGAACTGCTCTAAGTATATCTTTTCCATGATTTCTTTATTTTGTGGACAGCTCCAGACGGAGCATCTGTTGGTCATACCTCTAGCCCTATAGTATAGGGCCTGAGGAGGTTCGTGGAGCCCTTCTTTAATTTGTCGTAGCCGAACTCTATATGTTTTGCTGTCGATCCCCAACCTTTCCAGAATGCTTCTGGGGCTTGGCTGTTCGGTTAATTTTGCATTTTATTTGGGTGTTTGGATATCCTTATGGTTATAGAAGTCAATAATATAGGTCAACACAATTCCAAAAGGCAAGTAGGTTAAAACTTTACTCCCTCTCCTGGCCACAAAATGAAGTGCACAGTCCATATTAAACACACTTTAAACAGCTCACAGAAGATGACTGCTTTCTAAGAGCACTCTCTGATGTAGAATATCGCTGTTGCTAGGGGGGGAACGGGGGCTGGTTTCACTGACTTGTTAACACAAAATGTTGGCTGTGGGTGCACTGCTTAACATACAGGTCTTAGCACAGAGCAAAGGAGAAATTTGGAGGGAAAAACTGATAGTCAGTGGGAATGAGAGGGACAAACGACAGAGTTTGGACAGCAAATCCCACAATTCAACAGGTTAAATGTAAGCAATAATGGGCAGGAAAAAACACAAGTTTAAACACAAAAACAGGTGATAAAATATGCAATCACGGGCAGGTTAAAACTACAATTTTAAAGTGTAACAACCTCAGACAAAGACAGTTAAAGACATTTAAAAAAAAAGAAGAGATGATGCAATCACAGGTATGGAAAATCGTTTTTTAACCTTTTTAGGAAAGAAATATCAAGAGTCTGCCTCCTTACCACTTTCTGGACTCTGCTCACAGCAATCTGGGGCACAGGTAGGCTGAAACTCACAAGATGGAGGAGAATGATGTGGGGTGCACCCTGCAAAGCCTTAAGGGACCTGGGCAGGTGTGAGAGGAGGGCTCAGGTTTGCTTGGAGCTTAGCAACCAATCACCAGTCCTAGGTCTGCTGGCCTGGGGGTGGGGCTGGGAATTACATTAAGGTGCTGGTGTAATGGTAAACAACCTTTACAACGCAACTTTTACCACGCAGTGCCTTTACAAGGCAACTTTTACAACGCAAACCATTACAACGCATTGCGCTGGGGGGCGCTCTAGGATAGGGAATGGGTTTAATGTACTATCCAACACCTTCCCTACTATCCACGGGGACTGGAGTTGGAATAGTTAATTAAACAATTCACTATCCAGCGCCTAAAAGCATTATGCGTTTTAATGGTATTCGTTGTAAATACCGCGTTGTAAAGGCACGCGATGTAAAAGTATGCGTTGTAACGTCATACATCCGGTGTAATATGAAGATGGCACCAGGCTGATGTCCCATCCCACTGCAATAGAAATCCTGAGGTCCGTGCTGTGGCTTCTGGTTTTCAGGGACCTTGGGGTTTGCTAGGCCTCACAGCCCCTGGTGTCTTGCCCCTCCTGCTACTCGCTTCTTTCCCTTTCGGGAGGTCTTGAGCACGACTATAAGCACTAACGATTACCACAGCTGTCGAAAGGGTAACGCTGCTATGTTGTCTTACCCACTTCTGTATGGGAGGATGGAAAGATAACAAGAACTGCTCTAAGTATATCTTTTCCATGATTTCTTTATTTTGTGGACAGCTCCAGACGGAGCCATCTGTTGGTCATACCTCTAGCCCATGGGTACTCACAAACTTTCTCTCGGGGGCCAAATTTACAGTGTGGTATGTGGCCGAGGGCCGCACCGGTGGGGGCGGGGTCAGCGGGGGAGAAGGCAGGCCTCGAGCAACAACAAAAAACTGGTACCATGAGGTTGATCACTGGTCCCTGCAGCGGACGCCTTCGTCCACTGAGCCACCAGACCCGACATACACACATCTCTCTCTCTCTCGTTCTTTCTCAGTCTCTCTCTCTCTCTCTGTCTCTCTCTCCCTCTCTCTGTAACCCTCTCCCTCTCTGTTTCCCTCTCCTCACTCTATTTCCCTCTCCCTCTCTCCTTTCTTCTCCCTCCTTCCCTGTCTCCCTCTGTCTCCTTCCCTCTCCCTCCTTCCCTCTGTCTCCTTCTCTCTCCTTCCCCCTCCCTCACTCTGAGGTCTCCCTCCCTCATTCTGAGGTCTCCCTCCCTCGCTCTGCCTCCCTCCCTCGCTCTGCCTCTCTCCCTCGCTCTGTCTCCCTCCCTCGCTCTGTCTCCCTCCCTCGCTCTCCCTCTGTCTGCCTCTGTCTCCCTCCCTCGGCCTATGTCTCCCTCCCTCGCTCTCCCTCTGTCTGCCTCTCCCTCGCTCTCCCTCACTCTCCTTCGCTCTCCCTCTGTCTGGCTCTCCCTTTATCTCCCTCCCTCGCTCTCCCTCTGTCTGCCTCTGTCTCCCTCCCTCGCTCTCCATCACTCTCCCTCGCTCTCCCTCTGTCTGCCTCTCCCTTGCTCTAACTCTGTCTGCCTCTGTCTCTGTCCCTGGGCCTCTGTCTCCCTCTCTTGCTCTCCCTTGCTCTCCCTCTGTCTGCTTCTCCCTCCCTCTCCCTCTGTCTGGCTCTCCCTCTGTCTCCCTCCCCCCTCTCCCTCTGTCTCCCTCCCCCCTCTCCCTCTGTCTGCCTCTGTCTCCCTCCCTCGCTCTCCATCACTCTCCTGTGCTCTCCCTCTGTCTGCCTCTCCCTCGCTCTCCCTCTGTCTGCCTCTCCCTCGCTCTTACTCTGTCTGCCTCTGTTTTCCTCCCTGGGCCTCTGTCTCCCTCCCTCGCTCTCCCTTGCTCTCCCTCTGTCTGCTTCTCCCTCCCTCTCCCTCTGTCTGGCTCTCCCTCTGTCTCCCTCCCCCCTCTCCCTCTGTCTGCCTCTGTCTCCCTCCCTCGCTCTCCATCACTCTCCTGTGCTCTCCCTCTGTCTGCCTCTCCCTCGCTCTCCCTCTGTCTGCCTCTCCCTCGCTCTTACTCTGTCTGCCTCTGTCTCCCTCCCTGGGCCTCTGTCTCCCTCCCTCGCTCTCCCTTGCTCTCCCTCTGTCTGCTTCTCCCTCCCTCTCCCTCTGTCTGGCTCTCCCTCTGTCTCCCTCCCACCTCTCCCTCTGTCTGCCTCTGTCTCCCTCCCTCGCTCTCCATCACTCTCCTGTGCTCTCCCTCTGTCTGCCTCTCCCTCGCTCTCCCTCTGTCTGCCTCTCCCTCGCTCTAACTCTGTCTGCCTCTGTCTCCCTCCCTGGGCCTCTGTCTCCCTCTCTTGCTCTCCCTTGCTCTCCCTCTGTCTGCTTCTCCCTCCCTCTCCCTCTGTCTGGCTCTCCCTCTGTCTCCCTCCCCCCCTCTCCCTCTGTCTGCCTCTGTCTCCCTCCCTCGCTCTCCATCACTCTCCCGCGCTCTCCCTCTGTCTGCCTCTCCCTCGCTCTCCCTCTGTCTGCCTCTGTCTCCCTCCCTGGGCCTCTGTCTCCCTCCCTCGCTCTCCCTTGCCCTCCCTCTGTCTGCTTCTCCCTCCCTCTCCCTCTGTCTGGCTCTCCCTCTGTCTCCCTCCCCCCCTCTCCCTCTGTCTGCCTCTGTCTCCCTCCCTCGCTCTCCATCACTCTCCCGCGCTCTCCCTCTGTCTGCCTCTCCCTCGCTCTCCCTCTGTCTGCCTCTGTCTCCCTCCCTGGGCCTCTGTCTCCCTCCCTTGCTCTCCCTTGCTCTCCCTCTGTCTGGCTCTCCCTCTGTCTCCCTCCCTCGCTCTCCCTCTGTCTGCCTCAGTTTCCCTCCCTCGCTCTCCATCACTCTCCCGCGCTCTCCCTCTGTCTGCCCCTCCCTCGCTCTCCCTCTGTCTGCCTCTCCCTCGCTCTAACTATGTCTGCCTCTGTCTCCCTCCCTGGGCCTCTGTCTCCCTCCCTCGCTCTCCCTTGCACTCCCTCTGTCTGCTTCTCCCTCCCTCTCCCTCTGTCTGGCTCTCCCTCTGTCTCCCTCCCCCCCACTCCCTCTGTCTGCCTCTGTCTCCCTCCCTCGCTCTCCATCACTCTCCCGCGCTCTCCCTCTGTCTGCCTCTCCCTCGCTCTCCCTCTGTCTGCCTCTGTCTCCCTCCCTGGGCCTCTGTCTCCCTCCCTCGCTCTCCCTTGCTCTCCCTCTGTCTGGCTCTCCCTCTGTCTCCCTCCCTCGCTCTCCCTCTGTCTGCCTCAGTTTCCCTCCCTCGCTCTCCATCACTCTCCCGCGCTCTCCCTCTGTCTGCCCCTCCCTCGCTCTCCCTCTGTCTGCCTCTCCCTCGCTCTAACTCTGTCTGCCTCTGTCTCCCTCCCTGGGCCTCTGTCTCCCTCCCTCGCTCTCCCTTGCACTCCCTCTGTCTGCTTCTCCCTCCCTCTCCCTCTGTCTGGCTCTCCCTCTGTCTCCCTCCCCCCTCTCCCTCTGTCTGCCTCTGTCTCCCTCCCTCGCTCTCCATCACTCTCCCGCGCTCTCCCTCTGTCTGCCTCTCCCTCGCTCTAACTCTGTCTGCCTCTGTCTCCCTCCCTCGCTCTCCCTCTGTCTGCTTCTCACTCTGTCTCCCTCCCTCGCTCTCCCTCTGTCTGCCTCAGTTTCCCTCCCTCGCTCTCCATCACTCTCCCGCGCTCTCCCTCTGTCTGCCTCTCCCTCGCTCTCCCTCTGTCTGCCTCTCCCTCACGCTACCTCTGTCTGCCTCTCCCTCGCGCTCCCTCTGTGTGTCTGTCCTAAGCCCCCCAACACTCACCCCAGTGTATGTCAGGGGAAAGGAGATGTGTATCTGTCCTAAGCCCCAGCCCAATGGTTTGGTGCCCAACCCGTCAAACCTTAACTGAGACCCTTAATTAAAACTCATTAGCCCCATCTAGACTAAGGATCAAACTCAAATTCCTCTCCATATATAGACATTTTAATATAACATATATTTGCTTTTGTCTTCCCTTAAAAACGTGTGCCATTTCTTGGAACACTTTTTCCCTTTTTAAATAGTGTTTCATTTTCCATTTTCTTCCAGATACAAACAGAATGACAAACCCTTCTATGCCAACCTAATAACATGACGTGACTGACTCCGCCCCGCCTCATTTGATTTCCAGATAGGACCTAAACTGAGAAAATCGTCCGTGCATGTCTATAACAAAAACAGTGCGGCGGAGATGTCATTTATCAGTAAAAACCGAGAAGGTGTTAAAAGTGAGACGATAGATATAATGTTGCTGCATACTTCTGCCTTTCTGCACTTTTAAAATGCAGTGACCAGCCGAGTAGTCTTTCTTCATCGTTTAGCTGCACAAGTGTGGCTGACGCTGGCCCAGCCCCGTCGGCCTTACAGGGTCTCACTCGTCCAAAGCCCTCATTCCCTTAGAGATGCAAGGCTGACCTGTGACTGGTTCTACCCTAGCACCCCCTGACTTTCAAACGGCGCCATTTGATAGGTTGGCAGACAAGGATGAATTGTACCTCTTTAAGGCCAGGTAGCCATCCATCCTCCCCCTGGAGCCGGTTTGCTCAAAAATACCAAATATAGATGTTTTTAGATTCAGAAGCCAAACTAGAGTTGGTATAGCTAGCATCAATCTCAACTAGATTTCCCCTTGTTTAAAACACTGTGGGGCAGATTTATGAAGGCCTTGCGCTGCGGGTGCGTCACTTTATTTGACGCAACGGCGGCGCAAACACTGTGCCCTATTTACAACGTGACGCATCTAGGAGATGCGTCACGTTGTAAAGCCCTGCGCCATAGGAGGCGTTCCTGCACAGGGGGGTGTTCCTGCGCAAGAACGCCTCCTAAAAGTGGCTGAGTGAAATCTATAAGATTTCACTCAGCCACTTTCAGGACAATGCTGCGTCAAAACCCTGCGCCTGCTTGAAGCAGGCGTAGGTCTTGACGCAGCATTGTATAGATGGGGCACCCCCGAGCCATGCTGGAGCTGCGTCGCGCTTGTGACGCAGCTCCAGCAATGCGCCACATTTACGGCACAGATGCGTGACGCATCTGTGCCGTTTTTGCCCCATGGTGCGCCGCATTGTAAATGCGGCGCACCATGGGTGGCGGAGCAGCGGCGCAGGATGACTGGCGCATCCCTGGGGATGCGCCAGTCATCATAAATCTGCCCCAAAGCCTACTAGATTTATACACACCTTTGTCTTCAAATGCTACCTGTGTGTGCCTGGGTTGAGACAGCTTCCGGGCACAGCCGCACCCGAGCAATTCACAGGTCTTTAAAAGACCATTCCCATGTTAATGAGGCTTTGTTCACCTCGTAGGCCCCCCCGGCCCCGGCCCCCACAGAGCAGCAGTCTCTTGACTCGCGCTGCCGCAGGGGTGTTTGCTGACACTATTAAAATATATATATATATTAAAAAGGGTACGATGTTTGGACGGCCCGCGGGCCGCTGGAGGCCCGCAGGCCGTACTACGAGTACCCCTGGACTGGTCCCCTTCCAGCTGTGGTTCGAGCGCAGCGTGCATTGGCGGTGTTCAGTCGCCCGCCACGGTTCTGGAACACCCGTGCTACTGTACCTGATGCACTCATCGTTTCTAGCAGAGGTGTCCAGGGCGTTGAGTTCATCGTCCTGGTGCAGGCAATGAGCCCGTCCCCTGGTTAAGCGGCAGAGTAAAGTATTAGACCGTTACCTCTGTTAGGGGCCTCGGTGCCACTGCGAGTGCTGCACAATTGCCCCCCTCCCCCCACGACGCTATGCTTAGCAGACATTCCTTACCTTATGCAAGGGCAAGGACAATATATATTTAGCATATTTTTTGTGGCGGCGGAAGCTATTCTTAGAGTGCAGTGACCCCTTGACATTAGTGCGTTTAATGGTGTCATGTGTACGAAACACCGCCCGACCCCTGTGTGCGCCCCTCTCCGCCACCGCTCCCCAGGTGCCCCCCACCTCACTGTCGCACACAACCTACTATGTATATATAATAAAAGCAGCATTTCAAATGCAAGAGGTTTACAAGTCACGCCCGGGTGCCCGTGAGTCCTGGAATCGAAGTATCCATATCCATACATCCAGGGCCGGCGCTAGGCATGGGCAGTATGGGCAGCTGCCCAGGGCCTCGCGCTCAGCTCAAAAACATGGGGCCTCGCTGGGGTCTCGCTTCGGCCTCGCTTCGACGTGAAAGGCTTCATTAAAGTCAGGCCACCTGCTCCTCCGGGGCCCCCTCCCCTCCGATCACTGCAATTTTACATGTAGCTAATGAGGTGCCAAAGGCGTGGTGTCAGCCCTGGGATAACGGGCATGGGGGATGGAAAGAATGGCCGGGGGGGGGGGGGATCTTGGGACAGCAGGGAAGACTATTGTGTGTGAGCAGGTCAAGGGCGGGGCTGTGCTCTGTTGAAAAGGTGCCATTTGCGTTACCACGCAACAAATGGCCCTTTTGTTTTCAGGATCGGCTGAAAAGTAATAGGTGAGGAGGGGCGGCAAAGTAGAAGAGGGAGAAGCTGTGGCTTAGCAAAGTTTATAGTCAAAGCCACACACCTCTTCTAAGCCCTGGGGAGGTGGTCCCCACTTCCCTGGGCTTCCATGCTTTGGATCATGGCCCAAGTGTGGGGCCCCCTTCTCTCGGCCTCACATCCCTTATCCAGCGCAAAGAGGCCCAGGGTAGGAGAGGCCCCTTGTGCCATGCAGCAATGGATCAGACCTCTGGGCCCAAGTGTGGGGCCCCCTGCCCTGGGACATACAGTCGTTATTCAGAATGGTGACACCCAGGGTAGGGCCCCCCACCCCATCTCCTGACCTTTGTAGCACTAAAGTATGGCTCTGAAGCCCACCTGGGCTTTGTGCGCATTGAGCAGCTTAATAGAACTGAGGAACTAGGTTAGAGTCCCAGCGTCTGCTGAACATCCTGTGATTCTGGGCATATATCTATTTGCACATGCCCCTAAAAAATGAAAATATCCTTTTGTAAGGTAACTGGTGATCATGTAAAGCTCTCTAATGCCTTAGAGCTGATTTCACATAATATGAAACTGCAAATCCCCTCACGTTCTGGAACTGTGAGTCATGCCTGACTTTACTGCCACAGTCCATGTAACACAGCAGAGTTTTACATTTGTGGGTGCATTTGCTGTGGGGGCCGTCCAGAGAATTTTCACATGCGCTGGAAATAGGGGTGAGTATGGTGCTATAGCACCCCATAAATAACTGTAGGAAGGTGGCTACCTGACTATGGTTACCCCAGATTTTTTGCCTGTGTTTAGCTGGTTTTTTGACTTAGTTGACCTGGTTCCCTGCTAATCAGGGCCCCAGGCCATCTGCTCTCTCTGTAAAATGGATTCCATGTACCCTAGGTACATACCACCAATTGGAAATGGACTCCTTGTCAGCCCCTGTAGAATGCACTATAGGTGCACAGGGCACAGGAGCCACTAAGGCCTACCAGGGGCTGCAGCATATCTTTTGCCACCCCTGGCTGGTTCTTAAATTGACACAACTGGCTGATCACTCAGCTGGGGTAAGGTGGTGTAAACACCCCTTGCTTAGATATAGTATACCTATATCTAAACCTATATCTGGACACATATTAGCCTGTGAGCCACTCCTATGGAAGGCCTCATCAATCCTGGAGGCAGAGTGCGTGGTTTCATGTGAGATGGAGCTCTAGCATGAGCTGAGCCTGTCTGCAGCTGTCGGGAACAAATCCCTAAGCTGTTTCAGGATAATGCCATACCATATACTATTAAGTGCCTTATAATCCTCGCGGTTATTTAGCAACTTTGGTTTGGCTTTATCAAAACATGTCGTGTAAGGTGTCATACGCTTTGGAATACCATCCCCTCGCCAGTTCTGGCGACGGGGATGGCATTCCACCCCTCTAGAGGGGTAAGACATGTTACTTTGCTTTAATGCGGTTGATTTCTCCAAAGACCTTAAGATCCCCAAAATGGATGCCTCTGCCACAGACAAATGTCTGGACCCCTGGAGCTGACCGAAACCCAGTCAAGGGGGTCCTGGACAAAGGGTTTCCTGTCACAGGGGGGTGTCACCGCCCTCCAGACAGGAGATAGTGTATTGTAGCAGGGAGGTTTGAAAGAAACCAGACACTGCCTGGGGCGCACAAGGCTGCCCCTTGCATAATCCGGCCAAACCGGTTCTGGGGCACTCCAGCCCTCGTGCCAGGGCGGCCTGGATCAAAGGAAGGGGGTGTATCCACCCACTTCCTGGGTCCCACCCATAGGAGGGGACCTAGCAGGTAATCACGCCCACCAGATTCGAATAAGAGTGGGAGCAGTGCCAATGCACATCAGATTTTCCTGGAAGAAACATTTGAAACGATATTCTGGACCCTTCGCCCTCCATCTCAACGTGGAAGCCCGAAGAATCTCCCTTGTGGTCAAGGAGTGACCACCCTGCAGCAGCAGGCACCATCCAGCCCTCGACGTCTACTTAGTTGCAGTTCCCGCCGGAACTCGAGCGACTGAGATCGACGAGATCAAGCCTGCCCAGCTTCTAACAGCCCGATCCACAGTCCCTGCAAAGCTGAGACCCGTGGAGGCGACCGGAAGCGTGGGACACGCCATCTTGAAGTGACCACGAGACGCTGACCGTGCAGCCCACGAGTGACCCTCAAAGCTGTACACCGGGGTTTGAGAAGCCCCCACCCTGAGCTACTCCTGAGCCGAAGTTCAGCCCTCCACACTCGACGAGTGCTGCGTGGGGCCCTTTGGCACGATTTGGCTCAACGCGTTGGCCCGGTCACTTGCCAGCTGGCTTGTGGTCCCTGTGCCGACGAACTACAAAAGAAGACTCGTGATTCTGGTTGCTCCAGATCCACACCAGCTCCCCTGAAAGGGAGCCCCGACTCTGACCTTCCTGGTCCGAGTGAGACGCCATCTTCCACTCCCGCGTGGATTGCTCTTACCAAGGCTTGTTTGCTCCAAACCGGAAGCCGACTGCACCGACGGTGAGAGCCTGCGTGGGACAGATCGTGACCTGCTCCTGGACGTCGCAGATGCCCCAGAGCCCACGTGACAGCGAAGAGAAGCGCCTCGACGACCACCTGATTGCGCCCGACATTGCCTGGTTCCGTCCTGGTTCCACCCTGGTCACTGCTGAGTGACCCAGACTCTGTCCCCTCTGCTTTCAGGTACTCTACAACTTGAGTCCACCCTTGGACTCCACCGGACACTTCGTCTTCACCCTGCCTGCAGCCCTTTCAGCTTCAAGCACCAAGAGCCTGCGTGTCAAAACCCGACGCCACTTCGACCCTGTGCACCCGCTTCCTGTGGGTGAGGTAACTTTGCTCCGCCGGTGTTCCCACACTGGTGCACACCTCTAGGGTCTGTGTGTTAAGTTTTGTTCCTCTAGGTTCAGCGGAAGTGTCCTTAAACTTTAACTATTTGACTTTTACGCACCATTGGTTAACATTGGTGCATGCGTGTGCTTTCCGCACATCTCCCGAATCCCGAGGGCCATTCCCGACTTCAGCATTGCTTGTCCTGACTGCTCCCAGCGATTCCCTAGGCCCTAGGCCTAACCACTGTTCGAGTGGCCTCTCTTATACCACTTGTTTAGTATATGGTTTGAGTGGCCCCCTGCCCTCATCCATAATTGTGCAACTTTGTATGTTTAAACAGTGCTTTTGATTTAACGCTTGTGCCCCTTTATTCATAAAGAATACTGGGGATTGTTTTTAGTAATAAACACATATATTTTTATAATATATACTTGTGTGGTGTCCTTTCATTTGGTATTACAGGATTGTATGTGGTAAAACAGCTCGCTTAACACGACCTCTTAAGTTAAGCCTTTAGGCTGCTTAGTCCATGCTACCACTAGGATAGCTTGTCTAATAAGGTTGACTTACAACCAGACACCATAAGGGGATTGTTTGGTCAGGTAGTAGGTGGTTCCAGAATTGGAAACATCCCCTACCAGGCCAACTTCTCACATTGGTGAGCAGCGGTGCGGATTTGAGCTTGCTGTTGTTTTACCATTGCAATCTTTATATCAAATTGAAAGATCACATCAAGTACCTCTAGGTACATATAAAATCAAAAGCTTAGCATATTAAGTTCTACTGAACTTAGTAGTTGTAGGTTGAAGGGAGTAGCACACCCCTGACTACAACTCACTAGCAAGGTCCAGTAGGAAAACACTTAGTGTAGGTAAGTGCACCACTTACACCTCACTAGTAACCATGTCCGACACAGGAAAGGCCTCAGGGTCTAGTCCTGTGACAGTTGACCCTACCCAGGCAACTTCTGGATATGACAAACTAACCCGCAGAGACTTGATTGTCTTGTGCAAAGCAAGAGGGTTAAAAAGGGGCAGAAGCCCCACCTGCCTGACCCTGATAGAACTCCTAGAACAGGATGACTTAGAGAGGGCAAAAGCAGCTTCCCTAGATACAGGAACTGGAGGGAACCCCCCTGCAGTTGATCCCCCTGAAGAGGAGGATGATGATGACTTGGATGAGGACTCAGATGCTGGGGACTTAGAAGTACAGGATCAGGGTAGCCAGGTTCCAGTTGGTAGGCTTAGCCAGGCCAACTTGGACCTACTGGGAAATGGAGAGGGCCAGCACCTCCCCAGATCCCAACAAATGATTCTCCCAGGCAACAGAAGAGTGAGATCTCCCTCAGGAGACTCTCATCTTTCTAGTGCCTCCAGAGAATCACAGAGAGGCATGAGTGCTTCTCAAAAGTTAGAGCATAGGGCCAGAATGAGGGCTGTCAAACTCCAGATAGAGAGGGAGGAGGTAGCCTTGGCTCAAGCTAGACTTGCCTTGGCAAGAGAGCAGAAATTGTGTGGCTTAGATGCCACTGGTGGCAGCAATATTCCTAAAGAGAAACCCAGGTCCTATGACAGTAGAAACCTGACAAAGATTGTGCCCCCCTTCAAAGAAGGGGATGACATCCACAAATGGATGACTGCTCTTGAGAGAGCCTGCATGGTACAGCAGGTTCCTGAGGAACAGTGGGCAGCAATCTTATGGTACTCCTTTTCAGAGAAAGGGAGGGACAAGCTCCTCACTGTCAGACATGAGGATGCCAACAAATACAAAGTCCTGAAGAGTGTTCTGATAGATGGGTTTGGCTTAACCACTGAACAGTACAGGTTGAAGTTCAGAGATACCCAGAAGACACAGACTCAGGACTGGACTGATTTTGTAGATTGTGCTACTAAGGCTCTGGAGGGTTGGCTACATGGCAGCAAAGTACATGACTTTACAGGATTGTATAATTTGATTATGAGGGAGCAGATCCTAAGTAATTGTCAGAACCAGCTCTTACACCAGCACCTGGTAGACTCTGATCTGACCTCTCCCCAAGAATTGGGAAAGAAGGCAGACAAATGGGTCAGAACCAGGATTAGGCCTAAGAATCAGGACAGTAACCAGAAGAAGGAGTCTACCAAGCCTCAAGATAAGGGTGGGGATAAAAGTAAAGAAAAGACTTCCCCAGGGCCCCAAAACTCCAAGGATGGGGGTGGGTCCCAAGACACTTCTTCAACTGAGAAAAAACCCTATTGTTATCCCTGTAAACAGGTGGGGCATTACAAAACAGACAGCTGTTGTCCCAAGAATAACAATAAAGAAAATATACCTCCAAAGCCAGCTTCAACACCTCCTGTTACTGTCAGCAGTAATCCCCCAGGGAGTGGAAGCACACCCAGGAATCTGGGTGGGTTTACTTTTGGAAATCAGGTGGACCCTGGCCTATCCAGGTCCCCATCACCCAATGATCTTGTTTATGAGGCTGGCATGGGGTTTGCCAACTTCTCTGCTTGCCCAAATACTTTGAGCAAGTATAGACAAGAACCCATCATCAATGGTTTAAGAGTTGAAGCTTTTAGAGACACAGGGGCTAGCATCACCATGGTGGCTGATGGCATAGTCCCCTCTAAGCAACTTTTACCTGGTGCCACATACCAGGTAATAAACATTGATGGCATCCAAACAAATCATCCCATGGCAGTAGTAAGTCTCAGCTGGGGAGGTGTCACTGGCCCAAAGAGAGTGGCAGTGTCCCCAAACTTGCCTGTAGACTGTCTACTGGGTAATGATTTAGAAATCTCAGCCTGGGCTGGGGTTGAACAGGAAATCCATTCTAGAATGGTAAATTCCAATGGAAAGGTTAGTGGGGCTGTAATGGCTACAGCCCCAATTCAAGATGTCCTTCCTGAAAAGGTTGGTAGGGCGGAGATACTCCCTGCCCCATCTTTAGCAAAAGCTCTTCCTGAACAGAATAGCAAAGCTGTTATGATAACAGCAGAAACCCAAACTGAGTCTCCTCCTGAAAAGGTTGGTGGGGCTGTGATGGCCACAGCCCAAACTCAAACTGACACGTGTGTTGTGAAACCTGAAATGATGGATAACTCCACACAAACTGAGAGCATGGAGGAGGAAGAGAAATCTCCCCCTCACCAGACTGTAAGACAGGATCAGCCTCCTCAGGGAACTGATCTTACCCCTGATGAAGGAACTGCCCCAGAGGTGGTTGGGCCTAGCCTGACAGAACCTCTGATGTCAGTGGACCCTTCTCAGGTGGGACCCAGTCTGGAGCAGGTAACCTGCCCCTCTCTCCCTTGCCTTAGCCAGCCCAGGGCTGCAGAGGACAAGAAGGACAGTGAGACCCAGAGGGCCCCCTGTCAAATAAAGCACCCCCATCAAAAGATTAGGTGCACCAAAACTAGTAGCCCTAGTAAGGTGAAAACTTTAAAAACTCCTGAGGGAGCCCCCTTAAAAACAGTTAGGGACCTCCCCCAGATGGATTCTGTTGGGCACAGCCAAACCTGGGACCCAAAGGGCCCAAACCTGAACTGTCCCTCCAGCAAGCCAAACAGAGGGACCCAGCCTCCAGCTTTAGGTAGCCAGAGGTTGACCCTGAGAGCACAGTGCAACTCAGTTAAAGAAAGAAAGGCACACATGGTGGAAGATAATTGGAGGAAGCTAAGCCCTAAATTAGTAGAGCCTCGCTTCAATACTCCACATCCAAACCAGCCTTTAACTTTGCATAAACACACCCAAGGTAGTGATTCCCTATGGTGGAGACCCTCTAATACCCAAAGGGTGAGGGACTGCTTAGTGGACCATGAGACAGGGGGTACCCATGCTAGTGCAGGTACTTCCTTATATGGCCACTCAGGCAATATAGGCTTACCTGGCCAAGGATAGCCTTATCTCCTTTCGTTTGGGGGGGGGTTATGTAGGAAGGTGGCTACCTGACTATGGTTACCCCAGATTTTTTGCCTGTGTTTAGCTGGTTTTTTGACTTAGTTGACCTGGTTCCCTGCTAATCAGGGCCCCAGGCCATCTGCTCTCTCTGTAAAATGGATTCCATGTACCCTAGGTACATACCACCAATTGGAAATGGACTCCTTGTCAGCCCCTGTAGAATGCACTATAGGTGCACAGGGCACAGGAGCCACTAAGGCCTACCAGGGGCTGCAGCATATCTTTTGCCACCCCTGGCTGGTTCTTAAATTGACACAACTGGCTGATCACTCAGCTGGGGTAAGGTGGTGTAAACACCCCTTGCTTAGATATAGTATACCTATATCTAAACCTATATCTGGACACATATTAGCCTGTGAGCCACTCCTATGGAAGGCCTCATCAATCCTGGAGGCAGAGTGCGTGGTTTCATGTGAGATGGAGCTCTAGCATGAGCTGAGCCTGTCTGCAGCTGTCGGGAACAAATCCCTAAGCTGTTTCAGGATAATGCCATACCATATACTATTAAGTGCCTTATAATCCTCGCGGTTATTTAGCAACTTTGGTTTGGCTTTATCAAAACATGTCGTGTAAGGTGTCATACGCTTTGGAATACCATCCCCTCGCCAGTTCTGGCGACGGGGATGGCATTCCACCCCTCTAGAGGGGTAAGACATGTTACTTTGCTTTAATGCGGTTGATTTCTCCAAAGACCTTAAGATCCCCAAAATGGATGCCTCTGCCACAGACAAATGTCTGGACCCCTGGAGCTGACCGAAACCCAGTCAAGGGGGTCCTGGACAAAGGGTTTCCTGTCACAGGGGGGTGTCACCGCCCTCCAGACAGGAGATAGTGTATTGTAGCAGGGAGGTTTGAAAGAAACCAGACACTGCCTGGGGCGCACAAGGCTGCCCCTTGCATAATCCGGCCAAACCGGTTCTGGGGCACTCCAGCCCTCGTGCCAGGGCGGCCTGGATCAAAGGAAGGGGGTGTATCCACCCACTTCCTGGGTCCCACCCATAGGAGGGGACCTAGCAGGTAATCACGCCCACCAGATTCGAATAAGAGTGGGAGCAGTGCCAATGCACATCAGATTTTCCTGGAAGAAACATTTGAAACGATATTCTGGACCCTTCGCCCTCCATCTCAACGTGGAAGCCCGAAGAATCTCCCTTGTGGTCAAGGAGTGACCACCCTGCAGCAGCAGGCACCATCCAGCCCTCGACGTCTACTTAGTTGCAGTTCCCGCCGGAACTCGAGCGACTGAGATCGACGAGATCAAGCCTGCCCAGCTTCTAACAGCCCGATCCACAGTCCCTGCAAAGCTGAGACCCGTGGAGGCGACCGGAAGCGTGGGACACGCCATCTTGAAGTGACCACGAGACGCTGACCGTGCAGCCCACGAGTGACCCTCAAAGCTGTACACCGGGGTTTGAGAAGCCCCCACCCTGAGCTACTCCTGAGCCGAAGTTCAGCCCTCCACACTCGACGAGTGCTGCGTGGGGCCCTTTGGCACGATTTGGCTCAACGCGTTGGCCCGGTCACTTGCCAGCTGGCTTGTGGTCCCTGTGCCGACGAACTACAAAAGAAGACTCGTGATTCTGGTTGCTCCAGATCCACACCAGCTCCCCTGAAAGGGAGCCCCGACTCTGACCTTCCTGGTCCGAGTGAGACGCCATCTTCCACTCCCGCGTGGATTGCTCTTACCAAGGCTTGTTTGCTCCAAACCGGAAGCCGACTGCACCGACGGTGAGAGCCTGCGTGGGACAGATCGTGACCTGCTCCTGGACGTCGCAGATGCCCCAGAGCCCACGTGACAGCGAAGAGAAGCGCCTCGACGACCACCTGATTGCGCCCGACATTGCCTGGTTCCGTCCTGGTTCCACCCTGGTCACTGCTGAGTGACCCAGACTCTGTCCCCTCTGCTTTCAGGTACTCTACAACTTGAGTCCACCCTTGGACTCCACCGGACACTTCGTCTTCACCCTGCCTGCAGCCCTTTCAGCTTCAAGCACCAAGAGCCTGCGTGTCAAAACCCGACGCCACTTCGACCCTGTGCACCCGCTTCCTGTGGGTGAGGTAACTTTGCTCCGCCGGTGTTCCCACACTGGTGCACACCTCTAGGGTCTGTGTGTTAAGTTTTGTTCCTCTAGGTTCAGCGGAAGTGTCCTTAAACTTTAACTATTTGACTTTTACGCACCATTGGTTAACATTGGTGCATGCGTGTGCTTTCCGCACATCTCCCGAATCCCGAGGGCCATTCCCGACTTCAGCATTGCTTGTCCTGACTGCTCCCAGCGATTCCCTAGGCCCTAGGCCTAACCACTGTTCGAGTGGCCTCTCTTATACCACTTGTTTAGTATATGGTTTGAGTGGCCCCCTGCCCTCATCCATAATTGTGCAACTTTGTATGTTTAAACAGTGCTTTTGATTTAACGCTTGTGCCCCTTTATTCATAAAGAATACTGGGGATTGTTTTTAGTAATAAACACATATATTTTTATAATATATACTTGTGTGGTGTCCTTTCATTTGGTATTACAGGATTGTATGTGGTAAAACAGCTCGCTTAACACGACCTCTTAAGTTAAGCCTTTAGGCTGCTTAGTCCATGCTACCACTAGGATAGCTTGTCTAATAAGGTTGACTTACAACCAGACACCATAAGGGGATTGTTTGGTCAGGTAGTAGGTGGTTCCAGAATTGGAAACATCCCCTACCAGGCCAACTTCTCACAATAACCCTTCTGTTGTTCCAAAGGTAAAGGAGCAATGAAGATGCTTTAGAATTATTGATTTTATGTTGTCACATGTGTTGTGTGTGTTGGTTGACATCTGGGTCTGTGCTGTACCCTGCGCTTTAGAACAACTAAGTAAATGTTTGGGCGGTGGCACCAGGACCGAGGGCGTGAAGGACCCACTGCACATTATTTATGGTCGTCTTTTACTACCCAACCATGGGGCGGGGAACACTTTTCTTTGCTTTCGTTATGGCCCATCGAAGAATCACTGCACCACTGTGAGTGAGCAAGTGATGGATGGAGGGTAGCATGAGCGAGAGGAGGATGACGTAAGGAGAAGAGAAAGTGTGGTCAGACCAGGGCATCTTGAGGAAGAGAAGAGCGGAATGTGATAGAGAGAGAGATATTGGAGAAAGCCAGTAAGGAGGAAGTGAGAAGAGAAAGTCCAGGAAAGTAATCATGTGGATGAAATGGGGAGAAAGAGTGCTGGAAAGAGAGGGCATTTAGGCAAAGAAAAGGGGGAAAGGCTACTAAGGGGAAGTGAGGGCGGATATTGAGATTAAGGGAGAAGAGGGTGTGAGAAGAGAAAGCTATTTGGGGAAGGTTGAGCGAGAGGAAAATGTGAAGGGAGAAAACTAATAGGGGATCTGATGGAAGAAAACGTGAGAGGGAGAAAACTGATGAAGAAAAGAAAGTGACTGAGAGGTAATATGAGAGGAGAAAGTGAAGTAAAAACAAGGGTAACAAATAACAAGCATTGGTCGTGTGGCCGTTAAAGTAACGCGGCTTGCACTGGCTTCAAGTGGAGGAAAGGGTAGAATTCAAGGCACTTTACTTGGCGCATAGGGGAATCAACTATAATGGACCCTCCTCGATAGTGGCTCTTCTGATACCTTACACTCCTAGCAGTACCGTAACATCCTCCAATGCTTGATTGCTAAAGGTACAAATGATCAGATTGGGGGTTGTATCCTTCTCGCATTTGACCCCTATGCTTTGGAATGCTATGCCCACTGAGCTCAGAAACTAAATGAACAAGACCCGACTAAAAAAAATCCTTAAAACATGGCTTTACCCCCACTTGCTCTAGACATGTACCGCCTCCCGCTAGTGTACACAGTGATCCACTCACGCAGCACGGGGAAGCCCTCAGGCGGCTATCTGCTTTATAAATCTGCATAGAATAAATCTACATAGCATAACTTGAGGAGCACTGTTACAGGGTGGTAGTGAGGGAATTCATAGCGAAGGAGCTCATTGGCGAGTCGACCAACTAACATTGTCGCACCGACGGCCACCAGCACTAACGCCGGCATTAGATGTCCCAAATTAGAGGGGCCTCACATCTTCCCTTTCGCCCAGGGCCCCAAAAGTCCTAGGACCGGCCCTGCATACATCATCTGTAATGTCTACAACACTTGCTGCCAACACAGATGGATTACAACAAGCATTTGGAAAGCCAATAGGCCTTCCTTTCATTTTCTACCCTCAGTTACAATTTGTAAAAACCAGCAGCGATGAGCAGTGTCGAGAGTGTTTGCTTGATCTCCACAGCTGAGGTTTGATGCATTTGTGACGCCGCAGCGGCTGCTCGCGGGCTTTGCCATTAACAGATAGATAAAGAGCGCACAGAGGCCCTTTTAAGTCTGGAGCTGCCGCAGCGTCACACATGTCTTAAATATGAACGTGCGCCTCGCGCTGAAAGAAAGACACATCATTGACGGCTGCTGCAGCCACGATGTGGAAACAAGGAATACATATTTCTACCCATATGTGTTCTTTACATTATATGCACTCGATGTCTTTAGCGGGAAGAACGTTAACAAACTTTATTCCAGGGATGTTTTAAAATTGCCATTACCAGCTCAAACACATCACACACACCCTTGGAGGTTGCATCGCTCTTACTGCTTACATCAACACCCTCCCCCCCCCCCCCTCACATACCAGAGTTTATCTCAAAGACAGATCGCCCCCCCCCCCCCCATACTTTAACTCAGGCCAGGCTGCCACACCCTGCAGGGCGATCCCTTCCTGTTTAAAAGCCTCAGACACATTCACACTCGAAACAACTCCATGTCGCTGCCTCCACCTGACCCCTGCAGGTCACTGGCGCCGCCGACATTTACATATCAGAGGGGATGAAAGGAGGCGCCAATCACAGGGTCTTTACAACAAGCAGCGCTAGTCACACCTCACTGTGGATGTCGGCGCTACCTTCCCATTCACACCAGGACCGCCTCGTTTGTTGTCAGGGTACACGTCATTGCACACGTCATTGCTTGCTGTGATCAAAGTACACGCTTTGCATTTCTTTCTCGGTTTCCTTATTTAAACCCCACACACGCCCCTGTCCAGGACGGCGCCTCGTTCATGCGACCAGAGACGTGTCCTGGGGCACTCGGGCTCTGTCCACTTCTCGTCTTTGTGTAAGTACATTTTGACTTATTAAATGTGCCGAGCGTGTCAATGCGTCCTTTGTATTATATTTACCATTAATACAAAGTTTTGTTTTATTATTTAGCCACGGAAGGAAGTTCTTTTCACAACACTTCGTGTAAACCTGTGACTTTGGGAATCATTTGAAGTGTTCCCGCCAAACAACCTGTCGTTGTTGTAAGTAGATTGTCGGGTTTTTATTTACATAATGTGAGTTGTTTACTTAACTTACTTTCTAGGGAAGTGCAGTTCTCGTGACTGGTATTCAGATGGACATGATTGTATGGGATTCTGTTGCAAGTGCATGCTTCAGGGGCCGCGCTTTGGGGTGGCGCCTTTCTTTGATGGACACTCTGAGCTCCCCCGGGCCCCGCCGTCCACGCCACCCGTGTTGTGAAACACTGACGAGCCCTGTCGGAATGCGGGGTCTGGACACAGACATGTCCCTGCGGCCTTGCACCGTATTCAGTTTGTTGTTGTGAGGTACGGGGGTGTCTCCGGGGCCCCAGGAGGGTAGATGAGCCCCTGTCTGAATGAAGGGTCGCAGCGCCTTGTGTCCTTCTGACCTGTGCTTCAGAAGGGGGGGGGGGAGGGGGGGGGTCCGGCACTTGTCTTGCTCAGCTGGACACACTCGCGCTGCCCAAACGCTGCAAGATTCCGCCTCCGGAGCTCCGCAGCTGAGTCTGTGTGAGTAGCGCCTGGAAGCGCCATTCATCTATCCATCCACAGATGTGGTGTCACTGGGTTCCTTCCACCTGTTCTGTCCTTGTGCTTAAGGAGCTGACAGCAATGCGTGTGGGTCCGAACTGGGAGACGACGACGAGCGTGTCCTGGGTTGAGGGTGAAATGGAAGAGTGTGAGAGAAGCTTTAAACATTCCGCGTGTGCGTGTGCGTTTAAGAGAGTGTGCGTGAGTCTGACCCTGGGGCTCGCTTCCACCTTGAATCTCGGCCTGTGAAGCCTGCTCCCTGGTCACCGTGGAGCCGTAGTCGTGCTGAGAGCGTCGGTGCAGTCACCTCATGTGATGGTGTCACCCAGTGCGGCCCGCACCCCCCCACCCTCCTAGTTGTAAAGGGCGGGCCCTAGGCCCTCATGCTGGAAATCACTGGGACGCAGGACATACTGCTTACTCGGTGCAACTGGCCCAGAGCACATGCGCTCGGCCTCTTTTATTGGTACTGTGTCACATGACCAGTGACATCAGTGGTGGGTGGGTGTTAAGTGTAAATACAGAGTTAGCACTAGAATGCTAACAGATTCCAGGGCACTACATCCCTTCCCAAATTGGTTAAAAATTAAACCAACCGGAAAAAGTCCAAAATCTGTGGGGGAAAGAAGACACAGAAAATAACATTGGACTTGCGCTTTCAAAATGAGTCTCTTTGGCTGCTTGCAAGCCGCAGGCAGTATAGTTCTTGCGTTCAGGACTAATAGTTTTCGGTGGCACGGTTCGTAGTTGTTCGGCGGGTTCACTCTTTGTCGGTGCTGTCTGTCCGGTGTTCTCAGCTCTTCCTTTGCTTCGCTCTGTAGGTGATGAGAGATAGATGGATGACATGGGTGTCAACAGTCTTCTGGTTTTGTTCTCTCTTCTGCCTTTGTGATGTTTCCGGGCAGGCTTTAGTGTTGACTCTTGGCAGGTGAATAGAGTAGGTGCAAACATCCCTCTCACTAGGATGCCCCTCTCGCCGGTTTTCCTCTGCCACAGGATGTCCGGGAGGACCTCTTTGCCAGGTTTCCACTGGACTGGTGTTTTTGGTCGCGTTGCTCTACCATAGCCTTCGGGCCGTGAGCAGGGCGCTCCACGAACCTCACCGTCGTGTCCTAGTTCCACCTGAAGGTTGAGTTGTCGACTCTCTTCATTGCTCTCGAGGCTTTCATCCTCTTGGGTCCTGCAGACGTGCTTCTGTAGATCTGTCTCCCGTGTGGGACTTGCTGCCACCAGAGTTCCTTGAGGCCTCTGCTTCTTGGGTTGCCACGGGTCGGTGTGGAGTGGTCAGTTCATCAGCTGGATGTGTGAGCACTCTCGCCATTCGATCTTCCGCTCAACCCCAGAGGTAGATGTCGCCAACAGTCTATCTTGCTCTCTTCTGCGTTCGCCATGTGGATGGATGGCTCGTAGGTGGTTGTCTTTGGTCTGCTCTGCCGGTGCTCTTACCAGGCTTGTTCTCCATTGCACTCCAGTGTTCCAGTGCCTGTCACCTTTCTTCTTTTCTTAGTGGCGGTGGCCACTCTGTTCTTTCTTCCTTCTTCTTAACCTGACAGTCGTGCCACTCTGATTACTTCTTCCTTCTTTTCTTCTTAGTGGCAGTGGCCACTCTGTTCTTTCTCCTTTCTTCTTGAAGTGACTGGGTGTCAATCTGACTTCTCTTTTCTTCCTTTCTTCGGTGGCGGCGTGCCGCTCCGATCTTTCTTCTTCTCTTCTCCTCTTTTCGCGACGTACCCTGTTCCCCTTTTCTTCATCTTCTCTGGCCAGGCTTCCCCATGCAGCGCGCGCACTCTGCACGTGTCTTCCTGGTCTTGTCCTAGTCCTAGGACACTATCTTCTTATTACTCACTTCCCAGGGTTAGCGTCGCGACCTTCACATCTTCTTCCTGTTGCTTTCGTTAATTTGTGTGGTTGAAGTTCGTGGGTCTAGGTCCTCGGACCGTGCCTTGTCTGAACTTCTTGGACGTCGTGCTGGTTCCTTCTGCCGAGGTCTGGCAGGTAGGATTTGTGGTGCTGAGCTTCTTGGACCATGTGCTGGTCCCTTCTGCCGATGTCCGGCAGGTAGGCTTCTTGGTGCGACCATCTGGCTGGTCGACTTCGTGCTTGGTGACCAGGCTGAGTGGTCAGGTTGCTTCTGTGTTGAATCTTCAATGCTGCGGGTTGTCAGCGCAACCATTTTCTTTTCATCACAGTTGAGTTGCTTTGGTGCGCATCTGGGTGCGCTCTTCATGTCTTCTCTTGTGACTTGCTGCTTTGGGCTAGTGCTGTCCGCACTGCTGCGCATTTGCGTCATGCGCTTTCGCACATCTTGTTGCTGGGTTCCAGAACCATCGTCGGTTCGTGTGGTGGTACTCCTACTGTCGCCATTCTGCTGCAGCGATGGCCTATGGCCACTAGGCATCGCTGTCTTCTCTCCTGGCGTGGTGTCGATGTTTCTTGGGTGTTTGCTTCTGGAGGGTTGCGTCACTACTCCATTGACCTTCTTCTGGTCTTGCTTCTTCTTAGCGTTGCCGGTTGCGATTCTTTGGAAACTTCCTGTTCCTGGGGTGTTCTTTGTGCTTCTGGCGTGCTCCTGCGTTGTTGATTTTTCTTGTCTTGCGTGGCTGCCTTCGCTTCAGGATCACTGACTGTGTTCCTTGTGAGCTTCTCCCGTTCTCTTGTCCTTTGGGATAGCCACCTGCCAGCAGGTGGTTCTCTCTCACTCTCCAGGCATTGCTTGTGCGTCACATAGTTTTGGCTGTGTGTTTGCTAGGTGGCGTACTGGTGTGGCAGTGTTCTTTGCGATTCTGGAGTGTTCCTGCGCTTGGTCAGACGTTCCTTGTGTATTTGCTAGGCAGGTTTTTTCCTCTCTATTGGCAGGTGCTCTTGGTTGTTTTTCAGCTGTACGCAGCTGTCATTCAATTCTATGCTGCTGTGTGTCCACTTTTATGCTTGGCAGTCTTTCCTGCTTGGCAATCTGTCTTGTGCTGCTGTGTCTCTTCTGGGCACCAATTTGCCTCGCAGTCTATTGTCTCAGATCACCTTGTGGCATGTAACTTTGCTGTCAGTGTCTTTTATTGTGCAGGTGCAATTTTGGATTTTGGCCACTAGATGGCGGGGGAGCTCCTCGGCAGGTACCGGCAGTTTTTCTCTTCGTTGTGCGTTTTCCTCTTTTGTGGCCGGTGCTGGGTTGTGTGTGGGCAAGTGGTGCTGCAACCACTCTGGCTCTACTGGTGTGCTGGGGCAGCGGACGACGTGTGGGAGGTGCTGCCTCCTGGTTGCAGGCTTCGTGCTCCGTGTCTCGTCGAAAAGCAAATGCACTTATGGCTGTTGCTAATACTCTTGCACCAGGACCCTTCCAGGCTGCATAGCGGTTCTCCTTGATGGGGTAAGTATCTCGCTTGAGTTAATTTGTTTCAGCTCGTTTGACAGCACGTTGGGGGTTCATTGGTGCCCTGCTGGCTGCGATGATCACAGGCGGGGCTCTTGTATGGAATTGTTTTAGCGCATCCCCGCAGTGCGTCGCTGTTCTCACAGCGCTGCGCTGCATGCGGGGTTCAGGCCAACGTCGGTTCTTCTCTCTCCACCTCACTGCCGCAGCCTCGCACCACGCGCTGCGCGGGGTGGAGAGGTTGCTGTGGGCTTGAAAGAGGTGTTAGCGCTTGGTGGGTGGCCTTGGTCAAAGGTGTCAGGGTGAGAAGGGCTCACCATAATGCGGGTCGGCTCCGCTTTGATTGTTTGGGCGCTCGGCAGCTTGCCTCACGCTGCGGGCGCTCTCCTCTTCGGTTAATCCCCAGCCGCTGCACTTCACACACGCTGCGGTGGACATTGCATGCAAGCCGCGGGTGGGCTCCGCTGGTCTTGTCTTAATTACGGGGGCCAGTATTCTGCGCCGCTCGCACTTTTGGGGCAGTGCTTATGACTATAGCGGGTGGGCTCCGCTTTTGGTGCTTTACAGTCTGGGCTCACCTTCGGCCGACGGGCCTGTTCTTCCGCGGTGCACCGCGATGGCTCCGCTTGTCATTTCAGGGCACCGCCACGGCAGGCTGGGCCATGGCAGTCTGGAGAGGTGCGGGGTGAGCTCCCGGTCACCTCCTCCTTCTTCTCTAGGCCCGGGGCTCGACACACGCCCCACGGGCCTCTCGGCGGCCGGCACGATTCTTCGCAGGGGGTGCTCTCAGGCGAGCAGCATTCTCTTCCCCTTTTCCACGAATTTTCGTTTAGCTGGCACGCGTGGAAACAGCTAAACCCTCGTCGCCATTGTAAAGGGCGGGCCCTAGGCCCTCATGCTGGAAATCACTGGGACGCAGGACATACTGCTTACTCGGTGCAACTGGCCCAGAGCACGTGCGCTCGGCCTCTTTTATTGGTACTGTGTCACATGACCAGTGACATCAGTGGTGGGTGGGTGTTAAGTGTAAATACAGAGTTAGCACTAGAATGCTAACAGATTCTAGGGCACTACACTAGTGACGCCACTGTTAGCAGTGTGATGTTTTGAATGCCCGCCAAAGGTGTGTTGTTTAACACAAAGGGCTGCCATTCTCAGTTCTTTTTTTAGCCCGTGTGTGACTCGTGGCTGTGACGGGTGATATAATACACCTGAAATGGCCTACATTTACGGGTTCGTCGAAATTGCAAAGTTCCACAGAGCTCTTATTGAGGTATAAAATGTCCTGAGTTCTGAGCCTGTATGAGGGACTCACACTTACTTGTGGCCTAAGTTACGCACAACACCAAACTTTGTGAATCAGGCCTCTAAACGTCATCTAAGTGTACTACCAAGGGAGGGGTTAGATGGGTGTTAAAGTGGAGGAGCTTTACCTACAGGCAGACAGTCGGGCCACCATCCATACTCGTGGGGCGGCATCTTTGTATCAGCAGAAGGGAGGGGGCTAGTGCTGGTAAGTACTTTCACTGTATTCAGGCACAATATCTCCCTGAAACCTATCAATCAATCAATCAATCAGAGCATTTGTATAGCGCACTACTCACCCGGAGGGTCTCAAGGCGCTGGGGGGGGGGGGGGTCGCTACTGCTCGAATAGCCAGGTCTTGAGCTGCTTCCTGAAGGCGAGGTGGTCCTGGGTCAGGCGGAGGTGGGTCGGAAGGGAGTTCCAAGTCTTGGCGGCCAGGTAGGAGAAGGACCTTCCTCCTGTGGTGGCTCTTCAGATGCGGGGGACGGCGGCGAGGGCGTGGCTGGTCGATCGAAGCTGGCGCGTGGGAGCGTAGAAGTTGAGGCGGCTGTTGAGGTATCCTGGTCCTTGGTTGTGTAAGGCTTTGTGTGCGTGGGTGAGGAGCCGGAAGGTGATTCTCTTGTTGACCGGGAGCCAGTGCAGGTCTCTCAGGTGTCCGGAGATGTGGCTGCGGCGGGGGATGTCCAGGATGAGTCGTGCTGAGGTGTTCTGGATCCGCTGGAGTCTCTTCTGGAGTTTGGCGGTGGTTCCGGCGTAGAGGGAGTTGCCGTAGTCCAGACGACTGGTGACGAGGGCCTGGGTGACCGTCTTCCTGGTCTCGGTGGGGATCCATCGGAAGATCTTGCGTAGCATTCGCAGGATGTGGAAGCACGACGAGGAGACGGCGTTGACTTGTCTGGTCATGGAGAGGGAGGAGTCCAGGATGAAGCCCAGGTTGCGTGCGTGGTCAGTTGGTTTGGGTGCGCTGCCCAGGGCGGGGGGCCACCAGGAGTCGTCCCAGGCGGAGGGTGAGGATCCCAGGATGAGGACTTCCGTCTTGTCTGAGTTCAGTTTCAGGCGGCTGTTCGACATCCATTTGGCTACTTCTGTCATCCCTTCGTGCAGGTTGGCTCTGGCGGTGGCGGGGTCGTTAGTGAGGGAGAGGATCAGCTGGGTGTTGTCGGCGTAGGAGATGATGTTCAGGTTGTGCTGGCGTGCGATGGCTGCGAGGGGGCTCATGTAGACGTTGAAGAGAGTTGGGCTGAGCGAGGAGCCTTGAGGAACGCCGCAGATGACTTCGGTGGCCTCCGATCTGAACAGGGGGAGGCGGACTCTCTGTGTCCTTCCGGTGAGGAAGGAGGTGATCCACTCCAGTGCCTTCTCCTGGATTCCGACGTTGCTGAGGCGCTGTACTAGGGTGCGGTGGCAGACAGTGTCGAAGGCCGCGGAGAGGTCCAGGAGGATGAGGGCCGCTGTTTCTCCGTTGTCGAGCAGGGCTCGGATGTCGTCTGTGGCTGCGATCAGGGCGGTCTCGGTGCTGTGGTTGGCCCGGAAGCCAGACTGCGAGAGGTCGAGGAAGCCGTTCGTCTCGAGGAAGGCGGCCAATTGCTTGTTGACGGTCTTCTCAATGACTTTGGCCGGAAACGGGAGCAGCGAGATGGGGCGGTAATTCTTGAGGTCGGTAGGGTCTGCTGATGGTTTCTTGAGTAGAGCGCTGAGTTCGGCGTGCTTCCAGCACTCCGGGAAGGTGGCGATGTCGAAGGAGGTGTTGATGATGTCCCGCAGGTGGGGTGCGATGACAGCGTCGGCCTTGTTGAAGACGTGGTGAGGGCAGGGGTCTGTCGGAGATCCGGAGTGGATGGAGTGGATGGAGTTCATCGTGCGGATGGTGTCTTCGGTGCTGATCGGGGTCCAGGCGCGGAGGGTGGTGGTGGGGGGCGGTGGTTCGGTCGTGGCGTGCGTTGGCTGAGTGCTGAAGCTGTTGTGTATGTCCGCGATCTTGTTGTGGAAGTAGGAGGCGAGGGAGTTGCAGAGGTCTTGCGAAGGGGGTGATGTCGTTGTTTCCGGCGTTGGGGTTGGAGAGCTCTTTCACGATGTTGAAGAGTTCCTTGCTGTTGTGTGCGTTGTTGTCCAGTCGTTCCTTGAATGCAGTTTTCTTGGTGGCGCAGATCAGCTGGTGGTGTTTTCGGGTGGCGAGCTTGAGGGCAGTCATGTTGTCCGGTGTTGGGTCTGTGCGCCAGGTTTTCTCGAGTGCTCTGCAGTTCTTCTTGGAGATCTTGAGTTCGTCGTTGAACCATGGGGCTTTCTTGCTGCCGGGTCTGCTCGGCGGGGTCTTCAGCGGGGCGAGTTCGTCTGCGCAGTCGCTGATCCATTTCGTGAGGTTGGTGGGTTCATTGTGCTGGTGGGAGGGTTCTTGCTCAAGGACGTAGTGAGCGGGTCTGCAGTGATCTTGTTCCAGCTTCTGCGGGGAGCCTGTTGCTGGTGATGGTGGAGCGTGGTCCTTCTGAGCAAGTTAAGGCAATGCTGTGCAAAGCCACTGTACCCTCTTCAGCCACTGACAGCGGCGGCTACTTTTTAGGTCGAGGACCGTCGCACTGCGTAGCAGTGGGCGGAGCCCGAGATTTAATGTTTCTTAGAGGGGGCTTGGAACCCGCCCCTCTTCTCCATTGGCTGGCTTCCTAAACGGAGGCCAGCCATTGGAGGAGAGGGGCTTCACTCGGTTCAAGCCCGTCTTTTTGCGATTCGGGGGCATGTTTTTTAGGTTCTTTATATCTGTGACGCCATCCGTCACTCACCCAAAAACACGCCCCCAAATCGGAAATTTTTTGAGTTTTGCGGCAGCCATTTTTTTTTTGTTGTTGGCAGGAACAGCCCCGCTGCCACTCCAGGTAAATCACTTGTCCCTTCTTCCTACCACGTGTCTTCCCTCTTTCTTTTAACCTATCCCACGTTTCTCCTTTCTCTTCTGCACCATTACCATGACCACTTTCCCCTCCGCTCACCCTCGTCTTTGTTTCCCGCCCTCACCACAGGACCCTCACCACGGACGGTGAACTCCTCTCCGCCAAACACAAGGTGAGTTATTTAATGAGGAGCCCAGCGCCCGCGCCGCCGCCTGATGCTGCAGCGCGAGGCAGAGGAGGCTCGCGCTCGCCCCCGCTCGCGCTAGCCTCTCGCGCTGCACAAGAGACATGCTTCTCGTTCCAGTGGCTTGGAGGGAACGGGAGCAGAGCCACGGAGCAGGCATCAGCTCTTCGTGGCATCTAATTGGACTGCCAGGCCACATCACTGTAGGAGAAGCAGGGGAGATATTAAAAGATGATGAGGCGCTGCCTCCAGAGATTGCTTTCATTTGTCCAGCTCTCCATAATAAGGCAAGAGCTGAAACGAAGAGTCAATCATCTGGGGTTCAAGGGCAGCGTTTCCACTTAGACGCTTTCCCGCCCTTTTATACCAAGAATGTATTTTCTTCCAGGGCCGACTTTTGGAAATGGGTGAGCCTGGGCCCAGGGTGCCCAGATTTAGAGGGGGTGCACGTTTGGCTGATCTTCTAAGCTGCCTATAATGATCCCTTCATTCCGGGATGCTGGTTCAGTTCATTACCTCTCGGATGTCTATACAATCGTATTTTCTTTACTTCACTTAGCCTCCCTTCAGGTGATGAGACAATGGCAAATGTGTGTTCGCAGGCCGCTCTCTGCTCGGAGATATTCAGCGGCATTTGTGCCTTTCAGCCACTCCTAGCTTTCAGCCGAAAGCGCTCTGCATGTTGGGACATGTAGGTCTACACGTGTAATGCAAATAGTGGCGCTACCACCCCCAGAATGCTGTTGCCTGCCTAAGAGTGAATTGGTGATTCCCTTGGGGGTAGAAGCACATGGGTAGAAGCATTTTTTAAGAATTAACATCTCTTGGAACAGCACAGGGCGCCGTGCTCCAGGTTGTCTATAATTGGGCAAACAGAGTTTGTTTCTCCCTTGCTTCGTTCCTACGGGAAAGCGCTCTGATACCTGCAGGTCTAGCCAGCGCTATACAAGGGTGAATGCCAATGTCGAGGAGCCCCCTCACTGTGCGTGCTCCCATGCCCCCTGGCTGTGCTTGCTCCCCTGCCCCCTGGCTGTGCTTGCTCCCCTGCCCCCTGGCTGTGCTTGCTCCTCTGCCCAGTGGCTGTGCTTGCTTCCCTTCCCCCTGGCTGTGCTTGCTTCCCTGCCCCCTGGCTGTGCTTGCTTCCCTGCCCCCTGGCTGTGCTTGCTTCCCTGCCCCCTGGCTGTGTTTGCTTCCCTGCCCCCTGGCTGTGCTTGCTTCCCTGCCCGCTCGCTGTGCTTGCTTCCCTGCCCCCTGGCTGTGTTTGCTTCCCTGCCCCCTGGCTGTGCTTGCTCCCCTGGCTGTGCTTGCTCCCCTGCCTCCTCGCTGTGCTTGCTTCCCTGCCCGCTCGCTGTGCTTGCTTCCCTGCCCCCTCGCTGTGCTTGCTCCCCTGCCCCCTGGTTCCCCTGCCCCCTCGCTGTGCTTGCTTCCCTGCACCCTCACTGTACTTGCTTCCCTGCACCCTTGCTGTGCTTGCTTCCCTGCCCCCTCGCTGTGCTTGCTTCCCTGCCCCCTCGCTGTGCTTGCTCCCCTGCCCCCTGGCTGTGCTTGCTCCCCTGCCCCCTGGCTGTGCTTACTCCCCTGCCCCCTGGCTGTGCTTGCTCCCCTGCCCCCTGGCTGTGCTTGCTCCCCTGCCCCCTCGCTGTGCTTGCTCCCCTGCCCCCTCGCTGTGCTTGCTTCCCTGCCCCCTCGCTGTGCTTGCTCTTCTGTTTGTATATGTGGCTCTGGGTGTGTGTGTGGCTCTGGGTGTATGTGGAGCTCTATGTGTGTGTGTGTGTGTGAGGCTCTGTGTGTGTGTGGGGCTGTGTGTGTGTGTGGCTCTGTGTGTGTCTCTGTGTGAGTAGCTCTGTATGTGTGTGTGGGTGGCTCTGTGTGGGTGTAAATGCAATAGGTCATGCATTTGGAGCGATTAAGCTATTGGCATTGTAAATGACAATGCCATTTATTTAACGATTAAGCTATTGGCAATGTAAATGACAATGCCATTTATTTATGATTTAAAAAAAATGTCATGAGCCATGCTAATAGCTCTACGTTTAATAATGCCGAGACCATTGCAATGTAAATGCTTGTTCTTATTACTAATGAGCGCGCATTTCACGCGTCGTGCGTGTGTCGTGGCTGGGCACCCTGTTGGATCAGCCCCCCTTGGGCACTAGTGTACGCGTGGAGTGGGGGGATGCTGGCGGGCTACAGAGTGTGCCGGGGACCAGGCGAACCTCTCCCAAGGCGCACAGGCTGTCAGGCCGTCGTGTTTACAAAGCTCGCCCATTGACTTTGCGGCTATATTATGTGTAAATGAACACCCATGCTGTGTGCAGAAAAGTGAAAAGTATATTAAAACAGTCACAATAGCTCCCAAAGGCTCCATTTTCAACCGTGGGCCCGAAAAACATGGACACTGTTTGCCCTATAACACTTTGTTTGTGCAATGGAGTTGACATATTCCTAAGAGGCATTTCCTACAGCTCTTTACACAATGCACCATCGCCTGAACCATTTCTGGGGAACACTATCCTACGCCCATTTGATAGGAACAACAAATTTTGGTGCAAAATATAATATAACATGATATTAAGATGGCATGTTGACGCCAACTGCGGTTGGGCTGCTGCTTAAACACGCATTGCTCACTTCAATGGCTGCAGATTTTTGCACCCGGATTTCTCTGCACGGAGGGCCACTGCAGCCCTTCATCTGTCTGGCAAACTCTTCCATGCCTCGGGCCCGTGGGACGCCTGTGCCTGCACCTGCACCCCTGAAGCCAAGGAGACCCCCACCACTGGCGTAACGAAAAGTGAGGGGGGCTCCCTGCACGGTACTTAGAGGGGCCCCCTCCAGGCTCAATCAGGAGCTCTCCGGCCACAGAGCAGTGCCGAGGGGGCCCCTTGGAGCTAGAGCCCCCCCACACCGCGGGACACCTGTGCCTGCAACCCTGCAGCCAAGGAGACCCCACCAGGACCCCTCACGGCAGGCATCTCCTTCCTCTCTCTCCCTCCTGCCCCACATTGCCCCTCTCCTTGTCTATCTGCATGCGCATCTCTCACACTCTGCCCCCACTCTGTACTCCTCTCCCTCCTGCCCCACATTTCCCCCCTCTCCTTGTCTATCTGCATGCACACCTCTCACACTCTGCCCCCACTCTGTACTCCTCTCTCTCCCTCCTGCCCTACTCTGTACTCCTCTCCCTCCTGCCCCACATTGCCCCCCTCTCCTTGTCTATCTGCATGCGCATACCTCACACTCTGCCCCCACACTGTACTCCTCTCCCGCCCCACATTGCCCCCTCTCCTTGTCTATCTGCATGCGCATGTCTCACACTCTGCCCCCACTCTGTACTCCTCTCCCTCCTGCCCCACATTGCCCCTCTCCTTGTCTATCTGCATGCACATGTCTCACCTTCTGCCCCCACTCTGTACTCCTCTCCCTCCTGCCGCACATTGCCCCCCCTCCTTGTCTATCGGCATGCGCATCTCTCACACTCTGCCCCCACTCTGTACTCCTCTCCTTCCTGCCCCACATTGCCCCCTCTCCTTGTCTATCTGCATGCGCATCTCTCACACTCTGCCCCCACTCTGTACTCCTCTCTCCTGCCCCACATTGCCCCCCTCTCCTTGTCTATCTGCATACACATCTCTCACACTCTGCCCCCACACTGTACTCCTCTCCCGCCCCACATTGCCCCCTCTCCTTGTCTATCTGCATGCGCATGTCTCACACTCTGCCCGCACTCTGTACTCCTCTCCCTCCTGCCCCACATTGCCCCCCTCCTTGTCTATCTGCATGCGCATGTCTCACACTCTGCCCGCACTCTGTACTCCTCTCCCTCCTGCCCCACATTGCCCCCTCTCCTTGTCTATCTGCATGCGCATGTCTCACACTCTGCCCGCACTCTGTACTCCTCTCCCTCCTGCCCCACATTGCCCCCCTCCTTGTCTATCTGCATGCGCATCTCTCACACTCTGCCCCCACTCTGTACTCCTCTCCCGCCCCACATTGCCTCCTCTCCTTGTCTATCTGCATGTGCATCTCTCACACTCTGCCCCCATTCTGTACTCCTCTCACTCCTGCCCCACATTGCCCCCCGCTCCTTGTCTATCTGCATGCGCATCTCTCACACTCTGCCCCACTCTGTACTCCTCTCTTCCTTCTGCCCCAGATTACCCCCTCTCCTTGTCTATCTGCATGTGCATCTCTCACACTCTGCCCCCACTCTGTACTCCTCTCCCTCCTGCCTCACATTGCCCCCCGCTCCTTGTATATCTGCATGCGCATCTCTCACACTCTTCCCCCACTCTATACTCCTCTCTTCCTTCTGCCCCACATTGCCCCCCTCCTTGTCTATCTGCATGCGCATCTCTCACACTGTGCCCCCACTCTGTACTCCTCTCCCTCCTGCCCCACATTGCCCCTTCCTTGTCTATCTGCATGCGCATACCTCACACTCTGCCCCCACTCTGTACTCCTCTCCCTCCTACCCCACATTTCCCCCTCCTTGTCTATCTGTATGCGCATCTCTCACACTCTGCCCCCACTCTGTACTCCTCTCCCTCCTGCCCCACATTGCCCCCAGCTCCATGTCTATCTGCATGCGCATCTCTCACACTCTGCCCCCATTCTGTTCTCCTCTCACTCCTGTCCCACATTGCCCCCCTATTTGTCTATCTGCATGCGCATCTCTCACACTGTGCCCCCACTCTGTACTCTTCTCCCTCCTGCCCCACATGGCCCCTTCCTTGTCTATCTGCATGCGCATCTCTCACACTCTGCCCCCACTCTGTACTCCTCTCCCTCCTGCCCCACATTGCCTCCTCTCCTTGTCTATCTGCATGCACATCTCTCACACTCTGCCCCCACTCTGTACTCCTCTCTTCCTTCTGCCCCACATTGCCCTTCTCCTTGTCTATCTGCATGTGCATCCCTCACACTCTGCCCCCACTCTGTACTCCTCTCACTCCTGCCCCACATTGCCCCCTCTCCTTGTCTATCTGCATGCGCATCTCTCACACTCTGCCCCCACTCTGTACTCCTCTTACTCCTACCCCACATTTCCCCCTCCTTGTCTATCTGCATGCGCATCTTTCACACTCTGCCCCCACTCTGTACTCCTCTCTCCCTCCTGCCCCACATTGCCCCCCTCTCCTTGTCTATCTGCATGCGCATCTCTCACACTCTGCCCCCACTCTGTACTCCTCTCTCCTGCCCCACATTGCTCCCTCTCCTTTTCTAACTGCTATGCGCATCTCCCACACTATGCCCCCACCCTGTACTCCTCTCCCTCCTGCCCCACATTGTCCCCTCTCCTTGTCTATCTGCTATGCGCATCTCTCACACTCTGCCCCCACTCTGTTCTCCTCACCCTCCTGCCCCACATTGCCCCCTCTCCTTGTCTATCTGCATGTGCATCTCTCACACTCTGCCCCACTCTATACTCCTCTCTCTCTCCAGCCCCACATTGCCCACCTCCTTGTCTATCTGCATGCACATCTCTCACACTCTGCCCCCACTCTGTACTCCTCTCTCCCTCCTGCCCCACATTGCCCCCCTCTCCTTGTCTATCTGCATGCGCATCTCTCGCACTCTTCCCCCACTCTGTACTCCTCTCCCTCCTACCCCACATTGCCCCCTCTCCTTGTCTATCTGCTATGCGCATCTCTCACACTCTGCCCCCACTCTGTACTCCTCTCCCTCCTGCCCCACATTGCCCCCCTCTCCTTGTCTATCTGCATGTGCATCTCTCACACTCTGCCCCACTCTGTACTCCTCTCCCTCCTACCCCACATTTCCCCCTCCTTGTCTATCTGCATGCGCATCTCTCACACTCTGCCCACACTCTGCACTCATCTCCCTCCTGCCCCACATTGCCCCCTCTCCTTGTCTATCTGCATGCGCATACCTCACACTCTGCCCCCACTCTGCACTCCTCTCCCTCCTGCCCCACATTGCCCCCCTCTCCTTGTCTATCTGCATGCGCATCTCTCACACTCTGCCCCCACTCTGTACTCCTCTCCCTCCTGCCCCACATTGCCCCTTCCTTGTCTATCTGCATGCGCATCTCTCACACTCTGCCCTACTCTGCACTCCTCTCCCTCCTGCCCCACATTGCCCCCCTCTCCTTGTCTATCTGCATGCGCATCTCTCACACTCTGCCCTCACTCTGTACTCCTCTCCCTCCTACCCCACATTTCCCCCTCCTTGTCTATCTGCATGCGCATCTCTCACACTCTGCCCCCACTCTGTACTCTTCTCCCTCCTGCCCCACATTGCCCCCCTCTCCTTGTCTATCTGCATGTGCATCTCTCACACTCTGCCCCCACTCTGTACTCCTCTCCCTCCTGCCCCACATTGCCCCCCTCTCCTTGTCTATCTGCATGCGCATCTCTCACACTCTGCCCCCACTCTGTACTCCTCTCCCTTTTGCCCCACATTGCCCCTTCCTTGTCTATCTGAATGCGCTTCTCTCACACTCTGCCCCCACTCTGCACTCCTCTCCCTCCTGCCCCACATTGCCCACCTTTCCTTGTCTATCGGCATGCGAATCTCACACACTCTGCCCCCACTCTGTACTCCTCTCTCCTGCCCCACATTGCTCCCTCTCCTTTTCTATCTGCTATGCGCATCTCTCACACTATGCCCCCACTCTGTACTCCTCTCCCTCCTGCTCCACATTGCCCCCTCTCCTTGTCTATCGGGTATGTGCATTTTCACACTCTGCCCCCACTCTGTACTCCTCACCCTCCTGCCCCACATTGCCCCCTCTCCTTGTCTATCTGCATGTGCATCTCTCACAATCTGCCCCACTCTGTACTCCTCTCTCTCTCCAGCCCCACATTGCCCCCCTCCTTGTCTATCTGCATGCACATCTCTCCCACTCTGCCCCCACTCTGTACTCCTCTCTCCCTCCTGCCCCACATTGCCCCCTCTCCTTGTCTATCTGCATGCGCATCTCTTACACTCTGCCCCCACTCTGTACTCCTCTCCCTCCTACCCCACATTTCCCCCTCCTTGTCTATCTGCATGTGCATCTCTCACTGTCTGCCCCCACTCTGTACTCCTAACCCTCCTGCCCCACATTGCCCCCTCTCCTTGTCTATCTGCATGTGCATCTCTCACACTCTGCCCCTCTCTGTACTCCTCTCTCTCTCCAGCCCCACATTGCCCTCTCCTTGTCTATCTGCATGCACATCTCTCACACTCTGCCCCCACTCTACTCCTCACCCTCCAGCCCCACATTGCCCCCCTCTCCTTGTCTATCTGCATGCGCATCTCTCACACTCTGCCCCCACTCTGTACTCCTCTTTCCTGCCCCACATTGCCCCCTCCCCTTGTCTATTTGCATGCGCATCTCTCACACTCTGCCCCCACTCTGTACTCCTCTCCCTCCTGCCCCACATTGCCCCTCTCCTTGTCAATCTGCATGCGCATTTCTCACAATCTGCCCCCACTCTGTACTCCTCTCCCTCCTGCCCCACATTGCCCCATCCTTGTCTATCTGCATGCACATCTCTCACACTCTGCCCCCACTCTGTACTCCTCTCTCCCTCCTGCCCCACATTGCCCCCTTCTCTTAGTCTATCTGCATGCGCATCTCTCACACTCTGCCCCCACTCTGTACTCTTCTCTCCCTCCTGCCCCACAATGCCCCCTCTCCTTGTCTATCTGCATGCACACCTCTCACACTCTGCCCCCACTCTGTACTCCTCTTTCCTGCCCCACATTGCCCCCCCTTCTTGTCTATCTGCATGCGCATCTCTCACACTCTGCCCCCACTCTGTACTCCTCTTTCCTGCCCCACATTGCCCCCTCTCCTTGTCTATCTGCATGTGCATCTCTCACACTCTGCCCCCACTCTGTACTCCTCTCTCTCCTGCCCCACATTGCCCCTCTCCTTGTCTATCTGCATGCACATCTCTCACACTCTGCCCCCACTCTGTACTCCTCTCCCCCCTGCCCCACATTGCCCCCATCCTTGTCTATATGCATGCGCATTTCTCACACTCTGCCCCACTCTGTACTCCTCTCCCTCCTCCCCACATTGCCCCCCTCCTTGTCTATCTGCATGCGCATCTCTCACACTCTGTCCCTACTCTGCACTCCTCTCTCTCCTGCCCCACATTGTCTCCTCCTTATCTATCTGCATGCGCATCTCTCACACATTCTGCCCCCACTCTTTACTCCTCTCCTTCCTGCCCCACATTGCACCCTCTCCTTGTCTCTCTGCATGCGCATCTCTCACACTCTGCCCCCACTCTGTACTCCTCTCTCTCCTGCCCCACATTGCCCCTCTCCTTGTCTATCTACATGCGCATCTCTCACACTCTGCCCCCCCTCTGTACTCCTCTCCCTCCTGCCCCACATTGCCCCCCTCCTTGTCTATCTGCATGCGCATCTCTCACACTCTGCCCCACTCTGTACTCCTCTTCCTCCTGCCCCACATTGCTCCTTCCTTGTCTACCTGCATGCGCATCTCTCACACTCTGCCCCCACTCTGTACTCCTCTCTCTCCTGCCCCACATTGCCCCCCTCCTTGTCTATCTACATGCGCATCTCTCACACTCTGCCCCCACTCTGTACTCCTCTCCCTCCTGCCCCACATTGCCCCCCTCCTTGTCTATCTGCATGCGCATCTCTCACACTCTGCCCCCACTCTGTACTCCTCTCTCTCCTGCCCCACATTGCCCCTCTCCTTGTCTATCTGCATGCACATGTCTCACCCTCTGCCCCCACTCTGTACTCCTCTCCCTTCTGCCGCACATTGCCCCCCTCCTTGTCTATCGGCATGCGCATCTCTCACACTCTGCCCCACTCTGTACTCCTCTCTCTCCTGCCCCACATTGCCTCCTCCTTATCTATCTGCATGCTTATCTCTCACACTCTGCCCCCACTCTGTACTCCTCTCCCTCCTGCCCCACATTGCCCCCCTCTTTGTCTATCTGCATGCGCATCACTCACACTCTGCCCCACTCTGTACTCTCCTCTCCCTCCTGCCCCACATTGCCCCCTCTCCTTGTCTATATGCTATGCAGATCTCTCACTCTCTGCCCCCACTCTATACTCCTCTCCCTCCTGCCCCACATTGCCCCCTCTCCTTGTCTATCTGCATGCGCATCTCTCACACTCTGCCCCCACTCTGTACTCCTCTCCCTCCTGCCCCACATTGCCCCCCTCTCCTTGTCTATCTGCATGCACATCTCTCACACTCTGCCCCCACTCTGTACTCCTCTCCCTCCTGCCCCACATGGCCCCCCTCTCCTTGTCTATCTGCATGCGAATCTCTCACACTCTGCCTCCACTCTGTACTCCTCTCCCTCCTGCCCCACATTGCCCCTTCCTTGTCCATCTGCATGCGCATCTCTCACACTCTGCCCCGACTCTGCACTCCTCTCCCTCCTGCCCCACATTTCCCCCCTCTCCTTGTCTATCGGCATGCGCATCTCTCATACTCTTCCCCCACTCTGTACTCCTCTCCCTCCTACCCCACATTTCCCCCTCCTTGTCTATCTGCATGCGCATCTCTCACAATCTCCCCCACTCTGCACTCCTCTCCCTCCTGCCCCACATTGCCCCCCTCTCCTTGTCTATCTGCATGCGCATCTCTCACACTCTGCCCCCACTCTGTACTCCTCTCCCTCCTGCCCCACATTGCCCCCTCTCCTTGTCTATCTGCATGCGCATACCTCACACTCTGCCCCCACTCTGCACTCCTCTCCCTCCTGCCCCACATTGCCCTTTCTCCTTGTCTATCTGCATGCGCATCTCTCACACTCTGCCCCCACTCTGTACTCCTCTCCCTCCTGCCCCACATTGCCCCTTCCTTGTCTATCTGCATGCGCATCTCTCACACTCTGCCCCCACTCTGCACTCCTCACCCTCCTGCCCCACATTGCCCCCCTCCTTCTCTATCTGAATGCGCATCTCTCACACTCTACCCCCACTCTGTACTCTTCTCTCCTGCCCCACATTGCTCCCTCTCTTTTTCTATCTGCTATGCGCATCTCTCACATTCTGCCCCCACTCTGTACTCCTCTCCCTCCTGCCCCACATTGCCCCCTCTCCTTGTCCATCGGCTATGCGCATCTCTCACACTCTACCCCCACTCTGTACTCCTCACCCTCCTGCCCCACATTGCCCCCCTCTCCTTGTCTATATGCATGTGCATCTCTCACACTCTGCCGCACTCTGTACTCCTCTCTCTCTCCAGCCCCACATTGCCCAACTCCTTGTCTATCTGCATGCACTTCTCTCACACTCTGCCCCCACTCTGTACTCCTCTCTCCCTCCTGCCCCACATTGCCCCCCTCTCCCTGTCTAACTGCATGCGCATCTCTCACACTCTGCCCCCACTCTGTACTCCTCTCCCTCCTACCCCACATTTCCCCCTCCTTGTCTATCTGCATGTGCATCTCCCACACTCTGCCCCCACTCTGTACTCCTCTCCCTCCTGCCCCACATTGCCCCCCTCTCCTTGTCTATCTGCATGCACATCTCTCACACTCTGCCCCCACTCTGTACTCCTCTCCCTCCGGCCCCACATTGCCCTCTCTCCTTGTCTATCTGCATGCGCATACCTCACACTCTGCCCCCACTCTGCACTCCTCTCCCTCCTACCCCACATTGCCCCCTCTCCTTGTCTATCTGCATGCGCATACCTCACACTCTGCCCCACTCTGCACTCCTCTCCCTCCTGCCCCACATTGCCCCCTCTCCTTGTCTATCTGCATGCGCATCTCTCACACTCTGCCCCCACTCTGTACTCCTCTCCCTCCTACCCCACATTTCCCCCTCCTTGTCTATCTGCATGCGCATCTCTCACACTCTGCCCCCACTCTGTACTCCTCTTCCTTCTGCCCCACATTGCCCCCCTCTCCTTGTCTATCTGCATGCGCATCTCACACACTCTGCCCCCTCTCTGTAATCCTCTCCCTCCGGCCCCACATTGCCCCCTCTCCTTGTCTATCTGCATGCGCATACCTCACACTCTGCCCGCACTCTGCACTCCTCTCCCTCCTGCCCCACATTGCCCCCTCTCCTTGTCTATCTGCATGCGCATACCTCACACTCTGCCCCCACTCTGCACTCCTCTCCCTCCTGCCCCACATTGCCCCCCTCTCCTTGTCTATCTGCATGCGCATCTCCCACACTCTGCCCCCACTCTGTACTCCTCTCCCTCCTGCCCCACATTGCCCCTTCCTTGTCTATCTGCATGCGCATCTCTCACACTTTGCCCCCACTCTGCACTCCTCCCTCCTGCCCCACATTGCCCCCCTCTCCTTGTCTATCTGCATGCGCATCTCTCACACTCTGCCCTCACTCTGTACTCCTCTCCCTCCTACCCCACATTTCCCCCTCCTTGTCTATCTGCATGCGCATCTCTCACACTCTGCCCCCACTCTGTACTCTTCTCCCTCCTGCCCCACATTGCCCCCCTCTCCTTGTCTATCTGCATGTGCATCTCTCACACTCTGCCCCCACTCTGTACTCCTCTCCCTCCTGCCCCACATTGCCCCCCTCTCCTTGTCTATCTGCATGCGCATCTCTCACACTCTGCCCCCACTCTGTACTCCTCTCCCTTTTGCCCCACACTGCCCCTTCCTTGTCTATCTGCATGCGCATATCTCACACTCTGCCCCCACTCTGCACTCCTCTCCCTCCTGCCCCACATTGCCCCCCTCTCCTTGTCTATCGGCATGCGCATCTCACACACTCTGCCCCCACTCTGTACTCCTCTCTCCTGCCCCACATTGCTCCCTCTCCTTTTCTATCTGCTATGCGCATCTCTCACACTATGCCCCCACTCTGTACTACTCTCCCTCCTGCTCCACATTGCCCCCTCTCCTTGTCTATCTGCTATGTGCATTTTCACACTCTGCCCCCACTCTGTACTCCTCACCCTCCTGCCCCACATTGCCCCCTCTCCTTGTCTATCTGCATGTGCATCTCTCACACACTGCCCCACTCTGTACTCCTCTCTCTCTCCAGCCCCACATTGCACCCCTCCTTGTCTATCTGCATGCACATCTCTCACACTCTGCCCCCACTCTGTACTCCTCACTCCCTCCTGCCCCACATTGCCCCCCTCTCCTTGTCTATCTGCATGCGCATCTCTCACACTCTGCCCCCACTCTGTACTCCTCTCCCTCCTACCCCACATTTCCCGCCCTTCTCGTCTATCTGCATGTGCATCTCTCACTCTCTGCCCCCACTCTGTACTCCTAACCCTCCTGCCCCACATTGCCCCCCTCTCCTTGTCTATCTGCATGTGCATCTCTCACACTCTGCCCCACTCTGTACTCTCCTCTCCCTCCTGCCCCACATTGCCCCCTCTCCTTGTCTATATGCTATGCAGATCTCTCACTCTCTGCCCCCACTCTATACTCCTCTCCCTCCTGCCCCACATTGCCCCCTCTCCTTGTCTATCTGCATGCGCATCTCTCACACTCTGCCCCCACTCTGTACTCCTCTCCCTCCTGCCCCACATTGCCCCCCTCTCCTTGTCTATCTGCATGCACATCTCTCACACTCTGCCCCCACTCTGTACTCCTCTCCCTCCTGCCCCACATGGCCCCCCTCTCCTTGTCTATCTGCATGCGCATCTCTCACCCTCTGCCTCCACTCTGTACTCCTCTCCCTCCTGCCCCACATTGCCCCTTCCTTGTCCATCTGCATGCGCATCTCTCACACTCTGCCCCGACTCTGCACTCCTCTCCCTCCTGCCCCACATTTCCCCCCTCTCCTTGTCTATCGGCATGCGCATCTCTCATACTCTTCCCCCACTCTGTACTCCTCTCCCTCCTACCCCACATTTCCCCCTCCTTGTCTATCTGCATGCGCATCTCTCACAATCTCCCCCACTCTGCACTCCTCTCCCTCCTGCCCCACATTGCCCCCCTCTCCTTGTCTATCTGCATGCGCATCTCTCACACTCTGCCCCCACTCTGTACTCCTCTCCCTCCTGCCCCACATTGCCCCCTCTCCTTGTCTATCTGCATGCGCATACCTCACACTCTGCCCCCACTCTGCACTCCTCTCCCTCCTGCCCCACATTGCCCTTTCTCCTTGTCTATCTGCATGCGCATCTCTCACACTCTGCCCCCACTCTGTACTCCTCTCCCTCCTGCCCCACATTGCCCCTTCCTTGTCTATCTGCATGCGCATCTCTCACACTCTGCCCCCACTCTGCACTCCTCACCCTCCTGCCCCACATTGCCCCCCTCCTTCTCTATCTGAATGCGCATCTCTCACACTCTACCCCCACTCTGTACTCCTCTCTCCTGCCCCACATTGCTCCCTCTCTTTTTCTATCTGCTATGCGCATCTCTCACATTCTGCCCCCACTCTGTACTCCTCTCCCTCCTGCCCCACATTGCCCCCTCTCCTTGTCCATCGGCTATGCGCATCTCTCACACTCTGCCCCCACTCTGTACTCCTCACCCTCCTGCCCCACATTGCCCCCCTCTCCTTGTCTATATGCATGTGCATCTCTCACACTCTGCCGCACTCTGTACTCCTCTCTCTCTCCAGCCCCACATTGCCCAACTCCTTGTCTATCTGCATGCACTTCTCTCACACTCTGCCCCCACTCTGTACTCCTCTCTCCCTCCTGCCCCACATTGCCCCCCTCTCCCTGTCTAACTGCATGCGCATCTCTCACACTCTGCCCCCACTCTGTACTCCTCTCCCTCCTACCCCACATTTCCCCCTCCTTGTCTATCTGCATGTGCATCTCCCACACTCTGCCCCCACTCTGTACTCCTCTCCCTCCTGCCCCACATTGCCCCCCTCTCCTTGTCTATCTGCATGCACATCTCTCACACTCTGCCCCCACTCTGTACTCCTCTCCCTCCGGCCCCACATTGCCCTCTCTCCTTGTCTATCTGCATGCGCATACCTCACACTCTGCCCCCACTCTGCACTCCTCTCCCTCCTACCCCACATTGCCCCCTCTCCTTATCTATCTGCATGCGCATACCTCACACTCTGCCCCACTCTGCACTCCTCTCCCTCCTGCCCCACATTGCCCCCTCTCCTTGTCTATCTGCATGCGCATCTCTCACACTCTGCCCCCACTCTGTACTCCTCTCCCTCCTACCCCACATTTCCCCCTCCTTGTCTATCTGCATGCGCATCTCTCACACTCTGCCCCCACTCTGTACTCCTCTTCCTTCTGCCCCACATTGCCCCCCTCTCCTTGTCTATCTGCATGCGCATCTCACACACTCTGCCCCCTCTCTGTAATCCTCTCCCTCCGGCCCCACATTGCCCCCTCTCCTTGTCTATCTGCATGCGCATACCTCACACTCTGCCCGCACTCTGCACTCCTCTCCCTCCTGCCCCACATTGCCCCCTCTCCTTGTCTATCTGCATGCGCATACCTCACACTCTGCCCCCACTCTGCACTCCTCTCCCTCCTGCCCCACATTGCCCCCCTCTCCTTGTCTATCTGCATGCGCATCTCCCACACTCTGCCCCCACTCTGTACTCCTCTCCCTCCTGCCCCACATTGCCCCTTCCTTGTCTATCTGCATGCGCATCTCTCACACTCTGCCCCCACTCTGCACTCCTCCCTCCTGCCCCACATTGCCCCCCTCTCCTTGTCTATCTGCATGCGCATCTCTCACACTCTGCCCTCACTCTGCACTCCTCTCCCTCCTACCCCACATTTCCCCCTCCTTGTCTATCTGCATGCGCATCTCTCACACTCTGCCCCCACTCTGTACTCTTCTCCCTCCTGCCCCACATTGCCCCCCTCTCCTTGTCTATCTGCATGTGCATCTCTCACACTCTGCCCCCACTCTGTACTCCTCTCCCTCCTGCCCCACATTGCCCCCCTCTCCTTGTCTATCTGCATGCGCATCTCTCACACTCTGCCCCCACTCTGTACTCCTCTCCCTTTTGCCCCACACTGCCCCTTCCTTGTCTATCTGCATGCGCATATCTCACACTCTGCCCCCACTCTGCACTCCTCTCCCTCCTGCCCCACATTGCCCCCCTCTCCTTGTCTATCGGCATGCGCATCTCACACACTCTGCCCCCACTCTGTACTCCTCTCTCCTGCCCCACATTGCTCCCTCTCCTTTTCTATCTGCTATGCGCATCTCTCACACTATGCCCCCACTCTGTACTCCTCTCCCTCCAGCTCCACATTGCCCCCTCTCCTTGTCTATCTGCTATGTGCATTTTCACACTCTGCCCCCACTCTGTACTCCTCACCCTCCTGCCCCACATTGCCCCCTCTCCTTGTCTATCTGCATGTGCATCTCTCACACACTGCCCCACTCTGTACTCCTCTCTCTCTCCAGCCCCACATTGCACCCCTCCTTGTCTATCTGCATGCACATCTCTCACACTCTGCCCCCACTCTGTACTCCTCACTCCCTCCTGCCCCACATTGCCCCCCTCTCCTTGTCTATCTGCATGCGCATCTCTCACACTCTGCCCCCACTCTGTACTCCTCTCCCTCCTACCCCACATTTCCCGCCCTTCTCGTCTATCTGCATGTGCATCTCTCACTCTCTGCCCCCACTCTGTACTCCTAACCCTCCTGCCCCACATTGCCCCCCTCTCCTTGTCTATCTGCATGTGCATCTCTCACACTCTGCCCCACTCTGTACTCCTCTCTCTCTCCAGCCCCACATTGCCCCCTCCTTGTCTATCTGCATGCACATCTCTCACACTCTGCCCCCACTCTGTACTCCTCACCCTCCTGCCCCACATTGCCCCCCTCTCCTTGTCTATCTGCATGCGCATCTCTCACACTCTGGCCCCACTCTGTACTCCTCTTTCCTGCCCCACATTGCCCCCTCCCCTTGTCTATTTGCATGCGCATCTCTCACACTCTGCCCCCACTCTGTACTCCTCTCCCTCCTGCCCCACATTGCCCCTCTCCTTGTCTATGTGCGTGCGCATTTCTCACAATCTGCCCCCACTCTGTACTCCTCTCCCTCCTGCCCCACATTGCCCCATCCTTGTCTATCTGCATGCACATCTCTCACACTCTGCCCCCACTCGGTACTCCTCTCTCCCTCCTGCCCCACATTGCCCCCCTCTCCTAGTCTATCTGCATGCGCATCTCTCACACTCTGCCCCCACTCTGTACTCTTCTCTCCCTCCTGCCCCACAATGCCCCCTCTCCTTGTCTATCTGCATGCACACCTCTCACACTCTGCCCCCACTCTGTACTCCTCTTTCCTGCCCCACATTGCCCCCCCTTCTTGTCTATCTGCATGCGCATCTCTCACACTCTGCCCCCACTCTGTACTCCTCTTTCCTGCCCCACATTGCCCCCTCTCCTTGTCTATATGCATGTGCATCTCTCACACTCTGCCCCCACTCTGTACTCCTCTCTCTCCTGCCCCACATTGCCCCTCTCCTTGTCTATCTGCATGCGCATCTCTCACACTCTGCCCCCACTCTGTACTCCTCTCCCTCCTGCCCCACATTGCCCCCCTCCTTGTCTATATGCATGCGCATTTCTTACACTCTGCCCCACTTTGTACTCCTCTCCCTCCTCCCCACATTGCCCCCCCTCCTTGTCTATCTGCATGCGCATCTCTCACACTCTGCCCCTACTCTGTACTCCTCTCTCTCCTGCCCCACATTGTCTCCTCCTTATCTATCTGCATGCGCATCTCTCACACACTCTGCCCCCACTCTTTACTCCTCTCCTTCCTGCCCCACATTGCCCCCTCTCCTTGTCTATCTGCATGCGCATCTCTCACACTCTGCCCCCACTCTGTACTCCTCTCTCTCCTGCCCCACATTGCCCCTCTCCTTGTCTATCTACATGCGCATCTCTCACACTCTGCCCCCACTCTGTACTCCTCTCTCTCCTGCCCCACATTGCCCCCTCCTTGTCTATCTGCATGCGCATCTCTCACACTCTGCCCCCACTCTGTACTCCTCTCTCTCCTGCCCCACATTGCCCCTCTCCTTGTCTATCTGCATGCACATGTCTCACCTTCTGCCCCCACTCTGTACTCCTCTCCCTCCTGCCGCACATTGCCCCCCCTCCTTGTCTATCGGCATGCGCATCTCTCACACTCTGCCCCACTCTGTACTCCTCTCTCTCCTGCCCCACATTGCCTCCTCCTTATCTATCTGCATGCTTATCTCTCACACTTGAGGTGCCGGGTTTTTAGGAACCCGGTGGTGCCAGGGGATAACACCCGATGACCTCTGAGTTCTCCCTTGTTCCGGACCACAGAAACAATGAGTCTTCTAGTCGCAGTCAGAGATCAAGTTTTATTGGTAGCTACCAAGTAACACGTGTCCTAGAAGCACGACAAAACACGGGTCATGTATTCTCAGGAGTCTGTACGTCTTCGTTTTTACAGAACCAGTCTTCTCCTTTTATACAGAAATAATGGCTTTAAGCAAGAATTCTTGAGTTTATGATATGGCTGTAAACATAGTTATGCAATAATACAAAGTGTGGCGTCATGTAAGCAAGCCCACATTTTAGATGTCCAGTTCGTGACAGATTACCCAACAAGATCCGGGACTCCCATCAGATATCGATGAAACACCAATAAAGGCAGGTACCACCCAGTCATAAAACTGGCCATAAAGAAGAAGTATGGGCAGGTGCATGTTTGTAGCAAGCATGTTCTGTATGGGGTGAATGGTTTGTGGAATGTTAGGTGTCGATGTTATCGTATTCGGCCACTGGGCGGGGAGCCGCCCAAACAGGTTTGGCTTAAGGCAATGGAGTCAGTTTGGACAGGTCAGGGGGAAGTCAGGGAAAGTGGACGTGTCCTTTGGATCAAGCTCGACCTTTAATTGACTTAACATGAGGGCAAGACGTAAGATGGATGCCGTTCACAAAATGGAGTCTAAGGGCTTGGGAGGAAAACTACGGTTTAGGGGTGTTGGCAACCCTCGATTGTCGCGCAAATACATAGGAATGATGTCCTAATCATTATCGGTTCTTGGACACTAAATTCGTCATGGTACGTTGATATTTTGTGACACGGGTATTGGACCTCGATATGGGGATAACAATAGGGTCCAGATTTTCAGAACCACAGACCCTCCTTTTGCCCTTATGTAAGGCAATAACTCATGTTAATCTGAGTCTAAATCTGTATGAAGGAATTCGTGGAGATGCTGCTGTAACATCATTCTGTTGTTCAGTTCATCCCTGGACGCAGGCTTCCGTACACATGAAGTAGCACAGAGGCCACAGAGTGCAGGAGCGCACTGGACACATAGGCAGAACATAAACAGAAGTGTTAAGATCATCCCAATGAAGATTAGCGTTTTCCATCCCCAGGCAGCGATCAGTCCCCAGAACCACCCTAGCAAGGACCAATCCCCTTTCTCAACGTGAAGGGAACCAGATATTTCATGTAGTTTGGAGATGGCCTGGTATACTGTCGGTGCGTTATCAGGGATGAATATGCAACAACTGGATTGGATGACTCTACACACACCACCACGATCGGCGAGTATGATATCAAGGGCAATTCGGTTCTGAAGGGTCATAAGTCGATCCGACTGAAGCTCGGTTGTCAAATTGCCAAGTGCTCCGGCCGTTGTAGTCACGGCGGCTTCAACTATCCTTGCTAACTGGCGAATATTCTTGCTGTTCACCATAGGCCCCCAAAATGGCAGAAAACCCTTTGCGAAGTCAGCGAATTCCTGACCCGCGGTGTCGTCTTTACTCACGACACCTCTAGCTGTCCTTGTCCGATGGTAATCTGCTCGGGCCGTGTAGGTAGGAGGCAGCAGAAATGAGATGAAACACGTGCCTGAGAAATTAGGGGGTAACCATGTATAGGCTTGGTCGTGGCAGACGAAATACGTGCCTTTGGCTGCTAAGAGTATAGGGGAAGTTCGGGAGGCGAGCACATATGTTTCCGTGCAAATGCTCTTTCCTAACTGTGCTGTAGGATCCCTACCAATACCTTGTAAACATAGGTGACCTCGGTGGGGCACTATCCAAACTGGGCGGGATTTCTTTGCTGCCTGGCTCTTGATCAGGTAAATGCCATGTTTGGTTACGTTCCAACGAGCGTATGGGGTCAGTTCATCTTTGGGGATAGTCAGATATGTGTCGATATCTCTTCTCATATTTCTTATCCCTGCTATTAGTGCCTTGTTACTGGAATCGCTTTCAGTGGAACGGGTCGGGTATGGTTCTAGGGCGAATAGGAACATGGTCTGAAAAGCCCACAGAGAACCATAATAACTAAATTGCAGGATGAAGTACGGGATACCCTTATCAGTCGTGTGCGGCATGAGTCCGCATATCCAACAGTTTGATGTATTCATTATAGACTGGTGTTGGTGCAGGAGTTGGATGAAGGAGTTATTTACAAATTCGAGCCTTCTGGCAGACTCGTGTTCGGGTAGAGGGTGAAAAGAGTGTGGGGAGAAAGTGGGAGGAGGCGTTGGCAGAGTGTCATTTGAGGATAGGGAAACTCGAAATACGAATAGAGCATAACCAATCAAAAGCATCACAGCGCTAAACAGCATTAGAACACATATTATTAAAAACCTTCTCTTGGACAGTATAGTACACAATTGTTTTTCAAAGTTCATAAGTTTGACAGGTCTCTCTACCCTTGGGAACTCCATTCTCTACTTGCTGCCCGCGGTGGTAGGTTGGTTCTGCCAGGGAGTGCGCTCCGTTCGGTCCGGGGTGACTCCCTCGGACCAACCAGAACCGTGGACCTAGAACTTCCTTGGTTGCACTCCCGACACTTCAACCGCGACCCTAGCAGCGGAACCGGATGGCGGTTCGAAAATCAAAAATGAGCTAGTTCCCTGGGACGAGAGAGCTGGAGGATAAAAAATAGTTCTTGGGGGAAAAGGAAATCACATTAGATCAAAGTTTTATTAGTCTCTGGGGCTGGACCTCAGGTCGTATCGTCGCTTCTCAGGTACGGTGTGGTCTTTAAACAATGTCTCAGGTTCGGTAGTGTCCAATTGCATAGATGGTGACACACGTCCTTGCAAAATACGATCACTCTCCTTTTCGGTACCAGTCTCCTTTAAACGTGCATCGCTGAAAGGGATGAAACGAGGTACGGATTCAGTCTTAGAGTCGGCAAGTCCTTTATCGACCCACCGGTCGTATGGAAGGGGCAGAGGGACCCGTTTGCAATGGGTCCCATGCACCCAGTTCTTTTTGCCGTCCACTCGAACGGCTGACCTCGTAGAAAGAAGCACCAAATACGGTCCGGTCCACCTCGGCTGTCCGTTGCTGGTGCGCTGGAAATTCCGCACCAGAATCCAAGTGCCTGGTTTGATTGTATGACCTGGATCGTCAGAGGCTGGTGGGGAGGAACTGTGAACCTGTTGGTGTAAAACACGCAATTTAGCTGTCGATTCGCACAAATAATCAAGCAGTACGGGGTGTTCTATTTCACAGAGTTTCTTTGGTCTTGGCACGCCCCAGACGTTGGCTGGGCGGCCAAACACTATCTCGTGGGGACTAAGACCTAATCTGGAATGGACAGTCATCCTAGTTGACAGGAGTGCTAGGGGCAAGGCGTCAGGCCATTTAAGACCTGTACTGGCTTGGATCTTGGCTAGCTTGAGTTTCAAAGTGCCATTGTAGCACTCTACTAATCCAGCTGATTGGGGGTGATTTGCAGCGTGGAATTTCTGGTGTATGCCTAGACACTCACACACTCTCTTCATCACTCGTCCTATGAATTCACTTCCATTATCACTCCAGACAATTCTAGGCATACCGAATCTCGGGAAGAACTCTTTGACAAGAGCTTTGGCAGTTGTCAAAGCGGTATTGTCTTTAAGGGGGTACGCTTCCACCCACCTTGAAAAGGTGCAAACAACAACGAGCACATACTTTAGATTGTTGCACCTCTCCATGTGGATGAAATCGAGCTGCAAAACCTCGAACGGATACGTAGGAGGCGCAAAATGACCAGCTGGAGTTGGAGTTCCTCTACCGGGATTGTGTTTTAGGCATATCATACAGTTTCTGACCATATTTTCTGCATATTTTGGGATATTGCTATTCTGCCATACTGGGGCCAATAGCTTACATATCCCTTTCGAACTGATGTGTGCCATGCCGTGAGCCATTGTTACTACTGCAAGTACGTATGCGTTAGGTAGTAGCCATCGCTGGTGTTCCGATAATTCGACCCAACAGCCATTCGCATCCAATCTACCCTTACTTTTTCTCCACTCATTCAACTCATCCTCAGTTGCCTCAGCTTGTATACATTTCACGCTTTCAATGGTGTCTTCACACATTCCTACATCAGCAATACATCTAGCGGGACCTGCAACATACATTCGACTCATCGTGTCCCTTGCGGTCTCTTTCGCAACCTCGTCTGCAAATGCATTCCCGCGGCCAATATCGTCTTGAATTTTCTTGTGTGCACTGCATTACATAATGGCAACTTGTAGTGGCATGGTCAGTGATTCAAGGAGTTCATTAACTAGCTGACCATGTTGTATCTTTGCACCATGTGAGGTAAGGAAACCACGTTCACGCCATAATCTCCCAAAACTGTGAGCCACGCCAAAGGCGTATTGGCTGTCCGTGTACACATTCACTCGCTTTCCTTTTGCTAACACGCATGCTCTGGTAAGTGCAATAATTTCCGCAGCTTGTGAAGAGTTGTGGGGAATACGTGCGGTCTCTATAATGGTGTGTAATGTTGTTACGGCATATGCGGCAGTCGTATCACCATTCGGTAACTTGAAACATGAACCGTCAACCCATAAAGTATCATTGCATTCAGAAAGGGGAGTGTCCTGTAAGTCTACTCTCCCTTTTGTCTCTTCTTCTGTCCTAAAGCAGCAGTCATGTTTATCAATCTTGTCTGTTCCTGTCGAAATGGGTAATAACGTTGCGGGATTCAATCTATCACACCTCTTTATGTGGATGTGGCTTGTTAGTAATGTAAGTTCGTAACTGGATAGTCGAGCGCTAGTAAGGTGTTGTGTCTTCGTCCTGTTTAGTAAAATTTCTACTACATGCGGAACCATAACAATCAGAGTATTATTCATGACTAATCCAGCGGACTGTCGGATGCAGACAGCTGCTGCGGCGGTGGCTCTCAGACAACTTGGTAGTGCCTTAGCCACGGGATCCAGAGTTGCCGAAAAATATGCGCATGGGCGCTGTCTGTTCCCAAAATGTTGTGTTAAGACTGATAATGCACAGCCTTCCTTCTCATGGACATATAATGTGAAAGGCTTACTGTAGTTGGGGTTTCCCAACACAGGGGCTGAACACAATGCATCACGCAACTTGTGAAAACTCGTCTGACAATCTTCAGACCAGGGCATTGGATTGGGCGTATCTTTACGGAGTAGTGTCAGCAAGGGTTTAGCTAGTAGTGAGAAATTCGGTATCCATTGTCTACAGTACGATGTAATGCCCAAAAAGGCTCGAACTTCTCTCTGTGTCCTTGGGGTACTTAGTTCTGCAATTGCCTGTATTCTTTCTGGTGTCATTCTCCTTCCCTCCTTCGACAAGACGTGACCTAAGTAGGTTACTTCTTGTCGGCAAAATTGTAGTTTGGAAAGGGAGACTTTGTGCTTCATGTCACATAAGTGATGCAATAACGATAATGTAGCTTTCTTGCAAATTTCTTCAGTGTCTGCAGCGATCAGCAGATCGTCTACGTACTGAATCAGAGTTGAACCACTTGGTAGAACAATCGTATCTAGTTGTGCTTTCAGGGCCTGACTGAATATTGATGGGCTTTCGCAGTAGCCTTGAGGAGCGCACTTGAAGCGGAAGCTTCGTCCTCCTAAATTGAATCCAAAAATATCTCTACTTTCCTCGGCAATCGGGATACTGAAGAAAGCGTTCTTCAGGTCAATCACCGAGAACCAATTTGCTGAAGCTGGAACCATTGTCAATAGAGCAGTAATGTCGGGGACGACTGGAAACTGTGGGATAACTATCTTGTTCACTTCTCTGAGGTCGATCACGAACCTATACACAGGGGATTGTGAAGGATCAGTACGTTTTAAGACGGGCAAAACCGAACTGTTACAGACATTTCCTGTCGTTTCTTCGATGACGTTTTTATCAATCAAGTCATGAACAATTTTCAACAATGCTTTTTCGCATTCGCTAGATATTTTGTATTGGGGAATACGTGGCAACCTAACGTCGGCTTTCAACGTTATGACATATGGTGTTATCTCCAAACGACCTACATCATTAGAACCATTAGCCCAGAGTATATCAGGAAGTGACAATAATTCAGTTGGAATATTTTCCTTTGATAAATACATCGAAGAAATGACCTTCTTGCCTAAAGTAAGTTGTACTCCCGAGGGAGAACAGTACAAGGTCGCATATAACCTTTTTAGTAAATCCAAACCTAACAAATTTTCACCACAACCTGTTGTCAAAATGAGGGGTGCTTCTAATTCGCATGGGCCAACAAAAAGGGATATAGGACTAGAGATCGGGTTTCTAACAGGGGCGCCAGAGAAACCTACTGAGACATTCATTTCGCCAGACAAAGGTGCGCCAGGAAGTTTCGAGTGCATGATAGAACTTTTTGTAGCACCAGTATCCAGCAGAAATGGCTCTGACACTCCTGAGGTAATCACCTCGACATAAGGTCCATTCTGATCTACCGGAACTGAGACAACTCCCTCTCTTTGTCCATGGCTGTCCTAGCAATCGTTACCCTCATTTTCGTGTTCAGCGTAATAGTCGTCAGCATAGTACTGAGCTGACTTAGACGATGAATCATTCTGTTGGTCAAAGCTATTCATGGACTTCTGAGGCGGAAAAGAAGTCGTGCTCTGAGTGAAATTTCCACGGCCTCTACCTCCAGGGGCATGCTGAACACCTCTCCCCCTTACACCTTGAACACCGTTCAAACGTCGCGCAAGAGCCGGACAATTATCCTTAAAATGACCCTCTTCCTTGCAATACGCACATTGATTCGGGCCATATGTAGGACGCTGATGGGAAAACTCGTTACCTTGCGCGTTCCTCGAATACTGCTGTCGTGGTTGATAGTCGGGCTGACTAGCCGTGCGAGGCGGATAGGCCTGTTGGAGGAGAACCTTAGTTTTCAAGTCTTTCGTCTTTTTATCTGCCTTGTCTAGCTTGTCTTTTCGCCTATTTTCATAGTACTGGGCTGTAGCTAAAATCTGTGCTGACGTAGAGACAGCCCAAGCACTCTCAGAGTCTTTTAGTTTATTACATGGTTCAGGGAGCAAGTTATGTACGAACTTGTCCACAAACAATCTTTGGCCACCCTCGGTAGCCATATCTTGACCACTGTGGTCGGTGAATGTTTCCTCGAATCTTGTGAAAAAGTCAGACACATTCTCATCTTTCTTTTGTTTACATGCTGATAGCTTGTCCCAATTTACGCGTACTTCAGGCATTATTGTCTTCATGTACGCTATAATCCTACCGGGAAGTTCAGCTATTAACGGCTCAGGTTTAAAACCACCGACTTGTCTAGCATCTGTAGTCACAATGTTCGCCCATGAGTCACCTAATTCCTGATGGTGATCCGTATGACGTATCTTGCTCCATAAACGATGTGGAACAACGTTCCCAAATAACATGTCTACGTCTGCTAAATTCATTATACATGAGCTTGCAGTTTGCGATAACTCCTTATAATACCCAGTTGGGTTCTTACGAGGGTCAGGTAGTGACTGCTTGAGTGCTAATACTTCCGATCTTTTCCATGGAACATGTACCCATACACGCTGGAAATGGGGCAGAATTGGTGGATTAACATTCGCATCACCTTCCCTCCAAACAGGAGGAACCTCTCTCATGGGGTACTGTCTCGCTCTTTTCCTAATAGACGTACCACATTCAGACGATGACCCAGAGTTACCACCTGTACTTCGATATGATAATAACACCTCAACTGCTTTGTCGACATCGGGACCTATAATCATGCCTTCCCCAAATTTAAATCGTACATTACACAACTCTCGAGCGTTGCTCTCTTGACCATTATCTTCCAGATCCTCACACAGAAAAACACACATCTCTTCAAAAACATATCTTTGCGTCGGTTCATCCCATTGACAGAAAACGTTCATGACGGATTCTACATCATATCTGGCTGTATCCAGAGCCCAATTCCGTGCTAACTTATTCAGGCATTCCCTCTCATGATAATCAGGCATTCGGCTTCGTAACTGTCTTAGTCCCGTATTAGGGGTCGTTTTAGGCGACCGAAAAAGTGGTGAAGGAATGTTAGTAACAATGCTGGCCGTTTTATGCCAGACGGAAGGTGAAAGTGGAGTAATAACTGGTGGCAGAACATAGTCACGCAAAGCAGAAACAGAAGCGTTTGCAGAACTAGTTTCGGAAGAAATAGAAGGTGCGCTAGGCGAAGTTGTAGAAGGAACAGTAGGAGAAGTAGATGTGACTGATGAGCCTTGAGGAGGCTGCACTAGAGAAATAGAAGCCAGCTGAAGAGTAGCTGGTGAGTGCTGTAGAGGAGCTGGTATAACAGCTACCAGAGGTGCAACTAAAGGTTGCGGAGGTGCTGTGGCATTTTGCGCATAGGGTGGTGGCGAACTCAGCAAATGCGCCATTAATGGATCTTTCTCATGCTCTTTTACTGTCTCTTGCTGAAGAGATGGTAAAACAGGATAGCATTTATCTATTGCCATTTTACGTTGCCTGTGCAACTGCTCACTTATTCGATCCTCTTCGTTGTCTTTAAATTTTATCGCGGCTTGTATTACTGAAATACCCCTTTCCCTCTTATTCTTCTTTTCTAATTTAATTTCCTTTTGTTTGGCCTCTTTACGTCATAAGCGGAAAGAGTCAAACATCGCCGGTCGGGCTTTCTTTTTGAACAGTTTGACCTCTAGGTTATCTAGAATTTCTGAGTCGAAACTACCATATTGGGGCCATTTTAAAACACCATCCTTACGGGTGTATTTTATCCACACTTCATTATATGTGATAGGACCTACGCCATGCTTTACATAGAGCTCATACGTTGGAGTTCCAATTGGAGGAACCGGACAGGAATCCTCTAATCGGGAGTCCTTATTATAACCAAGACAAAACAAGTTTCCAAGTCTGCTAAAACCAGGCATTCTTCGCTCACTAGTCTAGCTTCGAACTTCAAAGGTTTATCTATTACGATATTTCTAGTGAAAACACGAGTCCTTCGGCTTTGGGGCTTGCAAGTGCCAAATCAAGTCGTATCTCAAGGATACCAGAAACTAAGGACAAACTAAGGACTGGGAGACGCTCCACTTATACTTAACTGAAGTATTTGAAGATCGGTGACGTCGCTAGAAGACTCGTCTATCGTTTCGCTCTACCAAGGATCACTGGGTCCAAAACAAGGCGATAGTCAGGGCAGCAGTCCTTCGTAGCCGTCGGGATGCGGGGAACCTCGCAGCAAAGACCTTCGGAACCACGTCGACATACAGGGGTCGCTGAAGTGGCTGGCCGTCCTCCGGAATTTTCACACGAAGCTCCTCACGAACATATGGCTTGGACCGTCGCCGCTTGATATCGCCCCGAGTTGGGCGCCAACTGAGGTGCCGGGTTTTTAGGAACCCGGTGGTGCCAGGGGATAACACCCGATGACCTCTGAGTTCTCCCTTGTTCCGGACCACAGAAACAATGAGTCTTCTAGTCGCAGTCAGAGATCAAGTTTTATTGGTAGCTACCAAGTAACACGTGTCCTAGAAGCACGACAAACACGGGTCATGTATTCTCAGGAGACTGTACGTGTTCGTTTTTACAGAACCAGTCTTCTCCTTTTATACAGATATAATGGCTTCAAGCAAGAATTCTTGAGTTTATGATATGGCTGTAAACATAGTTATGCAATAATACAAAGTGCGGCGTCATGTAAGCAAGCCCACATTTTAGATGTCCAGTTCGTGACAGATTACCCAACAAGATCCGGGACTCCCATCAGATATCGATGAAACACCAATAAAGGCAGGTACCACCCAGTCATAAAACTGGCCATAAAGTAGAAGTATTGGCAGGTGCATGTTTGTAGCAAGCATGTTCTGTATGGGGTGAATGGTTTGTGGAATGTTAGGTGTCGATGTTATCGTATTCGGCCACTGGGCGGGGAGCCGCCCAAACAGGTTTGGCTTAAGGCAATGGAGTCAGTTTGGACAGGTCAGGGGGAAGTCAGGGAAAGTGGACGTGTCCTTTGGATCAAGCTCGACCTTTAATTGACTTAACATGAGGGCAAGACGTACGATGGATGCCGTTCACAAAATGGAGTCTAAGGGCTTGGGAGGAAAACTACGGTTTAGGGGTGTTGGCAACCCTCGATTGTCGCGCAAATACATAGGAATGATGTCCTAATCATTATCGGTTCTTGGACACTAAATTCGTCATGGTACGTTGATATTTTGTGACATGGGTATTGGACCTCGATATGGGGATAACAATAGGGTCCAGATTTTCAGAACCACACACTCTGCCCCCACTCTGTACTCCTCTCCCTCCTGCCCCACATTGCCCCCCTCTTTGTCTATCTGCATGCGCATCACTCACACTCTGCCCCACTCTGTACTCTCCTCTCCCTCCTGCCCCACATTGCCCCCTCTCCTTGTCTATATGCCATGCAGATCTCTCACTCTCTGCCCCCACTCTATACTCCTCTCTCCCTCCTGCCCCACATTGCCCCCTCTCCTTGTCTATCTGCATGCGCATCTCTCACACTCTGCCCCCACTCTGTACTCCTCTCCCTCCTGCCCCACATTGCCCCCCTCTCCTTGTCTATCTGCATGCGCATCTCTCACACTCTGCCCCCACTCTGTACTCCTCTCCCTCCTGCCCCACATGGCCCCCTCTCCTTGTCTATCTGCATGCGCATCTCTCACACTCTGCCTCCACTCTGTACTCCTCTCCCTCCTGCCCCACATTGCCCCTTCCTTGTCCATCTGCATGCGCATCTCTCACACTCTGCCCCGACTCTGCACTCCTCTCCCTCCTGCCCCACATTGCCCCATCCTTGTCTATCTGCATGCGCAGCTCTCACACTCTGCCCCCACTCTGCACTCCTCTCCCTCCTGCCCCACATTGCCCCCCTCTCCTTGTCTATCGGCATGCGCATCTATCACACTCTGCCCCCACTCTGTACTCCTCTCCCTCCTACCCCACATTTCCTCCTCCTTGTCTATCTGCATGCGCATCTCTCACAATCTGCCCCCACTCTGTACTCCTCTCCCTCCTGCCCCACATTGCCCCCCTCTCCTTGTCTATCTGCATGCGCATCTCTCACACTCTGCCCCCACTCTGTACTCCTCTCCCTCCTGCCCGACATTGCCCCCTCTCCTTGTCTATCTGCATGCGCATACCTCACACTCTGCCCCCACTCTGCACTCCTCTCCCTCCTGCCCCACATTGCCCTTTCTCCTTGTCTATCTGCATGCGCATCTCTCACACTCTGCCCCCACTCTGTACTCCTCTCCCTCCTGCCCCACATTGCCCCATCCTTGTCTATCTGCATGCGCAGCTCTCACACTCTGCCCCCACTCTGCACTCCTCTCCCTCCTGCCCCACATTGCCCCACTCTCCTTGTCTATCGGCATGCGCATCTCTCACACTCTGCCCCCACTCTGTACTCCTCACCCTCCTGCCCCACATTGCCCCCCTCCTTGTCTATCTGCATGCGCATCTCTCACACTCTACCCCCACTCTGTACTCCTCTCTCCTGCCCCACATTGCTCCCTCTCTTTTTCTATCTGCTATGCGCATCTCTCACATTATGCCCCCACTCTGTACTCCTCTCCCTCCTGCCCCACATTGCCCCCTCTCCTAGTCCATCTGCTATGCGCATCTCTCACACTCTGCCCCCACTCTGTACTCCTCACCCTCCTGCCCCACATTGCCCCCCTCTCCTTGTCTATATGCATGTGCATCTCTCACACTCTGCCGCACTCTGTACTCCTCTCTCTCTCCAGCCCCACATTGCCCAACTCCTTGTCTATCTGCATGCACATCTCTCACACTCTGCCCCCACTCTGTACTCCTCTCTCCCTCCTGCCCCACATTGCCCCCCTCTCCTTGTCTATCTGCATGCGCATCTCTCACACTCTGCCCCCACTCTGTAATCCTCTCCCTCCTACCCCACATTTCCCCCTCCTTGTCTATCTGCATGCGCATCTCCCACACTCTGCCCCCACTCTGTACTCCTCTCCCTCCTGCCCCACATTGCCCCCCTCTCCTTGTCTATCTGCATGCGCATCTCTCACACTCTGCCCCCACTCTGTACTCCTCTCCCTCCGGCCCCACATTGCCCCCTCTCCTTGTCTATCTGCATGCGCATACCTCACACTCTGCCCCCACTCTGCACTCCTCTCCCTCCTACCCCACATTGCCCCCCTCTCCTTGTCTATCTGCATGCACATCTCTCACTCTGCCCCCACTCTGTACTCCTCTCCCTCCTGCCCCACATTGCCCCCTCTCTTTGTCTATCTGCATGTGCATTTCTCACACTCTGCCCCCACTCTGCACTCCTCTCCCTCCTGCCTCACATTGCCCCCCTCTCCTTGTCTATCTGCATGTGCATCTCTCACTCTGCCCCCACTCTGTACTCCTCTCCCTCCTGCCCCACATTGCCCCCTCTCCTTGTCTATCTGCATGTGCATTTCTCACACTCTGCCCCCACTCTGCACTCCTCTCCCTCCTGCCTCACATTGCCCCCCTCTCCTTGTCTATCTGCATGCGCATCTCTCACTCTGCCCCCACTCTGTACTCCTCTCCCTCCTGCCCCACATTGCCCCCTCTCCTTGTCTATCTGCATGTGCATTTCTCACACTCTGCCCCCACTCTGTACTCTTCTCCCTCCTACCCCACATTTCCCCCTCCTTGTCTATCTGCATGCGCATCTCTCACACTCTGCCCCCACTCTGTACTCCTCTCCCTCCTGCCCCACATTGCCCCCCTCTCCTTGTCTATCTGCATGCATATCTCTCACACTCTGCCCCCACTCTGTACTCCTCTCCCTCCTGCCCCACATTGCCCCCCTCTCCTTGTTTATCTGCATGTGCATCTCTCACACTCTGCCCCCACTCTGTACTCCTCTCCCTCCTGCCCCACATTGCCCCTTCCTTGTCTATCTGCATGCGCATCTCTCACACTCTGCCCCCACTCTGCACTCCTCTCCCTTCTGCCCCACATTGCCCCCGTCTCCTTGTCTATAGGCATGCGCATCTCTCACACTCTTCCCCCACTCTGTACTCCTCTCCCTCCTACCCCACATTTCCCCCTCCTTGTCGATCTGCATGCGCATCTCTCACAATCTGCCCCCACTCTGTACTCCTCTCCCTCCTGCCCCACATTGCCCCCCTCTCCTTGTCTATCTGCATGCGCATCTCTCACTCTGCCCCCACTCTGTACTCCTCTCCCTCCTGCCCCACATTGCCCCCTCTCCTTGTCTATCTGCATGTGCATTTCTCACACTCTGCCCCCACTCTGCACTCCTCTCCCTCCTGCCTCACATTGCCCCCCTCTTGTGGTAAATAAATAAATAATACCTCTATTTTTGACTGGATATATAATAACAGATAGCTCAATAAATAAGAGTCAAGATTCGAGGTAGTCGGAGTATGCAGGTTTAATACAGCATAAAGGACAGGACCAGGACAACCTGCACGGGAATAGGATGGCAGCTGCCGGGGGCAGGATCGGGACAACAACGGCTTTTAATAACAGTGCACAAGTATATATAGTTAAACAAAATACATGATGTTCAATACAATAGGCGTAGCAGTGGGCAGGGCCTGTAACAGTCGCGAAAGATAAGGCAGAAAGTAGGTGTAACAAGAGGCATGAACAGGGCGTATATATAGACATGTGATGTAAACGTAACATAATATGTCATAAACGGGGCGGAAACATGGAGGGGGCTACCTAGGGAGCCGGGACCTCTAACCTAGAGGTGCGCGCAAGCTGGCAGTGACGTGTTACTAGGGAGAAGCTGGGGGCTATGACTTCTGCGCTAGAAGCAGAGACGAAAGTCTGGAGAGTCAGAGCGACATGTACCTAAACACTATCTAGTATCTGATGTTTAGAGAACATGTTGATAGAATCCAAAAGTTATCAGGGTAAAGGCTAACAGACTCTAAGACTGGTGCATGCATAATTCTACATGTAGTGCGTGTTGAGGAATATTAAATGACCATTAATACAGTATTTCTCTTACATGGAGACGTAAAGGCTAGACTGTGACGGAAACTATTGATGCGATTCAGTAGCTTAGGAATGCAGGGAAGGAGAGCTGGACTGATAACTGGAATCATAACATACTCTTGGCAGACTGGCAGGCAGAGCCAGGCCGAGCCGGGCACTGTGAGGCAGGAAGTAAGTGAAGGGTCAGGGATACAGGTGGGGGCTGTATCGCTCCTCGGAGAGGGTTCAGGAGACAGGAGCTGAATCTGAGTCCGGGCCCTTTTGAGGCCTAGAAACGGGGATTTTACAATGAAATAACGTGCACACTGTGAAACGTGGCAACGTAGCTTTACATAGGCTTAATACTCGTAGCTTTCACGAGAACTGGAAACTGGCATACTAGAGGTGGACACAACTGTAATTGCGTCTTTAATCGATCATGGGGAATACATATGCATATTAATCATGCACATATAACATAACATGGGGAACACGTAGGGACACAGAACATGGCAAAATTTACTTTTCCACATTCCCTCCTTGTCACTACGTTTCCATCAGGAAACATTAATATTCATGATACCATCTATCATTTCATACAGTATCATTTGCTCGTCTCGAATTTTCTTGGAACGGGATCTAGGACGGGACTTGGGACTAGGAATACAAGAGGTAGCACAAATGCCGCAAATCGCAGGGCCACATTGTATACAGAGGCAGCAACTGAATATGATCGCTACTGCAATACCTAGAAATGACAATACTTTCCATCCCCAGGCAGAAATTATACTCCAGAACCAACCGGACCATGTCCAGGTGCCTGGATTCTGGTGTAACTGATGGGCAATTTTATGAAGTCTGGTTATAGCTGAATAAACAGACGGCGCGTTATTAGGAATGAAAATGCAGCAACTAGATCCGATGACTCTACATGCTCCTCCTCTATCGGCCAGTATGACGTCAAGAACGAGACGATTCTGGAGCACGACAAATCTCATAGCAGATTGTTCCTCGGTTAAATTACCTAGAGCAGAGGCAGTCTCATTCACTACTGCTTCAAGGGTTCTTGTTAACCTACGGATTAACTTACTATTCTGGATAGGTCCTATAAAGAAAAAGAATCCTTTATTGAAATCTGTATACTGTTCTAGAGCAGTTTCAGTTTGATCGACAATTGGGGACTCGATCTCCCTTCTATGTCTAATGTGTACTAGATATGTGTTTCTGTGATAATCAGATGGGGCTAGGAAAACTGGTGGCAGTAGGAAGGCAATGTAACAGGTTCCATCCCAATCGAGGGGCAGACGAACATATGCGGTCTGACCACAAACAAAATAAGAATGACGTGAAGCTTTGAAAATAGATTTCCCAATGTCACTATACTTAACAATAGTAGTACAATCACTATGTCCTACATGTATGGAACCATTATTTCTGACACATAATTCGCCTTTGACTGGTAGTACTGAAATAGCAGGTAAGTCTGGAGTAGGATCAGACTGAACATTCAGGACCATAAAATTCGAAGAATAATTTCCTAAATTATAAACTTCATTTTCTAGATCTAACCCTGTTCTGTGGGGAGGACCTTGCTTGTCTGGAAAACATGTACTATTCAGAAGGGACATATCATTTGAAGATGACGTTAACATGGACCAGGCTCCACATGAACCATTATGTGAAAACGGATAAGGAAACAGTGGCAGAACTCCCTTCGGTGTCTGGAAAGGGGGGAGTCGACCACACACCCAACAATTAGTGGCATTGCTGGTCTGGTGTGAATAATGTAACATACGGATAAATGTATTGTTGCGCATAGCAAGACGATAGGATAGTTCATGAGGAGGCAGATCACTAAACGTGTGCTCTACTGTAGCATTAGAAAACTTATTTACATGAGAAATTGGAAAACATAAATGAAATGCATAACTTGTGCAGGTAATCATCAAAGTCAAAAACAATATAAAACTTAGAAAAACGATACATCGGATTGAGTTTTGACTAACTCTCTCACTATGGGGGTCTATCTCATACATGTCAGATACCTGTCTAACCGTTTCACCTAGGGGAGGACTTAGACAATTAAACTGGCTGACTTATTTTACTAGACCGTAGCTTCTTTTTATACTCCTGCTGCGGAGTTTCCTCTAACAGGGAGGGCTTGGTATCAATGTCATTTGCGGGACAGTCCTTAAGAATAGTATCTTGGCAGTCTTTAAAATCTTGACAATCCTTGGAAATGTTCTTGGAAACAGTTTTTAGTCGGAGTCCGTGAAATTTCTTGACATGCGACAGGTGCACCCACCCCTTCCTGCCTTCCACCTTGACGGCAGTGCGGGTGGTCAAAAGGACTAACTTCGGTTCCTTCCAGCGAGGCTCCAGCGGACTTGAACGATCAAAATTGCGGACGAGGACCAGGGTGCCGGGAAGGATCTCGTGTGGCTTGACTTCAGTATTGTCGGGAAATGCAGCGGCAACCTGTGAACGACAAGAGTGTAGGGCAGACATCAAGGAAGCTAGGTAATCTGTCAGCATATTACTGGAAACATCGGTAATACTTCGGGGTCTAGGTGTACCCCACATATTCGGGGGGCGGCCGAATACGACCTCATAAGGGGACAGACCTGATCTGGAATGTGCGACCATGCGCATATAAAACAAAGCGACTGGCAAGGCAACTAACCAGTCTACACCTTTTTCTTGACAGATTTTGGCAATGCGGACTTTCAAGGTTTGATTATGTCTCTCTACGAGACCGGCTGCTTCTGGATGGCGTACACAATGGAACTTCCACTGGTACCCTAACAACAGGGAAACGTGCTTCATTAGTTCAGATGAGAATGGCTGGCCGTTATCAGAATACACGACCCTAGGGAGTCCATAGCGGGGGAAGAATTCACGAACCAACTGCTTGGCAGTGGTCGCGGCTGTATAATCTGGGACTGGATATGCTTCTGTCCACCTGGACAAAGCGCATACAACTACAAGAACATACTTGAAACCTCGGCATCGCTCCATCTGAATATAATCCATCTGGAGGACTTCAAAAGGGTGGTCAGGGGGCTGGAATCCACCTTGTTCCACCGGGACACTTTTACCTGGATTGAACTGGCAACATATCATACAGGTACGGACTTTCTGCTTGGCTGCAGCTCGTAAATGCTTGTTAAACCAAATGTTCTGGATACTGTCTAACATGGCTTTTTCTCCTAAGTGTGCTGGACTATGTGCGGTATTGATAATGACTTGAACCATTGAGTCGGGGAGAAACCATGTGGCTTTTCCCTTCGTCAACCATCCCTGATCTGTCTGGACCCCTCCTTGTTCGGACCATTTCTTAATTTCTTCAGGAGTAGCATGTAACTGGATATCTATGACATCTTGAGTAGGGTCCTTAACTGTCATACAAGTAGTCTGTTCTAGAGTGGATGTCGGTGTCTTGTTAACTGGTATGTCTGGTGTCTGTGCTGTAAGCTTGGCTGTTCGATCTGCTAGATCATTACCTTGAGAAATAATGTCTGTAACTTTCGTATGTGCTTTGCATTTCATAATAGCGATGGATGTCGGTAAATGTATTGCATCTAACAGAGCTTGAATAAGGAAACCATGCTGAATCTTGGTTCCATGAGAAGTCATGAAACCTCTCTCCTGCCAGAGCACTCCGAAGTCGTGTACAACTCCGAATGCGTAGCGTGAATCTGTGTAAATATTAACTTTCAGGTTCTTGGCATGTATGCAGGCTTGTGTCAGAGCGACTAGCTCTGCTGCTTGAGCAGACAGGGTGTCAATACGGTGTGTTTCAATAACTTCAGTGTCAGTAGTCACTGCATACGCGGCTACTAGCTCTCCTGTACTTGTTCTCATACATGAACCATCCACATAAAGTGTCAGGTCGGGATCTGGTAATGGAATATCTGTCAGATCTTGTCTTGGCTTTGTCATAGTGTTAACTACTTCCACACAGTCATGTGTGGCAGGATTTGAAGTAACTGACGGTAACAGTGTAGCAGGATTTAGAACGTTGCAGCGTCTGATTTCTATGTGTGGCTGGAATTGTTAATTGTTGTGCAGGAGTGCTTAAAAATTCGTCCTGAGGCGGAAAGCCGGGACTGCAGAATTAATCATTGTGCTGTTTTTATTTTCGCCGATTTTTTAAACTGCGTGCATTTTCTGTTTGAGTCACTGATTATTGTGCCCCTGATTAGCGCTTGTAATTTCGCCGCCTTAGCTGTTTATTAGCTCCCCAATTCGGAACCTGCTGGAACCAGCAGCTGTTGCCTGACTCTACCCCCAGCAGCCGATTGGACGCTGCCTGGAGGGTCACCATCTTGCGTGAGGAGATGGGACAGGGACACCAGTTCAGCGCTAGGCCCCTCCCACCCTCCCGCCCCCGGCCACTACAAAAAGCTTTGCTCCCCTCACTCCAATTGATTGTTAATTGTTGTGCAGGAGTGCTTAAAAATTCGTCCTGAGGCGGAAAGCCGGGACTGCAGAATTAATCATTGTGCTGTTTTTATTTTCGCCGATTTTTTAAACTGCGTGCATTTTCTGTTTGAGTCACTGATTATTGTGCCCCTGATTAGCGCTTGTAATTTCGCCGCCTTAGCTGTTTATTAGCTCCCCAAAATCGGAACCTGCTGGAACCAGCAGCTGTTGCCTGACTCTACCCCCAGCAGCCGATTGGACGCTGCCTGGAGGGTCACCATCTTGCGTGAGGAGCTGGGACAGGGACACCAGTTCAGCGCTAGGCCCCTCCCACCCTCCCGCCCCCGGCCACTACATAAATGGAGTCTATCCCCCGGAGGCGCAGCGGACGGGCGCAGCGGGCGCGCCGGCGGCGCGCCGAAGGCGCGCCAAAGGCAAGCCCGTCTGCGCCCGTCCGCGACCGGACGGGGCGCGGGGCCAGAAACCCTGGTCAATCCCTGCCCCCTCCTTTACGGTATGACAAACATACTTTACTCAGCCTACGCCCTGCTCGCGCACCATCTTGTTTACACTCTATGGAGGCGCTATCAGTACATGATTGTTCAGTGTGCCATTTTACACCTAGCACTGGCTCCTCCGACACCCCCCATAAAAGTGTTTTAAAAGCTGCACTACTTAACTGTCGATCTCTAAGCAAACATAACACCCAAATTTATCACCTCCTTGAGGATGAAGCTCTTGAGATCCTATTTCTGACCGAAACCTGGCTGGGTGAGCACTCCGATCCCGACGTCATCAAGGCGATGCCTCCAGGATACTCCCTCGTCAGGCTCGATAGGCAGGATGGTAGGGGAGGCGGAATAGCCATTGCCGTCAGAGCCCCCTTTGAATGCTCTTTATCGCCGGTGAATATTGATCGCTGCGAAGCTGGATCCTTTACCATTATGGTGAGCCCTAAATATTCCCTATCGGGCATTCTTCTATACAGACCCCCGGGAAGACTGTTTGATTTTACATGCAGCCTTATAGAGGCCTCAGCCCATCTTACTTTAAGGAAATCTAGACTTTTGGTGCTAGGAGACATGAATATACACTTTGATGATGCTGGGGACAAAGACGCCACCAGCATACTAGCAGAATTACGGTCTCTGCAGCTAGATCTGAAACATCAAAGTCCCACCCATAGACAGGGTCACCTGCTCGATCCAGTATTTAGCAACTGGAACGGAGTAAAAGTGCTTCATCCTGTGCCAGTGCCCTGGTCTGACCATTTTGTGGTCCCCTTACATATATTAGCAACTGAAACGGCAGTCAAAAATGAAAACCTGCAGACCTATTGCTGTCGCAAATGGAAAAATTTTAATCCCAAAACGTTCACCGACAAGCTTGAACTGGCTGGACCCCCTAAAGGCTCCGACTGTGAGACCGCCTATACTTGTCTAAAAAATACGATCCTCACGGTCCTGGATGAAACGGCTCCCATCCGTAGATCAGTGACCAACAAGAAATTGAGGAAACCTTCCCCATGGTTTACAGCTGAACTTCAAGATGCTAAAACCGCCTGTAAAAAATTGGAACGAGACTGGCGTGTCAACTTCTGCCCCACTGCTAAAGCCCATTATAAAAATGAGCAAGCAAAATACTATAAATTGATCCGTTCCGCTAAAGCTCTACACTATAAGACTCGTATAGGTGAAGCAGAAAACTCCTCCAAGGAGCTTTTTAAAATTTTTAAGGAAATTTCAGTAGTCACCAACGAGAGCAATGCCCTTAATGATTCGGTGGCGAAATGCAATGATATTGCCAAATACTTTGCTAATAAAATTACTACCATCTATTCTAATTTCTCCACCGACCTGCTTTCAGGATCTGATTTTACTGAAAATTTGGAGCTCATCCATACAAAAAAATGTCTGACCAGTTTCTCTGTTCCTCACACTACTGCTCTTACCAGCATCTGTAGGAGCATTAAGTCTGGCTCGCCCCGGGACCCTGCTCCCCCCAAGATACTCACAGCTAGTTTAGAAGTCCTCGAGTATCATTTCAGGCACATCCTCCAACTTTCTTTCTCTACGGCTACCCTCCCTATGGAATGGAAAAAAGCTATTGTGCTGCCGATAAAGAAGAAACCCAACATCAGTCAGGACACTCTGGAAAATCTCCGGCCCATCTCGCTGTTACCCTACTTAGCGAAGGTGGCTGAGAAAATAGCTAATAGCCAACTTATGGCCCATCTAGAATCCAATGGTGCGTTTCACAGCTCCCAATCAGGTTTCAGGGCAGGCTATTCTACCGAAACCGCCCTACTGAGAGCGACAGAAACCCTACGGGCAGGTGTAGATGCAGGACAGACCATGGCACTTATAATGCTGGACCTGAGTGCGGCGTTCGACACTGTAGCACACTCCATCTTGCTACAGTGTCTGAACAAAGCCGGGGTCACCCAGGAAGCTTTGGGTTGGCTAAAGGCATTTCTCACCAACCGCTGCTTTCAGGTTCAGAGAGGTGCTTCTCTCTCTGACAGCATTGCCTTGGAACAGGGGGTGCCTCAGGGCTCTGCCCTGAGCCCCACCCTCTTCAATCTGTATATGGCCCCTCTGGCTGAAGTTGTTCAATCGTTCGGCATTGAATTAGTCTCATATGCCGACGATACCCAACTTCTCATCTCCCTATCTCAAGCTCCCTCTGTTTCTTCTGACAACTTTAAATCTTGCATGCAAGCTCTGGCGGTTTGGATGACCCAACACTGCCTGAAGCTTAATGGCTCGAAAACAGAGGTTCTTGTTATGGGAGGTAGGGATTCTAGCTGGACCAAGGAGTGGTGGCCTTCTTGTTTGGGACCGCTACCCACCCCCTGTGAAGCAGCCAAAAATCTGGGGATTTGGGTTGACCCTAAACTCTCCTACGACTGCCACGTGAACAGGGTGGTCGGTAAATGCTACGGGGTCTTAAAGACCCTTAACCGCACCCTGGATCTCCTCCCTCTTGAAGCAAGGCGCACCATGACCCAAGCGCTCGTGTCTTCCAGAATAGACTATGGGAATGTGCTTCTGCTCGGAACATCGCAAAAAAACATCAGGAGACTTCAAGTCCTGCAGAACACAGCAGCACGTCTAGTCCTTAGGCTTCCCAAGAGAGCCCCTTCCAAACCTTCCCTAGATACCCTCCACTGGCTACCCATAAAAAAGAGAATTCTTTTTAAAGCATTATTAATATGCTATAGGATCATCTCCCAAAAAGCTCCTTCCTACATGAAAGACTTAGCCATTCCCTATGAGCCCAATAGAACTCTTCGCTCCAGGGGAACTGGCTTGCTCACAGTACCCCGTATCAGGAAGGCCAGAATGGGTGGCCACTCTTTTCGGGCTATGGCCGCCAAAGAATGGAATGCTCTCCCTATGGAGATTAGACTTGCGGACTCGGAGACTGCTTTCAGGAAAAGCTTGAAAACTCACCTGTTCTCTCTGTAACTCCATCTATGCACCTGATTTCTTTCTCAGCGCGGGGACACGCCGTGATGGCGTCACCAGGCGCTTTATAAACTCCTTTGTTGTTGTTGTTGTTGTTGAATAGTGTCAGCTCATAACCTGTCAAATGTGCAATTGTCAAGTGTTGAGTCTGTGTTCGGTTTAAAAGAACTTCCACGGAGTGTGGAACTTGTACTGTCAAGGAGTGTCCTAATACTATGGAATCACTTTGTCTGATAGCTAGTGCTGTGGCTGCAACTGACTTGAGGCACGCAGGCAGAGCCTGGGCTACTGGATCTAGTGTGCTCGAAAAATAAGCACAGGGCTTGTATTGTCCGGCTTGATCTTGTGTGAGAACAGATAATGCAGTACCATCACGTTCTGTGACAAAAAGTGTAAAAGGCTTACTGTAGTTCGGTGTAGCTAGAACAGGAGCTTGGCATAAAGCTTTCTTTAACTCATTGAAACTAAGTGTATGTTCAGATGTCCAAGGGAGGACAGTCGATACGGCTGCCTCCTGTGTCGTTAACTGTATCAGTGGCTTGGCTAGAAATGCATACTGAGGAATCCATTGTCTGCAGTAAGAAGTAAGGCCAATAAAAGCACGTACCTCCTTCTGGGTCTTGGGCTGAGGAAGACTCGCTATTAACTGGATACGGTCGGGTGTCAACTGCCTACCCCACTTGGACAGTAAGTGGCCTAAGTAGATCACTTGCTGGACACAGAATTGAAGCTTTGAAGGGGACACCTTGTGCCCCATCTCGGCTAGGAAATACAAGACTGTAAGTGATGCTCGCTCGCAAGCACGTTCAGAACGGGCTGTGATCAGTAGATCATCGACATATTGGAGCAGGGCAGTGTCAGTTGGCATGTGAATATTGTCTAGTTGTCTCTTAAGTGCTTGACTGTAAATACTAGGACTCTCTGTGAAACCTTGGGGAGCTCGTGTGAATTTATAGCTCCTTCCATTTAAACAAAAACCGAAAAGGTACTGGCTGTCTGGATGAATTGGAACACTGAAAAATGCATTCTTGAGGTCGGTTACGGTAAAAAATATTGCCTCAGGATCAATAGCTGTCAACAGAGATGAGATATCTGGAACAACTGGGTACTGGGGAATGATACATTTATTGAGTTCTCGAAGGTCAATCACTAATCGATATACTGGGGGTGCATTTGGATCAGTACGTTTCATGACTGGAATGATAGGAGAATTACATACATTGGAGTCAGTTTCTACAACTACTCCTTGAGCCATGAGCTCGTCAATAATTTTGGATAAGGCTGCTACAGCCTCAGGTGGCAATCTGTACTGTCTGATTCGTGGCAAGACTATACCTTGCTTAAGAGTCACACGATGGGGTGTGATTTGCATGAAACCAACATCAGTTGGACCTTGCGCCCATAGATGCTGCGGGACATTAGACAATCTCGGATCAAAATCTCGTAATACATAGTGACCCTTGAAGTCACGTAAAAACAAACGTATTCCCTCTGGGGAACAACAAATAACTGCACCTAATTCTTTCAGTGTCTTAATGCCTAACAAATTTTCTGGACATGACTTCGTAAGTAATAGATCAGTAGTTCGGGACAATGGACCTACTTCTAGAGTAACTGGTTTGGAAATCTCGTTTACAATAGGCTTTCCTGAAAATCCAAGGGAAACATTTCTAGAGCCTGAGAGCGGAGCCCCTGGAACCTCATCATGACTAATAGTCGTCCTACTTGCCCCTGTATCAATCAGAAACTTTCTGTCTTTCCCTAATACTTGACTATGTACATAGGGACCTTCTTGATCTACAGGAATCTCGATGAGAGGCAAGCCTACCTCCCTCTCTAGGCTGTTTCATGAATACGCTTGATACTCTGGATACTCTGTCTGTGCATACTGGTACATCTGCTGTGTAACATGCTGTGTTGCAGCGATAGGCTGCGGTGCTGGAACTGTCTGTTGTGCATTCTGTGGCTGAGAAGTCTGTGAAACTTGTTCTTGTCTAGGCGGACGTGGTCTTTCTTTAGTTTTACCAGTGGCTATATTGTGTTTCAGAACTGCACACTCGTTTATAAAATGACCTGGCTGTTTACAATAATTGCATGTCCCTTTAACGGGAGCTGCAGGATGACTGGCTTGATTCGGACCCCTCTTCTGACTGTCTTGGGGAACAGATTGTGCAACTAGTACTTTCATTTTCGTGTCTTTCATACGTCTTCTCTCGTGTTCTTGCTCTTCTCTGATTCTATTCTGGTGATACTGGAGCATCTGTAACATCTGGGACGGGGTACTAGCTTGCCATGTACTTTCGACTTTCAAAACTCTATTCTTAACTTGTGGGCTTGAATTCTCGACTAGTTTAGTAACAAAAAGATGAGGGTATGACTCGCTACTCGTCTTTAAACCACTGTTTATTATAAAACATTTCTCAAATCTAGAATAAAAATCACTAGTGTCTTCGTCTTGTTTCTGTTTACAGGCTGAGATCGCATCCCAGTCTTCCTTTTTAGTGGCTAATAATCTAGGCAAAACTTGTATTAACAGTTCTGGTAATTCTTTACATTTGTCTCCAAGACCGGTACCTGGTACTCGTATCTTATCTTCAGCTTCTAGAGCTGCCCAATCGATCTTTTTCTCTCCCACCTCCCAATCTTTTTCCTTGAGTTTTTCGTATATGCCCGCAGGCAACAGGACTTTTAACATTTTAATAATATCTGGATACGTGTATTCTCCCATACGGAGCATGTCCTTTAATTCTCGGTGGAACCCTGCTGGATCTTTGTCGTGACAGGGAATTCATTTCTTCATCTCTAAGAGTTCCATCTTGGTAACTGGGGTGTAAACAAATACTCGTTGCATTTCACCATCTGGTGTCCTAACTGGGTGTACTTCTCGTAACGGATGCTGTCTATCTATGTAAAACGGTTTACTTTCTGGAGGTGATACATGAACAAAATGCGGGTTCAGAAACGTCCTATATTTGTGGCGCTGTTCTAGAATGACACTAATTAAATCGGTACCTAAACCTTTCCATCTATACTGGAGTAACTCGTTCAGGATATCATGTAACGGACCTGGATCAGAATGTTGACCCTCATACAATGTAATGAGGTGTTGGATCATATACATACCCACCAGTCGTTGCTCGGCTGGGGGCAGTTTCAGAAACATTTGTGCCACTATTTCGTCTGGAAAAGTGGTAGAATCAGTAATCCATCGGACTGCTGATCGGGCTAGTTCTTGTTCATGCATAGTACTTAACTCACTATAACCGATTCGTGATTTCAAAATTTGATCGGTAGCTTGAAATACTTGTTCTAGAGAGCCTTGTTCTGGTGCTGGAAGATGAAACACTTTCTTGTGTTCTAGGCGTGACTGTCGGTCTGGAAATCTAGATTTACCTACATACGCTATTCTGGCGGTATTCTCGTCCTCTACCTCTTCAGTAGAAGAGTCATTTTCTTTCTCGCTTCCTAGAGCTTCTTTGCGTTGTTCGTGTAACCTTATTATTTCTTTACGAATTTTCTTGTACATATTCTCTATACTATTGAGTGTCTTGTGCTTACCCTCGGCTATATTATCACTCCACCTTGTCAGAATTTTCATTTCGGTCGGATATTTAGTCGGGGAGTCTTGTTCCCGTATTAAACAATTGATCAGAAACTTTAATAGCATAAACTGGATCTCAGCTTTTCTGAGAGACATGACTTCAGCAATACTTTCTGGATCTTGTCCTGTACGAATGAAACGATACATTCTGTCTAGATCTTCTTTCATATTCGGTAGGGTGACCAAATACTCGGACACCTGTCTTATACGTACGGAATATAGAACCATACTATCCTCGCCTGGGACTGGATCATAACAGCATTCAGTAAGAACTCGTCTGATTTCTGCAATGGACTGATATTTGGGCGTACGCTGTAACGCACGTTCATGTAACTCGACTGCTCCTAAACGTCTACTTGGCGGCGGGGTACCAGGAGGACCTCCTCCCGCGGCCCCTAAGCTGGAATCGTCGACTGATACTCTTCGTGCTGGCAGAGTGACTGATGTGGCGGGAATTTGTACTACGGGCTGGACCGGGGGTACCGTAACAGGTACTGCAACAGGTGCCCCGGTGGCTGGAGGACCATGAATTACATTATTTACAGGAGCTGGTGGAACAGGATTTGCATATTCTGGGACTGTGTCGTCCAAATAGGACGAGAGAAAAATATCAGCTGCGGTCGGTTTGTGACGTAACTTGGTCGGAACTAAAGGTGGCGGAAAATTACTGGATGCCTCCGGGGTTGCTTTTGGCAAGCCCTCGGCAAGAAGAGGATACATACCCTTAATGAGGGCATTTCTCTGTCTGTCTGACTGTTCGGTTTTAACTCGTTCACCTATTTCGATTAGTTCCCTTTCTTGGGCTCTTTCTAAGGATTCTCTACTTAATTCTGACTTTCTGATTTCTTTTTCGGTTCTTTTATGAGATTCTTTGCGCCATTACTCGATGGCATCTTTCTGTGACTGTCTGGCTTTCTTTTTCCATAATGCTTCTTCTACTCGCATGATGCACTCGGCATCCCATGTACCCGATACGGGTCATCTGTACTTTTCTTCTAACTGTTTGGTGTACTCCACCCATAAATCTAGATACAATATGGCACTTATGCCATGCTTTTGATACATAAAATGACCTGGACTGTCCCTAGGCGGGACAGGAACTGCATCTTCTAACAGACCCTTTCTAGTTTTTAACTGACGTAACTTGGAAAACAATGGCATGACTGGGCTGGAGTCTAGACACAATACGATACACAATGAACACGATAATTACTGAAGATACACCACTTTCATACCACGACATTGAAATACATGAATGACATTTAAAATAACAGTTCGGACAAAATACTACCTGGAATACTGAAAACCGAATACATGAATTTCTCGAGAACAGAACAGACTAGAACAGAAACTAGATGCACTGCTAAAACAGTACGAAACTTACCGGTCTCATAAAGAGACACGTCAGGACCCGCATCCACCTAAGTGGACACTTCGTGTTGGATCTGTGTACCCAAACCCTCGGACCAGAGACAATGCAATTGACCCTGTCTAGATACTACCCCAGCAACGGTACTCACCGGGCAGCAAGAACGGAAAGCCTCGGACTGGACTGGACTGCTACGACGCCGGACGGACGAACTTCGGACTTCTGTTACGGGTGGGCCTCCGGATACCTCGGACCTTGGACTCTCGGCTTGGGCTCTGGTCGGGACTCGCCGCGTTCCTCCACCGCCTCGTCTGGATGCTGGACCGCAACCTCCGTCTCCTCCGTGGGCCTGAGGGATACTTGAAGCAGAAATATCTGCACGTGCACGGTATGGTTCCGTCACGGCTGCAGAGGATCAGGGGGCTTGCGTGGCTTCACCGGCGCATGGGGAAAGGGCAAGTCCCTATTCGGGCGCCATTATGTGGTAAATAAATAAATAATACCTCTATTTTTGACTGGATATATAATAACAGATAGCTCAATAAATAAGAGTCAAGATTCGAGGTAGTCGGAGTATGCAGGTTTAATACAGCATAAAGGACAGGACCAGGACAACCTGCACGGGAATAGGATGGCAGCTGCCGGGGGCAGGATCGGGACAACAACGGCTTTTAATAACAGTGCACAAGTATATATAGTTAAACAAAATACATGATGTTCAATACAATAGGCGTAGCAGTGGGCAGGGCCTGTAACAGTCGCGAAAGATAAGGCAGAAAGTAGGTGTAACAAGAGGCGTGAACAGGGCGTATACATAGACATGTGATGTAAACGTAACATAATATGTCATAAACGGGGCGGAAACATGGAGGGGGCTACCTAGGGAGCCGGGACCTCTAACCTAGAGGTGCGCGCAAGCTGGCAGTGACGTGTTACTAGGGAGAAGCTGGGGGCTATGACTTCTGCGCTAGAAGCAGAGACGAAAGTCTGGAGAGTCAGAGCGACATGTACCTAAACACTATCTAGTATCTGATGTTTAGAGAACATGTTGATAGAATCCAAAAGTTATCAGGGTAAAGGCTAACAGACTCTAAGACTGGTGCATGCATAATTCTACATGTAGTGCGTGTTGAGGAATATTAAATGACCATTAATACAGTATTTCTCTTACATGGAGACGTAAAGGCTAGACTGTGACGGAAACTATTGATGCGATTCAGTAGCTTAGGAATGCAGGGAAGGAGAGCTGGACTGATAACTGGAATCATAACATACTCTTGGCAGACTGGCAGGCAGAGCCAGGCCGAGCCGGGCACTGTGAGGCAGGAAGTAAGTGAAGGGTCAGGGATACAGGTGGGGGCTGTATCGCTCCTCGGAGAGGGTTCAGGAGACAGGAGCTGAATCTGAGTCCGGGCCCTTTTGAGGCCTAGAAACGGGGATTTTACAATGAAATAACGTGCACACTGTGAAACGTGGCAACGTAGCTTTACATAGGCCTAATACTCGTAGCTTTCACGAGAACTGGAAACTGGCATACTAGAGGTGGACACAACTGTAATTGCGTCTTTAATCGATCATGGGGAATACATATGCATATTAATCATGCACATATAACATAACATGGGGAACACGTAGGGACACAGAACATGGTAAAATTTACTTTTCCACACTCTCCTTGTCTATCTGCATGCGCATCTCTCACACTCTGCCCCCACTCTGTACTCCTCTCTCTCTCCAGCCCCACATTGCCAAACTCCTTGTCTATCTGCATGCACATCTCTCACACTCTGCCCCCACTCTGTACTCCTCTCTCCCTCCTGCCCCACATTGCCCCCCTCTCCTTGTCTATCTGCATGCGCATCTCTCACACTCTGCTCCCACTCTGTACTCCTCTCCTCCTACCCCACATTTCCCCCTCCTTGTCTATCTGCATGCGCATCTCTCACACTCTGCCCCCACTCTGTACTCCTCTCCCTCCTGCCCCACATTGCCCCCCTCTCCTTGTCTATCTGCATGCGCATCTCTCACACTCTGCCCCCACTCTGTACTCCTCTCCCTCCAGCCCCACATTGCCCCCTCTCCTTGTCTATCTGCATGCGCATACCTCACACTCTGCCCCCACTCTGCACTCCTCTCCCTCCTGCCCCACATTGCCCCCCTCTCCATGTCTATCTGCAGGCGCATCTCTCACACTCTGCCCCCACTCTGTACTCCTCTCCCTCCTACCCCACATTTCCCCCTCCTTGTCTATCTGCATGCGCATCTCTCACACTCTGCCCCCACTCTGTTCTCCTCTCCCTCCTGCCCCACATTGCCCCCTCTCCTTGTCTATCTGCATGCGCATCTCTCACACTCTGCCCCCACTCTGTACTCCTCTCCCTCCTGCCCCACATTGCCCCCTCTCCTTGTTTATCTGCATGCGCATCTCTCACACTCTGCCCCCACTCTGTACTCCTCTCCCTCCTGCCCCACATTGCCCCTTCCTTATCTATCTGCATGCGCATCTCTCACACTCTGCCCCCACTCTGCACTCCTCTCCCTCCTGCCCCACATTGCCCCCCTCTCCTTGTCTATCGGCATGCGCATCTCTCACACTCTTCCCCCACTCTGTACTCCTCTCCCTCCTACCCCACATTTCCCCCTCCTTGTCTATCTGCATGCGCATCTCTCACAATCTGCCCCCACTCTGTACTCCTCTCCCTCCTGCCGCACATTGCCCCTTCCTTGTCTATCTGCATGCGCATCTCTCACACTCTGCCCCCACTCTGCACTCCTCTCCCTCCTGCCCCACATTGCCCCCCTCTCCTTGTCTATCAGCATGCGCATCTCTCACACTCTTCCCCCACTCTGTACTTGTTAGAAAGGCGAACCCGGGGGAGGCAGAAGGTGTCTGACTGACCACCCCTAGGTCTACCCCTCCTTCAGAGAAGGGACCGAGCGATGTCGAGGGGCCTCCGACGTGAGGGCCCTCTCCTAGAATCGTACAGCAGAGTAACCACACCACTACAAATGTACACCACACGTAGATAGAGTTTTCAATCTTTATCTGGCAATAAGTATCGTTTCAATATATACAGCAGATCCCGAGATCTGGAAAGTCTCTTGACAAAGGGCAAGGTAGCGGGACAGTCTTATAGATGGTCGGTTGCAAGGAGACTCTACGTACAGCTCTCAATCCTCGAGCTGGGGGGTTCCGGAAGGTTGGGCCACGGCAGCGCCAGCAGGCTCCAAGATGGTTTAGCGAGTGTGGACCGCGGCAGCGCCAGCAGGTCCCAAGATGGTTCAGCGAGTGTGGACCGCGGCAGCGCCAGCAGGTTCCAAGATGGTTCAGCGAGTGTGGACCGCGGCAGCGCCAGCAGGTTCCAAGATGGTTCAGCGAGTGTGGACCGCGGCAGCGCCAGCAGGTTCCAAGATGGTTCAGCGAATGTGGACCGCGGCAGCGCCAGCAGGCTCCAAGATGGTTACAGCTAAGATGGACCGCGGCAGCGCCAGCAGGCTCCAAGGTGGTTACAGCGAAGATGGACCGCGGCAGCGCCAGCAGGTTCAAGGTAGAACAGCAAGATGAGTTTGTCTCAGGGTCAGCCGCGACAGCGTCAGCAGGGCTTCTCGACTCCGGGATACAACTGCCGTCCTACTCCGGGGCTGGCCCAGATATAGGTCTGGAGTCCTTTGATGTCCGGACCCTCTCGCCTGGGGTCAGAGGGGCCGGGATGATGGTGTCCAGACACCCAGCAGGGGGTGGAGCCAGCGCTCAGGGAGGCCGGAGGCCGATCGAAACCAGGCATCCGGGGACGGTTGGTGAGCCATCGAAACTCCCCTCTCCTTGTCTCTGGTTGAGTGGCCACTCTACCACCCGGAGGGCTCTTGGTGCCTCGATGGCGGGCTCGCTGGGGCCGTGGCCGCGGCTGGGCTGGGACCACGTGTCTGTGATGTGATGGGCCCAAGATGGCGTCTGGCCTGGAGTGAGGGTCCGGGGTGGGCACCGGACCGGTAATGCTGGGGCGGCCCGAGTGTGCCGTGTCAGGGGTTGTGGGCCGCCGGGTGGCGGATCTGGTGGTTTGTAGGTCGTGCAGAGGTGTGCCCGAGGCCGACCCGGGCTGGATGGAGGGCCGATGTCGTCCGGGGCCCGCCATGCGGGAAGGGTAGGACCACGCCACGAGGCCGGGTCCAACACACGTCCCCTCCAGCTGAAGGCAGGGGAGAGTCACCCATTGTAGGAGAGTAGGGTCTGCTATCCTATGGTCACCCCAAATTTTTGCTTTTTGCTTCACTGGTTTTCGACTACTGAGGCTGTGGGCCTGCTGATCAGACCCCCAGCCTGCTGTTCTCTCACTAAATTAATGACACATGTGCTATAGGCACATACCAATTGGAAATGGACTCCTTGTCAGCCCCTGTAGAATGCACTATAGGTGCACAGGGCACAGGAGCCACTAAGGCCTACCAGGGGCTGCAGCATATCTTTTGCCACCCCTGGCTGGTTCTTAAATTGACACAACTGGCTGATCACTCAGCTGGGGTAAGGTGGTGTACACACCCCTTGCTTAGATATAGTATACCTATGTCTAAACCTATATCTGGACACATGTAAACCTGTGAGCCACTCCTATAGACAGGCCTCACCAATCCTGGAGGCTGGGTGCATGGTTTTTATGTGAGATGGAGCTCTAGCATGAGCTGAGCCTGTCTGCAGCCGTCGGGAACAAATCCCTAAGCTGTTTCAGGATAATGCCATACCATATACTATTAAGTGCCTTATAATCCTCGCGGTTATTTAGCAACTCTGGTTTGGCTTTATCAAAGCATGTCGTGTAAGGTGTCATACGCTTTGGAATACCATCCCCTCGCCAGTTCTGGCGACGGGGATGGCATTCCACCCCTCTAGAGGGGTAAGACATGTTACTTCACTTTAATGCGGTTGATTTCTCCAAAGGCCTTAAGATCCACAAAATGGATGCCTCTGCCACAGACAAATGTCTGGACCCCTGGAGCTGACCGAAACCCAGTCAAGGGGGTCCTGGACAAAGGGTTTCCTGTCACAGGAGGGTGTCACCGCCCTCCAGACAGGAGATAGTGTATTGTAGCAGGGAGGTTTGAAAGAAACCAGACACTGCCTGGGGCGCACAAGGCTGCCCCTTGCATAATCCGGCCAAACCGGTTCTGGGGCACTCCAGCCCTCGTGCCAGGGCGGCCTGGATCAAAGGAAGGGGGTGTATCCACCCACTTCCTGGGTCCCACCCATAGGAGGGGACCTAGCAGGTAATCACGCCCACCAGATTCGAATAAGAGTGGGAGCAGTGCCAATGCACATCAGATTTCCTGGAAGAAACATTTGAAACGATATTCTGGACCCTTCGCCCTCCATCTCAACGTGGAAGCCCGAAGAATCTCCCTTGTGGTCAAGGAGTGACCACCCTGCAGCAGCAGGCACCATCCAGCCCTCGACGTCTACTTAGTTGCAGTTCCCGCCGGAACTCGAGCGACTGAGATCGACGAGATCAAGCCTGCCCAGCTTCTAACAGCCCGATCCACAGTCCCTGCAAAGCTGAGACCCGTGGAGGCGACCGGAAGCGTGGGGCACGCCATCTTGAAGTGACCACGAGACGCTGACCGTGCAGCCCACGAGTGACCCTCAAAGCTGTACACCGGGGTTTGAGAAGCCCCCACCCTGAGCTACTCCTGAGCCGAAGTTCAGCCCTCCACACTCGACGAGTGCTGCGTGGGGCCCTTTGGCACGATTTGGCTCAACGCGTTGGCCCGGTCACTTGCCAGCTGGCTTGTGGTCCCTGTGCCGACGAACTACAAAAGAAGACTCGTGATTCTGGTTGCTCCAGACCCACACCAGCTCCCCTGAAAGGGAGCCCCGACTCTGACCTTCCTGGTCCGAGTGAGACGCCATCTTCCAATCCCGCGTGGATTGCTCTTACCAAGGCTTGTTTGCTCCAAATCGGAAGCCGACTGCACTGACGGTGAGAGCCTGCGTGGGACAGATCGTGACCTGCTCCTGGACGTCGCAGATGCCCCAGAGCCCACGTGACAGCGAAGAGAAGCGCCTCGACGACCACCTGATTGCGCCCGACATTGCCTGGTTCCGTCCTGGTTCCACCCTGGTCACTGCTGAGTGACCCAGACTCTGTCCCCTCCGCTTTCAGGTACTCTACAACTTGAGTCCACCCTTGGACTCCACCGGACACTTCGTCTTCACCCTGCCTGCAGCCCTTTCAGCTCCAAGCACCAAGAGCCTGCGTGTCAAAACCCGACGTCACTTCGACCCTGTGCACCCACTTCCTGTGGGTGAGGTAACTTTGCTCCGCCGGTGTTCCCACACTGGTGCACACCTCTAGGGTCTGTGTGTTAAGTTTTGTTCCTCTAGGTTCAGCGGAAGTGTCCTGAAACTTTAACTATTTGACTTTTACGCACCATTGGTTAACATTGGTGCATGCGTGCGCTTTCCGCACATCTCCCGAATCCCGAGGGCCATTCCCGACTTCAGCATTGCTTGTCCTGACTGCTCCCAGCGATTCCCTAGGCCCTAGGCCTAACCACTGTTCGAGTGGCCTTTCTTATACCACTTGTTTAGTATATGGTTTGAGTGGCCCCCTGCCCTCATCCATAATTGTGCAACTTTGTATGTTTAAACAGTGCTTTTGATTTAACGCTTGTGCCCCTTTATTCATAAAGAATACTGGGGATTGTTTTTAGTAATAAACACATATATTTTTATAATATATACTTGTGTGGTGTCCTTTCATTTGGTATTACAGGATTGTATGTGGTAAAACAGCTCGCTTAACACGACCTCTTAAGTTAAGCCTTTAGGCTGCTTAGTCCATGCTACCACTAGGATAGCTTGTCTAATAAGGTTGACTTACAACCAGACACCATAAGGGGATTGTTTGGTCAGGTAGTAGGTGGTTCCAGAATTGGAAACATCCCCTACCAGGCCAACTTCTCACATTGGTGAGCAGCGGTGCGGATTTGAGCTTGCTGTTGTTTTACCATTGCAATCTTTATATCAAATTGAAAGATCACATCAAGTACCTCTAGGTACATATAAAATCAAAAGCTTAGCATATTAAGTTCTACTGAACTTAGTAGTTGTAGGTTGAAGGGAGTAGCACACCCCTGACTACAACTCACTAGCAAGGTCCAGTAGGAAAACACTTAGTGTAGGTAAGTGCACCACTTACACCTCACTAGTAACCATGTCTGACACAGGAAAGGCCTCAGGGTCTAGTCCTGTGACAGTTGACCCTACCCAGGCAACTTTTGGATATGACAAACTAACCCGCAGAGACTTGATTGCCTTGTGCAAAGCAAGAGGGTTAAAAAGGGGCAGAAGCCCCACCTGCCTAATCCTGGTAGAAATCCTAGAACAGGATGACTTAGAGAAGGCAAAAGCAGCTTCCCTAGATACAGGAACTGGAGGGAACCCCCCTGCAGTTGATCCCCTTGAAGAGGAGGATGATGATGACTTGGATGAGGACTCAGATGTTGAGGACTTAGGAGTACAGGATCAGGGTAGCCAGGTTCCAGTTGGTAGGCTTAGCCAGGCCAACTTGGACCTACTGGGGAATGGAGAGGGCCAGCACCTCCCCAGAACCCAACATATGATTCCCCCAGGCAACAGAAGAGTGAGATCTCCCTCAGGGGACTCTCATCTTTCTAGTGCCTCCAGGGAATCACAGAGAGGCATGAATGCTTCTCAAAAGTTAGAGCATAGGGCCAGAATGAGGGCTGTCAAACTCCAGATAGAGAGGGAGGAGGTAGCCTTGGCTCAAGCTAGACTTGCCTTGGCAAGAGAGCAGAAATTAAGTGGCTTAGATGTCACTGGTGGCAGCAATTTTCCAAGAGAAAAAGACAGGGCCTATGATAATAGAAACCTGACCAAAATTGTGCCCCCCTTTAAAGAAGGGGATGACATCCACAAATGGATGACTGCTCTTGAGAGAGCCTGCATGGTACAGCAGGTTCCTGAGAATCAGTGGGCTGCAATTTTGTGGTACTCCTTTTCTGAGAAAGGGAGGGACAGGCTCCTCACAGTTAGACCTGAGGATGCCAAAAACTACTCTGTTTTGAAGAGTGCTCTCATTGAAGGGTATGGCCTAACCACTGAGCAATACAGGTTGTTGTTCAGAGACACCCAGAAAGCACAGACTCAAGACTGGACTGATTTTGTGGAGTGTGCCACTAAGGCTTTGGAGGGTTGGTTACAGGGAAGTAAAGTTTCAGACTATACAGGATTGTACAATCTTATGATGAGAGAACAGATCCTTAATAACTGTACAAACCAGCTGTTGCATCAATACCTTATTGACTCTGATCTGACCTCTCCCCAAGAATTGGGAAAGAAGGCAGACAAATGGGTCAGAACAAGGATTAAGCAGAAACCCCAGAACCAAGGTGGTGACCAGAAGAAAACAGACCAGAAGGGTGGTAATCAGAATCAGAAAGATAAAGAAAAAGACCAGAAGTCTTCAGGCCCCCAAACTAATAGTAAGGAGGGTGGTTCCCAAAATGGTAACAAGAAGAAGAAGAACAAAGGTCCAAAGACACCTTGGTGTAATACCTGCAAATCAGTTTCACACTGGGGCAGTGAGTGCACCAAGGCAAATCCAGTTCCCACCACTACAGCTCCTAAAGCAACTGCAACCCCAAGTACAGTAAGCAGTGGTGGAACACAGTCCAAGGGTGTAGCTGGGTTGACCCTGGGTATTGAAGTAGGATCTGGCCTAGTCAGAGTCCCTACACAGGCAGTTCTCCTGTATGATGTGGACATTGAGTTGCCCACTGCAGTAAGCCCCACTAACCTGGGCAAATACAGGCAGACTCCCTTAATAAATGAGAAACTGGCTCAAGCTTACAGGGACACATGTGCTAGTGTCACCATGGTGACCCCTGGCTTTGTGGACCCTGGACAGATTGTACTAGGAGAGAGCTACCTAGTAACCAATGCAAGCAACTCCACTACCTCCCATAGTGTGGCAGTTGTGAACTTCTCCTGGGGAGGGGTTGATGGCCTAAAGAAAGTTGTGGTGAGTGCAGACCTACCAGTAGACTGTCTGTTAGGCAATGACCTTGAAAGCTCAGCATGGTCAGAAGTGGAGTACAGGACTCATGCAGAAATGCTAGGGATTTCAGAGCATGTCCTTGCCATGACAAGGGCTCAGGCTAAGAAGTGCCTTCCTGAACCAGTGGTGGATCTTGAGACAATAGACCAGCCACAACCCAAGAGAAGGAGCAAGAGAGGAAAGGCCTCGCCTTCCACCTTGCCCCAGGTTGAGGATCAGGTTTCAGAGGAAACTGATTCTGCAGTCCAAGAGGAGACTGTCTCTGAGGAGCTTGAACCTGACCAGGTTGAGTTTCTGGGGACAGGGGGACCCTCAAGGGCAGACCTGAGGCAGGCTCAATTAGATTGCCCTTCCCTTGAACCCCTCAGACAGCAGGCTGCTGCTGAGGCTGCTGGGGATGCCCAAGGTACCCATACTGTGTATTGGGATGAGGGACTCCTTTACTCAGAGGCTAGAGCCCCCAAGCCTGGCATGACCAGGAGGTTGGTGATACCTCTGCAGTTTAGGGGATTCCTCCTTACCTTGGCCCATGATATTCCCCTTGCAGGACACTTAGGCCAGAACAAGACGTGGGACAGGCTTGTTCCACACTTTCACTGGCCTCACATGTCAGAGGATGTCAAGGAGTTTTGTCGCTCCTGTGTCACTTGCCAAGCCAGTGGTAAGTCAGGTGGCACAACAAAAGCCCCCCTAATACCACTACCTGTGGTGGGGGTCCCCTTTGAGAGAGTTGGAATTGATATTGTGGGTCCAATGGACCCCCAAACAGCATCTGGGAACAGATTCATACTGGTGGTAGTGGATCATGCCACCAGGTACCCAGAGGCTATTCCCCTAAGGACCACCACAGCACCTGTGGTGGCAAAAGCCCTCATTGCAGTTTTCTCAAGAGTGGGCTTTCCTAAGGAGGTACTATCAGATAGAGGGACAAATTTTATGTCCAGCTATCTAAAAGCAATGTGGAAGGAATGTGGAGTAAACTATAAGTTTACCACCCCATATCATCCACAATGCAATGGGCTTGTGGAGAGATTTAACAAGACCCTTAAAGGCATGATAAAAGGATTACCAGAGAAGCTCAGGCGGAAATGGGACATTCTTTTACCCTGCTTGCTCTTTGCTTACAGAGAGGTCCCACAGAAGGGGGTTGGCTACAGCCCTTTTGAACTTTTGTTTGGCCACCCTGTGAGAGGTCCATTGTGTTTGGTGAAGGAAGGATGGGAGTTACCTCTCAAAAAGCCCAAACTAGACATAGTGGACTATGTACTTGGTCTCCGCTCCAGGATGGCTGAGTACATGGAAAGAGCATCCAAAAACCTGGAGGCCAGCCAAGAATTGCAGAAAGCTTGGCATGACCAAAAGGCTGTGCTGGTAGAGTTCCAACCAGGACAGAAGGTATGGGTACTGGAGCCAGTGGCTCCAGCAGCACTCCAAGACAAATGGAGTGGACCCTATCCTATTATTGAGAAGAAAGGGGAAGTCACCTACTTGGTAGACTTTGGAACACCCAGGAGCCCTCACAGGGTAATCCATGTGAACCGCTTGAAAGCATTTGTGGACAGGGAGGACATGAGCTTGCTCATGGCCACAGATGGGGAACAGGAGGAAGAGAGTGACCCTCTCCCAGACCTGCTTTCTCAGAACCCTGATGATGGTTCAGTTGATGGAGTAGCCTTGGCAGGCAGCCTCACTGACCAGCAACAGAGGGACTGCAGACAAGTTTTGCAGGCTCACAGGCAAATGTTTTCACTCACACCCAGCCAAACTGACTGGTGTACCCATGTTGTGGACACTGGTGACAGTCTGCCTGTCAAGAATAAGATCTACAGGCAACCTGATCATGTCAGGGATTGCATCAAGGCTGAGGTGCAAAAGATGTTGGAGCTTGGAGTGATTGAGCCATCAGAGAGCCCATGGGCCAGCCCAGTAGTCCTGGTGCCAAAACCTCATACCCAAGATGGTAAGAGAGAAATGAGGTTTTGCGTGGATTACAGGGGTCTCAATGCTGTCACTAGGACAGATGCTCACCCCATTCCAAGAGCAGATGAGCTCATTGACAGATTGGCTTCTGCCAAGTTTCTGAGCACATTTGATCTGACAGCTGGCTACTGGCAAATCAGACTAGCTGAGGAGTCAAAAGCCAAAACAGCATTCTCTACCCCTAGTGGACATTATCAGTTTGTGGTAATGCCCTTTGGTTTGAAGAATGCACCTGCCACTTTCCAAAGGTTGGTGAACCAAGTCCTTACTGGGTTGGATGACTTTTGTGCAGCTTATCTAGATGATATTGCTGTCTTTAGCTCCACCTGGGAGGATCACCTGATCCACCTGAAGAAAGTTTTGGAGGCCCTGCAAAAGGCAGGCCTAACTATCAAGGCCACAAAGTGCCAGATAGGGCAGAGTAAGGTTGTATACCTGGGCCACCTAGTAGGTGGAGGCCAGGTTCAGCCACTGGAAAGCAAAATCCAGGCCATACAGGACTGGGCTCCTCCAGTTACCCAGACACAAGTCAGAGCCTTCTTGGGCCTGACTGGGTATTACAGAAAGTTTGTGAAAAACTATGGGTCTATAGTGACACCATTAAATGACTTGACATCCAAGAAGATGCCAAAAAAGGTTCAGTGGACAGTTAGCTGTCAGAAGGCATTTGAAGACCTGAAAAAGGCCATGTGCTCTGCACCTATCCTAAAGAGTCCTGACTACTCCAAACAGTTCATTGTTCAGACAGATGCTTCTGAGTTGGGGGTGGGAGCTGTACTCTCACAACTTAATCAAGATGGTCAAGACCAGCCAATTGCTTTCATTAGCAGGAGGCTAACCCCAAGAGAAAAACGTTGGTCAGCCATTGAGAGGGAGGCCTTTGCTGTGGTTTGGGCATTAAAGAAGTTGAGGTCCTACTTGTTTGGAACTCACTTCCTGGTGCAAACAGACCATAAGCCCCTCTTATGGCTTAATCAGATGAAGGGTGAAAATCCCAAACTGCTCAGGTGGTCCATTTCCCTACAGGGGATGGACTTTACAGTGGAGCACCGCCCAGGGACTGACCATGGTAATGCAGATGGTCTCTCCAGGTACTTCCACTTAGAACATGAAGACTTATCTGGTCAAGGTTAGTTTAATGTCCCTGCGTTTGGGGGGGGGTTGTGTAGGAGAGTAGGGTCTGCTATCCTATGGTCACCCCAAATTTTTGCTTTTTGCTTCACTGGTTTTCGACTACTGAGGCTGTGGGCCTGCTGATCAGACCCCCAGCCTGCTGTTCTCTCACTAAATTAATGACACATGTGCTATAGGCACATACCAATTGGAAATGGACTCCTTGTCAGCCCCTGTAGAATGCACTATAGGTGCACAGGGCACAGGAGCCACTAAGGCCTACCAGGGGCTGCAGCATATCTTTTGCCACCCCTGGCTGGTTCTTAAATTGACACAACTGGCTGATCACTCAGCTGGGGTAAGGTGGTGTACACACCCCTTGCTTAGATATAGTATACCTATGTCTAAACCTATATCTGGACACATGTAAACCTGTGAGCCACTCCTATAGACAGGCCTCACCAATCCTGGAGGCTGGGTGCATGGTTTTTATGTGAGATGGAGCTCTAGCATGAGCTGAGCCTGTCTGCAGCCGTCGGGAACAAATCCCTAAGCTGTTTCAGGATAATGCCATACCATATACTATTAAGTGCCTTATAATCCTCGCGGTTATTTAGCAACTCTGGTTTGGCTTTATCAAAGCATGTCGTGTAAGGTGTCATACGCTTTGGAATACCATCCCCTCGCCAGTTCTGGCGACGGGGATGGCATTCCACCCCTCTAGAGGGGTAAGACATGTTACTTCACTTTAATGCGGTTGATTTCTCCAAAGGCCTTAAGATCCACAAAATGGATGCCTCTGCCACAGACAAATGTCTGGACCCCTGGAGCTGACCGAAACCCAGTCAAGGGGGTCCTGGACAAAGGGTTTCCTGTCACAGGAGGGTGTCACCGCCCTCCAGACAGGAGATAGTGTATTGTAGCAGGGAGGTTTGAAAGAAACCAGACACTGCCTGGGGCGCACAAGGCTGCCCCTTGCATAATCCGGCCAAACCGGTTCTGGGGCACTCCAGCCCTCGTGCCAGGGCGGCCTGGATCAAAGGAAGGGGGTGTATCCACCCACTTCCTGGGTCCCACCCATAGGAGGGGACCTAGCAGGTAATCACGCCCACCAGATTCGAATAAGAGTGGGAGCAGTGCCAATGCACATCAGATTTCCTGGAAGAAACATTTGAAACGATATTCTGGACCCTTCGCCCTCCATCTCAACGTGGAAGCCCGAAGAATCTCCCTTGTGGTCAAGGAGTGACCACCCTGCAGCAGCAGGCACCATCCAGCCCTCGACGTCTACTTAGTTGCAGTTCCCGCCGGAACTCGAGCGACTGAGATCGACGAGATCAAGCCTGCCCAGCTTCTAACAGCCCGATCCACAGTCCCTGCAAAGCTGAGACCCGTGGAGGCGACCGGAAGCGTGGGGCACGCCATCTTGAAGTGACCACGAGACGCTGACCGTGCAGCCCACGAGTGACCCTCAAAGCTGTACACCGGGGTTTGAGAAGCCCCCACCCTGAGCTACTCCTGAGCCGAAGTTCAGCCCTCCACACTCGACGAGTGCTGCGTGGGGCCCTTTGGCACGATTTGGCTCAACGCGTTGGCCCGGTCACTTGCCAGCTGGCTTGTGGTCCCTGTGCCGACGAACTACAAAAGAAGACTCGTGATTCTGGTTGCTCCAGACCCACACCAGCTCCCCTGAAAGGGAGCCCCGACTCTGACCTTCCTGGTCCGAGTGAGACGCCATCTTCCAATCCCGCGTGGATTGCTCTTACCAAGGCTTGTTTGCTCCAAATCGGAAGCCGACTGCACTGACGGTGAGAGCCTGCGTGGGACAGATCGTGACCTGCTCCTGGACGTCGCAGATGCCCCAGAGCCCACGTGACAGCGAAGAGAAGCGCCTCGACGACCACCTGATTGCGCCCGACATTGCCTGGTTCCGTCCTGGTTCCACCCTGGTCACTGCTGAGTGACCCAGACTCTGTCCCCTCCGCTTTCAGGTACTCTACAACTTGAGTCCACCCTTGGACTCCACCGGACACTTCGTCTTCACCCTGCCTGCAGCCCTTTCAGCTCCAAGCACCAAGAGCCTGCGTGTCAAAACCCGACGTCACTTCGACCCTGTGCACCCACTTCCTGTGGGTGAGGTAACTTTGCTCCGCCGGTGTTCCCACACTGGTGCACACCTCTAGGGTCTGTGTGTTAAGTTTTGTTCCTCTAGGTTCAGCGGAAGTGTCCTGAAACTTTAACTATTTGACTTTTACGCACCATTGGTTAACATTGGTGCATGCGTGCGCTTTCCGCACATCTCCCGAATCCCGAGGGCCATTCCCGACTTCAGCATTGCTTGTCCTGACTGCTCCCAGCGATTCCCTAGGCCCTAGGCCTAACCACTGTTCGAGTGGCCTTTCTTATACCACTTGTTTAGTATATGGTTTGAGTGGCCCCCTGCCCTCATCCATAATTGTGCAACTTTGTATGTTTAAACAGTGCTTTTGATTTAACGCTTGTGCCCCTTTATTCATAAAGAATACTGGGGATTGTTTTTAGTAATAAACACATATATTTTTATAATATATACTTGTGTGGTGTCCTTTCATTTGGTATTACAGGATTGTATGTGGTAAAACAGCTCGCTTAACACGACCTCTTAAGTTAAGCCTTTAGGCTGCTTAGTCCATGCTACCACTAGGATAGCTTGTCTAATAAGGTTGACTTACAACCAGACACCATAAGGGGATTGTTTGGTCAGGTAGTAGGTGGTTCCAGAATTGGAAACATCCCCTACCAGGCCAACTTCTCACACCCATCTTCTTGGGGATTCTCCTCGCCAAGGCGGAAGAATCTGGAGAGGCCGTCAGCGTTGGTGTGGTCGTTGCCAGGGCGATGCTCCACGGTGAAGTTCATCCCTTGGAGGGAGATGGACCAACGTAGCAACTTCGGGTTCTCGCCCCGCATCTGCATCAACCACCGCAGGGGCCGGTGGTCGGTCTGTACTCGGAAGTGGGTGCCGAAGAGGTAGGGCCGGAGCTTCTTTAGGGCCCATACGACGGCGAATGCTTCCCTCTCGATGGTGCTCCATCGTTGTTCTCGGGCCAGCAGGCGCCGGCTGATGAAGGCCACAGGAAGGTTGACTCCGTCAGAGTTCATTTGGGAGAGTACGGCCCCAATGCCGTGTTCCCGAGGCGTCAGTTTGGACGATGAACTCTCGGCTGTAGTCGGGGGCCTGGAGCACCGGGGCGGTGCACATGGCAGTCTTTAGTGTCTCAAAGGCTACTTGGCACTCGGGGGTCCAGTGCACCTTCGGGGGTAGTCTCTTGGAGGTTAGTTCTGTGAGGGGCCCCACAATGCTCCCATAGTCCTTTATGAACCGCCGATAGTATCCAGTGAGCCCCAGGAAGGCTCGGACGGCGGTCTGGGTGACGGGGGGCTCCCAGGCCTGGATGGCGTCGATCTTGGGTTGAAGGGGAGCCACTTGGCCGCTCCCCACTTTGTGTCCCAGATAGGTCACGGACCCTTGACCGATCTGGCACTTGCTGGCTTTTATTGTTAGTCCGGCCCGTTGGAGGGCCGTCAGGACCTTCCAGAGGTGGGTCAGGTGCTCGTCCCAACAGAGGCTGTACACCGCAATATCGTCCAGATAGGCGGCACTGAACTCTTCCAGCCCTGCCAGCACCCGATTCACTAGTCTCTGGAAGGTGGCCGGAGCATTCTTCATGCCGAAGGGCATCACGTTGAAGTGGAAATGGCCATCGGGGGTCGAGAAAGCGGATCGTTCTTGTGCCCCTGGCGTGAGGCCGATTTGCCAGTATCCGGCCGTGAGGTCGAAGGTGCTGATGTACCTGGCGGCTCCCAGGCGATCGATCAGTTCATCCGCTCGGGGAATGGGATGGGCATCGGTCCTGGTGACGGCATTCAGTCCCCGGTAGTCGACACAGAACCGCCGCTCCGGGGGCACCCCGGGGGCGGCGGCCTAAGGGACCAGGACGACGGGACTGGCCCATGGGCTGTCTGAGGGTTCGACTACCCCTAGGGCTAGCATCTTGGAAACTTCGGCTTGGATGCAGGCCCGGACTCGGTCGGGGACGCGGTAGGCTCGGTGCCGCACGGGTGGACTGTCCCCGGTGTCGACGTTGTGAACAAGCAACTGGGTGACTCCGGGGGTGAGGGAAAATAAGTTCGCAAATTGAGCCAGCAGTTTCTGGCAGTCCTGGCGCTGTTTGGGTGTCAGCGCGGGAGAGAGGGAGACCCCCTTCGACGGAGCCATCTTTCTCGGAGGTGCTCAGGAGGTCTGGTAGAGGCTCGGAGTCGTCCTCTGCTCCGTCATCGGTAGCCAACAACAGGCTCAGTTCGGTGCGGACAAAGTGGGGCTTGAGTCGGTTGGCGTGTAGGACCCGGAGGGGGTTCCGGGGGGACTCCATGTCCACTAGGTAGGTGACGGGGCTCTTGCGCTCCACCACTTTGAAGGGCCCCGTCCATTTGTCCTGGAGGGCACCTGGGTCGACCGGGGACATGACCCAGACCTGCTGGCCCGGCTCGAATTCAATGGACGAGGCATTTTCATCATACCAGCGCTTCATCTCCTCTTGACTGGCCTTCAGGTTGGTTTCGGCCAGTTCCCGGAACTTCCGAGTCTGGTTGCGGAGAGTCAAGAGGTATCGGAAAACATCGGGCGGAGTATCGGAGGCGGCCAGCTCCGAGCCTTCCTTGACCAGGCTGAGGGGGCCTCGCACAGGGTGTCCATATAATAGTTCAAAGGGGCTGAACCCCAGGGACTTCTGGGGTACCTCCCGGTAGGCGAACAGGAGGCATGGCAGCAGAACGTCCCATTTGCGCCGGAGGGGCTCTTCTAGGCCCTTGATCATTCCTTTCAGGGTCCTATTAAATCGCTCCACTAGTCCATTCCCTTGAGGGTGATACGGGGTGGTGAACTTATACGCGACCCCGCACTGTTGCCACAGGGACCGCATATATTTCGATATAAAGTTTGTGCCCCGATCACTTACGATCTCTCGGGGGAAGCCGACTCTAGAGAAGATCCCCATTAGCGCCCGACCCACTACGGGGGCTGTGATAGTCCGGAGGGGGATAGCTTCTGGGTAGCGGGTGGCATGGTCCACCAGGACGAGGATGAAGCGGTGCCCCTGAGAGGTTGGAGGATCCAGGGGCCCCACGATGTCGATCCCTACTCGCTCGAAGGGAGTGGTCACCACGGGAAACGGTTGGAGTGGGGCCTTGATTTTCCCCCCACTCTTTCCGCTGGCTTGGCAGGTCGGACAGGTTTGGCAGTGGTTGTACACATCGCTGCGCATCTTCGGCCAATAAAAGTGGGTCACCAGGTGGCTGTAGGTTTTGTCCTGCCCCAGGTGCCCGGCGAGGGGCACATCATGTGCCAGGTTTAAGAGGAAGTCTCTGAAGTGGATGGGGACGACTAGCACTCGGCCGGCCCCCAGCTCGGCGATCTTTTGTTCACTGTACAGGAGGTCCTGGTCCCAATAGATCCAGTGGGACCCCGAGGAGTCTCCTGTGGCTTGCGTGGCGGCTTGTTGTCAGAGTCCCTCAAGGGAAGGACATGTCTTTTGTTCCCGACGGAACTGCTCGCGGGTGGGGCCCCCTTCTTGGCGCCACTGGGCTAGTTCGGGAAGGGGCCCGAGCTCAGGAAGTTCTTCATGGCTGGGGCCCTGCGGCCCCAGTTCGGGTTCGGCTGTGGCAGTGGTGGGTGGCGGAGGTGCCGGCCATTCAGGTTCTTCGGGCAGATTGTCTTCGGTTGGGACGGCGTCCTGGGTGGACATGGAGCGGGTCGTTACGCAAACCCATTCAGGAAGGCCTAGCATCCCCAGATGCTCTCTTTGCTCGATCTGTGCCCAGGGGGAACTTTCCAGGTAGTTCCCTAGGAGGCAGTCCACCGGGGCATCATCTCGGACGGTGACTTTCAGCATGCTGGACACTCCTCCCCACTCGAAGGGGATGCGAGCCATCTGGCACAGGCTCTCGGAATTGTCCGCTGGCCGGACAGGGCACAGAACGTGGGGCAAGATTTGTTCTGTGGTCACCAGATGGCAGCGGACGGCGGTTATGCTGGCCCCCGTGTCACGGAGAGCCTCGGCCCGGCGTCCGTTGATGGTGACCCACTGGCGGTACTTCTGGGTGTTGATCGGAATCTGGTCTGGGGGGGATCATGTCTTTGTCGCCCAGGGAGGCGAGGCACATGGCCGCGGACTCCCATTCTTCTGGTTCCATAGGGACCTCTTCTTCTTCATCCTTTTCTTCGCTCAGAGCGGCTGCAGTGATTTGTCGACCGGGGGGCCCGGTGGTGCCGGGCCGCTGGTTCATGGGGCAGAGAGGATCATTGGCATAGTGACCCAGCCGCTGGCATCTGTGGCACGTAACGTTGGGGCGTGGCCCCGGTCGGGCTGGATGGGCCCCCCTCGGGCTGGAGGCTGGTGTAGAGGAGGCAGGCGAAGACCCCGGCGGGAGGTCTCGGCCTCGGCTGATGCCAGACCCGCCGCCTTGCGGCCGGTGGTTCCCCGGGGACCCTCGTCCGTATTCTCCTGTGGTGTTCCGGTGGACGCGGTTGCTCGCCCACCGATCTGCTTCAACCGCTAGCTTTCGCGGCTCGGTCAACTTGCTGTCGAGGAGAAGCTGTCGTAGTTCAATGAAGCAGTTGTTGGAGAGGTGCTCCCATAACATAAGGTCGACCAACTGCTGGTAGGTAGTGACCTGACTGCCTTTGACCCACCCCTCGAAGGCTCTGCTAAAAAAGTTCACATATTCCACCCAAGTGGTACAGGGGATTTTTTTACAGTCTCGGAACCTCTGCCGGTACATTTCGGGGGTAAGTGCGTAGCGCGTGAGTAGGGCCGTTTTCATGTGTTCATAGGAGGTCATTTCGGTGTCAGGGAGTTCCAGCAGGGCGTCCCTCCCTTCGTTGACGAACTTTCCCCACAGGCCGGCGCCCCAATCCTTCAGGGGCACCCGATGGGGGGTCATGGCCATCTCGTAGGCTTTGAACCATTGCTGGATATCATCGTTCTTGTAGTATTCTTTGACTACATCTTTCAGTAGGTGAACCTTGGTGTCCACGGGAGGGGCGAGGTCTTGGCCCCGGCCGCGCTATCTTCGTTGATCTTGGCTTTGATTTCTAGTTCTCTCAGGCCTCGTTCGTGTTCATATGCTAGTCGTTTTTCTTCGAGGTCACGTTGTCTCCGTTTCTCTTCTAGATCCCCCTCCAGCCGTAGTTGCTCGAGGGCTATCTTTTTCGCCGCTAGCTGGAGTTCTCCGTCTAGCCGGAGTCGTGCAAGCTCCAATTCGTGTAGCCGGTTGCGCTCTCGTTCTCGAGCGTCTTCATAGATGAGGTCCGCGTTTAGTGTTGCGGTTCTTTCCCCCGTCGGGGGTGCGCTGTTTTCCTGTTGCCCGTTCGGGCTATTCTCCTCTTGGGGTGGTCTGTCTCGGGTTTCCACCCAGGCTTGTAGGGCCGATTTGAAGTCCTCTTTTGTGCTCAGGCCAGTGGTAGCGATACCCATGTCTTTACAGAATTGTTTTAGTTCTTTGTGGCTGTATTCTTCTATCTTCTCTTTCTGGAATTCGGCAGGTAGGTTGGTTCCTTGGGTCGTCATGGTCTCTGTGTGTTTTTCCGTGGTAGCGGGTAGATCACTCTCTGTACGAGTTTACGTTGGCTCGGATCGCAGCGCTGCCACCAACGTTAGAAAGGCGAACCCGGGGGAGGCAGAAGGTGTCTGACTGCCCACCCCTAGGTCTACCCCTGCTTCAGAGAAGGGACCGAGCGATGTCGAGGGGCCTCCAACGTGAGGGCCCTCTCCTAGAATCGTATAGCAGAGTAACCTCACCACTACAAATGTACATCACACATAGATAGAGTTTTCAATCTTTATCTGGCAATGAGTATCGTTTCAATATATACAGCAGATCCCGAGATCTGGAAAGTCTCGTGACAAAGGGCAAGGTAGCGGGACAGTCTTATAGATGGTCAGTTGCAAGGAGACTCTACGTACAGCTCTCAATCCTCGAGCTGGGGGGTTCCGGAAGGTTAGGCCGCGGCAGCGCCAGCAGGCTCCAAGATGGTTCAGCGAGTGTGGACCGCGGCAGCGCCAGCAGGTCCCAAGATGGTTCAGCGAGTGTGGACCACGGCAGCGCCAGCAGGTTCCAAGAAGGTTCAGCGAGTGTGGACCGCGGCAGCGCCAGCAGGTTCCAAGATGGTTCAGCGAGTGTGGACCGCGGCAGCGCCAGCAGGTTCCAAGATGGTTCAGCGAGTGTGGACCGCGGCAGCGCCAGCAGGTTCCAAGATGGTTCAGCGAATGTGGACCGCGGCAGCGCCAGCAGGCTCCAAGATGGTTACAGCTAAGATGGACCGCGGCAGCGCCAGCAGGCTCCAAGGTGGTTACAGCGAAGATGGACCGCGGCAGCGCCAGCAGGTTCCAGGTAGAACAGCAAGGTGAGTTCGTCTCAGGGTCAGCCGCGACAGCGTCAGCAGGGCTTCTTGACTCCGGGATACAACTGCCGTCCTACTCCGGGGCTGGCCCAGATATAGGTCTGGAGTCCTTTGATGTCCGGACCCTCTCGCCTGGGGGTCAGAGGGGCCGGGATGATGGTGTCCAGACACCCAGCAGGGGGTGGAGCCAGCGCTCAGGGAGGCCGGAGGCCGATCGAAACCAGGCATCCGGGGACGGTTGGTGAGCAATCGAAACTCCCCTCTCCTTGTCTCTGGTTGAGTGGCCACTCTACCACCCGGAGGGCTCTTGGTGCCTCGATGGCGGGCTCGCTGGGGCCGTGGCCGCGGCTGGGCCGGGACCACGTGTCTGTGATGTGATGGGCCCAAGATGGCGTCGGGCCTGGAATGAGGGTCCGGGGTGGGCACCGGACCGGTAATGCTGGGGCGGCCCGAGTGTGCCGTGTCAGGGGTTGTGGGCCGCCGGGTGGCGGATCTGGTGGTTTGTAGGTCGTGCAGAGGTGTGCCAGAGGCCGACCCGGGCTGGATGGAGGGCGGATGTCGTCCGGGGCCCGCCATGCGGGAGGTGTAGGACCACGCCACGAGGCCGGGTCCAACAGTACTCCTCTCCCTCATACCCCACATTTCCCCCTCCTTGTCTCTCTGCATATGCATCTCTCACAATCTGCCCCCACTCTGTACTCCTCTCCCTCCTGCCCCACATTGCCCCCCTCACCTTGTCTATCTGCATGCGCATCTCTCACACTCTGCCCCCACTCTGTACTCCTCTCTCTCCTACCCCACATTGCCCCCTCTCCTTGTCTATCTGCATGCGCATTTCTCACACTCTGCCCCCACTCTGCACTCCTCTCCCTCCTTCCCCACATTGTCCCCCTCTCCTTGTCTATCTGCATGCGCATCTCTCACACTCTGCCCCCACTCTGTACTCCTCTCCCTCCTGCCCCACATTGCCCCTTCCTTGTCTATCTGCATGTGCATCTCTCACACTCTGCCCCCACTCTGCACTCCTCTCCCTCCTGCCCCACATTGCCCCCCTCTCCTTGTCTATCTGCATGCGCATATCTCACACTCTGCCCCCACTCTGTACTCCTCTCCCTCCTACCCCACATTTCCCCCTCCTTGTCTATCTGCATGCGCATCTCTCACACTCTGCCCCTACTCTGTACTCCTCTCCCTCCTGCCCCATATTGCACCCCTCTCCTTGTCTATCTGCATGCGCATCTCTCCCACTCTGCCCCCACTCCGTACTCCTCTCCCTCCTGCCCCACATTGCCCCCCTCTCCTTGTCTATCTGCATGCGCATCTCTCACACTCTGCCCCCACTCTGTACTCCTCTCCCTCCTGCCCCACATTGCCCCCACTCCTTGTTTATCTGCATGCGCATCTCTCACACTCTGCCCCCACTCTGCACTCCTCTCCCTCCTGCCCCACATTGCCCCCCTCCTTTTCTATCTGCATGCGCATCTCTCACACTCTGCCCCCACTCTGTACTCCTCTCTCCTGCCCCACATTGCTCCCTCTCCTTTTCTATCTGCTATGCGCATCTCTCACACTATGCCCCCACTCTGTACTCCTCTCCCTCCTGCCCCACATTGCCCCCTCTCCTTGTCTATCTCCTATGCGCATCTCTCACACTCTGCCCCCACTCTGTACTCCTCACCCTCCTGCCCCACATTGCCCCCCTCTCCTTGTCTATCTGCATGTGCATCTCTCACACTCTGCCCCACTCTGTACTCCTCTCTCTCTCCAGCCCCACATTGCCCCCCTCCTTGTCTATCTGCATGTGCATTTCTCACACTCTGCCCCGACTCTGTACTCCTCTCCCTCCTACCCCACATTTCCCCCTCCTTGTCTATCTGCATGCGCATCTCTCACACTCTGCCCCCACTCCTCTCCCTCCTGCCCCACATTGCCCCCTCTCCTTGTCTATCTGCATGCGCATCTCTCACACTCTGCCCCCACTCTGTACTCCTCTCCCTCCGGCCCCACATTGCCCCCTCTCCTTGTCTATCTGCATGCGCATACCTCACACTCTGCCCGCACTCTGCACTCCTCTCCTTCCTGCCCCACATTGCCCCCTCTCCTTGTCTATCTGCATGTGCATACCTCACACTCTGCCCCCACTCTGCACTCCTCTCCCTCCTGCCCCACATTGACCCCTCTCCTTGTCTATCTGCATGCGCATCTCTCACACTCTGCCCCCACTCTGTACTCCTCTCCCTCCGGCCCCACATTGCCCCCTCTCCTTGTCTATCTGCATGCGCATACCTCACACTCTGCCCGCACTCTGCACTCCTCTCCTTCCTGCCCCACATTGCCCCCTCTCCTTGTCTATCCGCATGTGCATACCTCACACTCTGCCCTCACTCTGTACTCCTCTCCCTCCTACCCCACATTTCCCCCTCCTTGTCTATCTGCATGCGCATCTCTCACACTCTGCCCCCCACTCTGTACTCCTCTCCCTCCTGCCCCACATTGCCCCCCTCTCCTTGTCTATCTGCATGTGCATCTCTCAGACTCTGCCCCCACTCTGTACTCCTCTCCCTCCTGCCCCACATTGCCCCTTCCTTGTCTATCTGCATGCGCATCTCTCACACTCTGCCCCCACTCTGCACTCCTCTCCCTCCTGCCCCACATTGCCCCCTCTCCTTGTCTATCGGCATGCGCATCTCTCACACTCTGCACCCACTCTGTACTCCTCACCCTCCTGCCCCACATTGCCCCCCTCCTTGTCTATCTGCATGCGCTTCTCTCACACTCTGCCCCCACTCTGTACTCCTCTCTCCTGCCCCACATTGCTCCCTCTCCTTTTCTATCTGCTATGCGCATCTCTCACACTATGCCCCCACTCTGTACTCCTCTCCCTCCTGCTCCACATTGCCCCCTCTCCTTGTCTATCTGCTATGTGCATTTCTCACACTCTGCCCCCACTCTGTACTCCTCACCCTCCTGCCCCACATTGCCCCCTCTCCTTGTCTATCTGCATGTGCATCTCTCACACTCTGCCCCACTCTGTACTCCTCTCTCTCTCCAGCCCCACATTGCCCCCCTCCTTGTCTCTCTGCAGGCACATCTCTCACACTCTGCCCCCACTCTGTACTCCTCTCTCCCTCCTGCCCCACATTGCCCCCCTCTCCTTGTCTATCTGCATGCACATCTCTCACACTCTGCCCCCACTCTGTACTCCTCTCCCTCCTACCCCACATTTCCCCCTCCTTGTCTATCTGCATGTGCATCTCTCACTCTCTGCCCCCACTCTGTACTCCTCTCCCTCCTGCCCCACATTGCCCCCCTCTCCTTGTCTATCTGCATGCGCATCTCTCACACTCTGCCCCCACTCTGTACTCCTCTCCCTCCGGCCCCACATTGCCCCCTCTCCTTGTCTATCTGCATGCGCATACCTCACACTCTGCCCCCACTCTGCAATTCTCTCCCTTCTGCCCCACATTGCCCCCCTCTCCTTGTCTATCTGCATGCGCATCTCTCACACTCTGCCCCCACTCTGTACTCCTCTCCCTCCTGCCCCACATTGCCCCTTCCTTGTCTATCTGCATGCGCATCTCTCACACTCTGCCCCCACTCTGCACTCCTCTCCCTCCTGCCCCACATTGCCCCCTCTCCTTGTCTATCTGCATGTGCATCTCTCACACTCTGCCCCACTCTGTACTCCTCTCTCTCTCCAGCCCCACATTCCCCCCTCCTTGTCTATCTGCATGCACATCTCTCACACTCTGCCCCCACTCTGTACTCCTAACCCTACTGCCCCACATTGCCCTCCTCTCCTTGTCTATCTGCATGTGCATCTCTCACACTCTGCCCCACTCTGTACTCCTCTCTCTCTCCAGCCCCACATTGCCCCCCTCCTTGTCTATCTGCATGCACATCTCTCACACTCTGCCCCCACTCTGTACGCCTCACCCTCCTGCCCCACATTGCCCCTCTCCTTGTCTATCTGCATGCGCACTTCTCACACTCTGCCCCCACTCTGTACTCCTCACCCTCCTGCCCCACATTGCCCCCCTCTCCTTGTCTATCTGCATGCGCATCTCTCACACTCTGCCCCCACTCTGTACTCCTCTTTCCTGCCCCACATTGCCCCCTCCCCTTGTCTTTCTGCATGCGCCTCTCTCACACTCTGCCCCCACTCTGTACTCCTCTACCCCCCTGCCCCACATTGCCCCCTCTCCTTGTCTATCTGCATGCGCATCTCTCACACTCTGCCCCCACTCTGTACTCCTCTTTCCTGCCCCACATTGCCCCCTCCCCTTGTCTATCTGCATGCGCCTCTCTCACACTCTGCCCCCACTCTGTACTCCTCTCCCTTCTGCCCCACATTGCCCCTCTCCTTGTCTATCTGCATGCGCATTTCTCACACTCTGCCCCCACTCTGTACTCTTCTCCCTCCTGCCCCACATTGCCCCATCCTTGTCTATTTGCATGCACATCTCTCACACTCGGCCCCCACTCTGTACTCCTCTCTCCCTCCTGCCCCACATTGCCCCATCTCCTCGTCTATCTGCATGCGCATCTCTCACACTCTGCCCCCACTCTGTACTCTTCTCTCCCTCCTGCCCCACAATGCCCCCTCTCCTTGTCTATCTGCATGCACACCTCTCACACTCTGCCCCCACTCTGTACTCCTCTTTCCTGCCCCACATTGCCCCCCTTCTTGTCTATCTACATGCGCATCTCTCACACTCTGCCCCCACTCTGTACTCCTCTTTCCTGCCCCACATTGCCCCCTCTCCTTGTCTATCTGCATGTGCATCTCTCACACTCTGACCCCACTCTGTACTCCTCTCTCTCCTGCCCCACATTGCCCCTCTCCTTGTCTATCTGCATGCTCATCTCTCACACTCTGCCCCCACTCTGTACTCCTCCCCCCCCTGCCCCACATTGCCCCCTCTCCTTGTCTATCTGCATGCGCATCTCTCACACTCTGCCCCCACTCTGTACTCCTCTTTCCTGCCCCACATTGCCCCCTCCCCTTGTCTATCTGCATGCGCCTCTCTCACACTCTGCCCCCACTCTGTACTCCTCTCCCTTCTGCCCCACATTGCCCCTCTCCTTGTCTATCTGCATGCGCATTTCTCACACTCTGCCCCCACTCTGTACTCTTCTCCCTCCTGCCCCACATTGCCCCATCCTTGTCTATTTGCATGCACATCTCTCACACTCGGCCCCCACTCTGTACTCCTCTCTCCCTCCTGCCCCACATTGCCCCATCTCCTCGTCTATCTGCATGCGCATCTCTCACACTCTGCCCCCACTCTGTACTCTTCTCTCCCTCCTGCCCCACAATGCCCCCTCTCCTTGTCTATCTGCATGCACACCTCTCACACTCTGCCCCCACTCTGTACTCCTCTTTCCTGCCCCACATTGCCCCCCTTCTTGTCTATCTACATGCGCATCTCTCACACTCTGCCCCCACTCTGTACTCCTCTTTCCTGCCCCACATTGCCCCCTCTCCTTGTCTATCTGCATGTGCATCTCTCACACTCTGACCCCACTCTGTACTCCTCTCTCTCCTGCCCCACATTGCCCCTCTCCTTGTCTATCTGCATGCTCATCTCTCACACTCTGCCCCCACTCTGTACTCCTCCCCCTCCTGCCCCACATTGCCCCCTCCTTGTCTATCTGCATGCGCATCTCTCACACTCCGCCCCACTCGGTACTCCTCTCCCTCCTCCCCACATTGCCCCCCCTCCTTGTCTATCTGCATGAGCATCTCTCACACTCTGCCCCACTCTGTACTCCTCTCCCTCCTGCCCCACATTGCCCCCCTCTCCTTGTCTATCTGCATGCGCATCTCTCACATTCTGCCCCCACTCTGTACTCCTCTCCCTCCTGCCCCACATTGCCCCTTCCTTGTCTATCTGCATGCGCATCTCTCACACTCTGCCCCCACTCTGCACTCCTCTCCCTCCTGCCCCACATTGCCCCCCTCTCCTTGTCTATCTGCATGTGCATCTCTCACACTCTGCCCCACTCTGTACTCCTCTCTCTCTCCAGCCCCACATTGCCCCCCTCCTTGTCTATCTGCATGCACATCTCTCACACTCTGCCCCCACTCTGTACTCCTAACCCTACTGCCCCACATTGCCCTCCTCTCCTTGTCTATCTGCATGTGCATCTCTCACACTCTGCCCCACTCTGTACTCCTCTCTCTCTCCAGCCCCACATTGCCCCCCTCCTTGTCTATCTGCATGCACATCTCTCACACTCTGCCCCCACTCTGTACTCCTCACCCTCCTGCCTCACATTGCCCCTCTCCTTGTCTATCTGCATGCGCACTTCTCACACTCTGCCCCCACTCTGTACTCCTCACCCTCCTGCCCCACATTGCCCCCCTCTCCTTGTCTATCTGCATGCGCATCTCTCACACTCTGCCCCCACTCTGTACTCCTCTTTCCTGCCCCACATTGCCCCCTCCCCTTGTCTTTCTGCATGCGCCTCTCTCACACTCTGCCCCCACTCTGTACTCCTCTACCCCCCTGCCCCACATTGCCCCCTCTCCTTGTCTATCTGCATGCGCATCTCTCACACTCTGCCCCCACTCTGTACTCCTCTTTCCTGCCCCACATTGCCCCCTCCCCTTGTCTATCTGCATGCGCATCTCTCACACTCTGCCCCCACTCTGTACTCCTCTCCCTTCTGCCCCACATTGCCCCTCTCCTTGTCTATCTGCATGCGCATTTCTCACACTCTGCCCCCACACTGTACTCTTCTCCCTCCTGCCCCACATTGCCCCATCCTTGTCTATCTGCATGCACATCTCTCACACTCGGCCCCCACTCTGTACTCCTCTCTCCCTCCTGCCCCACATTGCCCCATCTCCTCGTCTATCTGCATGAGCATCTCTCACACTCTGCCCCCACTCTGTACTCTTCTCTCCCTCCTGCCCCACAATGCCCCCTCTCCTTGTCTATCTGCATGCACACCTCTCACACTCTGCCCCCACTCTGTACTCCTCTTTCCTGCCCCACATTGCCCCCCTTCTTGTCTATCTACATGCGCATCTCTCACACTCTGCCCCCACTCTGTACTCCTCTTTCCTGCCCCACATTGCCCCCTCTCCTTGTCTATCTGCATGTGCATCTCTCACACTCTGCCCCCACTCTGTACTCCTCTCTCTCCTGCCCCACATTGCCCCTCTCCTTGTCTATCTGCATGCTCATCTCTCACACTCTGCCCCCACTCTGTACTCCTCTCCCTCCTGCCCCACATTGCCCCCTCCTTGTCTATCTGCATGCGCATCTCTCACACTCTGCCCCACTCTGTACTCCTCTCCCTCCTCCCCACATTGCCCCCCTCCTTGTCTATCTGCATGAGCATCTCTCACACTCTGCCCCACTCTGTACTCCTCTCCCTCCTGCCCCACATTGCCCCCTCTCCTTGTCTATCTGCATGCGCATCTCTCACACTCTGCCCCCACTCTGTACTCCTCTCTCTCCTGCCCCACATTGCCTCCTCCTTGTCTATCTGCATGCGCATCTCTCACACTCTGCCCCCACTCTGTACTCCTCTTTCCTGCCCCACATTGCCCCCTCCCCTTGTCTATCTGCATGCGCATCTCTCACACTCTGCCCCCACTCTGTACTCCTCTCCCTTCTGCCCCACATTGCCCCTCTCCTTGTCTATCTGCATGCGCATTTCTCACACTCTGCCCCCACACTGTACTCCTCTCCCTCCTGCCCCACATTGCCCCATCCTTGTCTATCTGCATGCACATCTCTCACACTCGGCCCCCACTCTGTACTCCTCTCTCCCTCCTGCCCCACATTGCCCCCTCTCCTCGTCTATCTGCATGCGCATCTCTCACACTCTGCCCCCACTCTGTACTCTTCTCTCCCTCCTGCCCCACAATGCCCCCTCTCCTTGTCTATCTGCATGCACACCTCTCACACTCTGCCCCCACTCTGTACTCCTCTTTCCTGCCCCACATTGCTGCCCTTCTTGTCTATCTGCATGCACATCTCTCACACTCTGCCCCCACTCTGTACTCCTCTTTCCTGCCCCACATTGCCCCCTCTCCTTGTCTATCTGCATGTGCATCTCTCACACTCTGCCCCCACTCTGTACTCCTCTCTCTCCTGCCCCACATTGCCACTCTCCTTGTCTATCTGCATGCGCATCTCTCACACTCTGCCCCCACTCTGTACTCCTCTCCCTCCTGCCCCACATTGCCCCCCTCCTTGTCTATCTGCATGCGCATCTCTCACACTCTGCCCCACTCTGTACTCCTCTCCCTCCTCCCCACATTGCCCCCCCTCCTTGTCTATCTGCATGAGCATCTCTCACACTCTGCCCCACTCTGTACTCCTCTCCCTCCTGCCCCACATTGCCCCCTCTCCTTGTCTATCTGCATGCGCATCTCTCACACTCTGCCCCCACTCTGTACTCCTAACCCTACTGCCCCACATTGCCCTCCTCTCCTTGTCTATCTGCATGTGCATCTCTCACACTCTGCCCCACTCTGTACTCCTCTCTCTCTCCAGCCCCACATTGCCCCCCTCCTTGTCTATCTGCATGCACATCTCTCACACTCTGCCCCCACTCTGTACTCCTCACCCTCCTGCCTCACATTGCCCCTCTCCTTGTCTATCTGCATGCGCACTTCTCACACTCTGCCCCCACTCTGTACTCCTCACCCTCCTGCCCCACATTGCCCCCCTCTCCTTGTCTATCTGCATGCGCATCTCTCACACTCTGCCCCCACTCTGTACTCCTCTTTCCTGCCCCACATTGCCCCCTCCCCTTGTCTTTCTGCATGCGCCTCTCTCACACTCTGCCCCCACTCTGTACTCCTCTACCCCCCTGCCCCACATTGCCCCCTCTCCTTGTCTATCTGCATGCGCATCTCTCACACTCTGCCCCCACTCTGTACTCCTCTTTCCTGCCCCACATTGCCCCCTCCCCTTGTCTATCTGCATGCGCATCTCTCACACTCTGCCCCCACTCTGTACTCCTCTCCCTTCTTCCCCACATTGCCCCTCTCCTTGTCTATCTGCATGCGCATTTCTCACACTCTGCCCCCACACTGTACTCTTCTCCCTCCTGCCCCACATTGCCCCATCCTTGTCTATCTGCATGCACATCTCTCACACTCGGCCCCCACTCTGTACTCCTCTCTCCCTCCTGCCCCACATTGCCCCATCTCCTCGTCTATCTGCATGAGCATCTCTCACACTCTGCCCCCACTCTGTACTCTTCTCTCCCTCCTGCCCCACAATGCCCCCTCTCCTTGTCTATCTGCATGCACACCTCTCACACTCTGCCCCCACTCTGTACTCCTCTTTCCTGCCCCACATTGCCCCCCTTCTTGTCTATCTACATGCGCATCTCTCACACTCTGCCCCCACTCTGTACTCCTCTTTCCTGCCCCACATTGCCCCCTCTCCTTGTCTATCTGCATGTGCATCTCTCACACTCTGCCCCCACTCTGTACTCCTCTCTCTCCTGCCCCACATTGCCCCTCTCCTTGTCTATCTGCATGCTCATCTCTCACACTCTGCCCCCACTCTGTACTCCTCTCCCTCCTGCCCCACATTGCCCCCTCCTTGTCTATCTGCATGCGCATCTCTCACACTCTGCCCCACTCTGTACTCCTCTCCCTCCTCCCCACATTGCCCCCCTCCTTGTCTATCTGCATGAGCATCTCTCACACTCTGCCCCACTCTGTACTCCTCTCCCTCCTGCCCCACATTGCCCCCTCTCCTTGTCTATCTGCATGCGCATCTCTCACACTCTGCCCCCACTCTGTACTCCTCTCTCTCCTGCCCCACATTGCCTCCTCCTTATCTATCTGCATGCGCATCTCTCACACACTCTGCCCCCACTTTGTACTCCTCTCCTTCCTGCCCCACATTGCCCCCTCTCCTTGTCTATCTGCATGCGCATCTCTCACACTCTGCCCCCACTCTGTACTCCTCTTTCCTGCCCCACATTGCCCCCTCCCCTTGTCTATCTGCATGCGCATCTCTCACACTCTGCCCCCACTCTGTACTCCTCTCCCTTCTGCCCCACATTGCCCCTCTCCTTGTCTATCTGCATGCGCATTTCTCACACTCTGCCCCCACACTGTACTCCTCTCCCTCCTGCCCCACATTGCCCCATCCTTGTCTATCTGCATGCACATCTCTCACACTCGGCCCCCACTCTGTACTCCTCTCTCCCTCCTGCCCCACATTGCCCCCTCTCCTCGTCTATCTGCATGCTCATCTCTCACACTCTGCCCCCACTCTGTACTCTTCTCTCCCTCCTGCCCCACAATGCCCCCTCTCCTTGTCTATCTGCATGCACACCTCTCACACTCTGCCCCCACTCTGTACTCCTCTTTCCTGCCCCACATTGCTGCCCTTCTTGTCTATCTGCATGCGCATCTCTCACACTCTGCCCCCACTCTGTACTCCTCTTTCCTGCCCCACATTGCCCCCTCTCCTTGTCTATCTGCATGTGCATCTCTCACACTCTGCCCCCACTCTGTACTCCTCTCTCTCCTGCCCCACATTGCCACTCTCCTTGTCTATCTGCATGCGCATCTCTCACACTCTGCCCCCACTCTGTACTCCTCTCCCTCCTGCCCCACATTGCCCCCCTCCTTGTCTATCTGCATGCGCATCTCTCACACTCTGCCCCACTCTGTACTCCTCTCCCTCCTCCCCACATTGCCCCCCCTCCTTGTCTATCTGCATGAGCATCTCTCACACTCTGCCCCACTCTGTACTCCTCTCCCTCCTGCCCCACATTGCCCCCTCTCCTTGTCTATCTGCATGCGCATCTCTCACACTCTGCCCCCACTCTGTACTCCTCTCTCTCTTGCCCCACATTGCCTCCTCCTTATCTATCTGCATGCGCATCTCTCACACACTCTGCCCCCACTCTGTACTCCTCTCCTTCCTGCCCCACATTGCCCCCTCTCCTTGTCTATCTGCATGTGCATCTCTCACACTCTGCCCCCACTCTGTACTCCTCTCTCTCCTGCCCCACATTGCCCCTCTCCTTGTCTATCTACATGCGCATCTCTCACACTCTGCCCCCACACTGTACTCCTCTCCCTCCTGCCCCACATTGCCCCATCCTTGTCTATCTGCATGCACATCTCTCACACTCGGCCCCCACTCTGTACTCCTCTCTCCCTCCTGCCCCACATTGCCCCCTCTCCTCGTCTATCTGCATGCGCTTCTCTCACACTCTGCCCCCACTCTGTACTCTTCTCTCCCTCCTGCCCCACAATGCCCCCTCTCCTTGTCTATCTGCATGCACACCTCTCACACTCTGCCCCCACTCTGTACTCCTCTTTCCTGCCCCACATTGCCCCCCTTCTTGTCTATCTGCATGCGCATCTCTCACACTCTGCCCCCACTCTGTACTCCTCTTTCCTGCCCCACATTGCCCCCTCTCCTTGTCTATCTGCATGTGCATCTCTCAAACTCTGCCCCCACTCTGTACTCCTCTCTCTCCTGCCCCACATTGCCCCTTTCCTTGTCTATCTGCATGCGCATCTCTCACACTCTGCCCCCACTCTGTACTCCTCTCTCTCCTGCCCCACATTGCCCCTCTCCTTGTCTATCTGCATGCTCATCTCTCACACTCTGCCCCCACTCTGTACTCCTCTCCCTCCTGCCCCACATTGCCCCCTCCTTGTCTATCTGCATGCGCATCTCTCACACTCTGCCCCACTCTGTACTCCTCTCCCTCCTCCCCACATTGCCCCCCCTCCTTGTCTATCTGCATGAGCATCTCTCACACTCTGCCCCACTCTGTACTCCTAACCCTACTGCCCCACATTGCCCTCCTCTCCTTGTCTATCTGCATGTGCATCTCTCACACTCTGCCCCCACTCTGTACTCCTCTCTCTCCTGCCCCACATTGCCACTCTCCTTGTCTATCTGCATGCGCATCTCTCACACTCTGCCCCCACTCTGTACTCCTCTCCCTCCTGCCCCACATTGCCCCCCTCCTTGTCTATCTGCATGCGCATCTCTCACACTCTGCCCCACTCTGTACTCCTCTCCCTCCTCCCCACATTGCCCCCCCTCCTTGTCTATCTGCATGAGCATCTCTCACACTCTGCCCCACTCTGTACTCCACTCCCTCCTGCCCCACATTGCCCCCTCTCCTTGTCTATCTGCATGCGCATCTCTCACACTCTGCCCCCACTCTGTACTCCTCTCTCTCTTGCCCCACATTGCCTCCTCCTTATCTATCTGCATGCGCATCTCTCACACACTCTGCCCCCACTCTGTACTCCTCTCCTTCCTGCCCCACATTGCCCCCTCTCCTTGTCTATCTGCATGTGCATCTCTCACACTCTGCCCCCACTCTGTACTCCTCTCTCTCCTGCCCCACATTGCCCCTCTCCTTGTCTATCTACATGCGCATCTCTCACACTCTGCCCCCACACTGTACTCCTCTCCCTCCTGCCCCACATTGCCCCATCCTTGTCTATCTGCATGCACATCTCTCACACTCGGCCCCCACTCTGTACTCCTCTCTCCCTCCTGCCCCACATTGCCCCCTCTCCTCGTCTATCTGCATGCGCATCTCTCACACTCTGCCCCCACTCTGTACTCTTCTCTCCCTCCTGCCCCACAATGCCCCCTCTCCTTGTCTATCTGCATGCACACCTCTCACACTCTGCCCCCACTCTGTACTCCTCTTTCCTGCCCCACATTGCCCCCCTTCTTGTCTATCTGCATGCGCATCTCTCACACTCTGCCCCCACTCTGTACTCCTCTTTCCTGCCCCACATTGCCCCCTCTCCTTGTCTATCTGCATGTGCATCTCTCACACTCTGCCCCCACTCTGTACTCCTCTCTCTCCTGCCCCACATTGCCCCTTTCCTTGTCTATCTGCATGCGCATCTCTCACACTCTGCCCCCACTCTGTACTCCTCTCCCTCCTGCCCCACATTGCCCCCCTCCTTGTCTATCTGCATGCGCATCTCTCACACTCTGCCCCACTCTGTACTCCTCTCCCTCCTCCCCACATTGCCCCCCCTCCTTGTCTATCTGCATGAGCATCTCTCACACTCTGCCCCACTCTGTACTCCTCTCCCTCCTGCCCCACATTGCCCCCTCTCCTTGTCTATCTGCATGCACATCTCTCACACTCTGCCCCCACTCTGTACTCCTCTCTCTCCTGCCCCACATTGCCTCCTCCTTATCTATCTGCATGCGCATCTCTCACACACTCTGCCCCCACTCTGTACTCCTCTCCTTCCTGCCCCACATTGCCCCCTCTCCTTGTCTATCTGCATGTGCATCTCTCACACTCTGCCCCCACTCTGTACTCCTCTCTCTCCTGCCCCACATTGCCCCTCTCCTTGTCTATCTACATGCGCATCTCTCACACTCTGCCCCCACTCTGTACTCCTCTCCCTCCTGCCAAACATTGCCCCCCTCCTTGTCTATCTGCATGCGCATCTCTCACACTCTGCCCCACTCTGTACTCCTCTCCCTCCTGCCCCACATTGCCCATTCCTTGTCTATCTGCATGCGCATCTCTCACACTCTGCCCCCACTCTGTACTCCTCTCTCTCCTGCCCCACATTGCCCCTCTCCTTTTCTATCTACATGCGCATCTCTCACACTCTGCCCCCACTCTGTACTCCTCTCCCTCCTGCCCCACATTGCCCCCCTCCTTGTCTATCTGCATGCGCATCTCTCACACTCTGCCCCCACTCTGTAATCCTCTCTCTCCTGCCCCACATTGCCCCTCTCCTTGTCTATCTGCATGCGCATGTCTCACCCTCTGCCCCCACTCTGTACTCCTCTCCCTCCTGCCCCACATTGCCCCCTCCTTGTCTATCGGCATGCGCATCTCTCACACTCTGCCCCACTCTGTACTCCTCTCTCTCCTGCCCCACATTGCCTCCTCCTTATCTATCTGCATGCGCATCTCTCACACTCTGCCCCACTCTGTACTCTCCTCTCCCTCCTGCCCCACATTGCCCCCTCTCCTTATCTATCTGCTATGCAGATCTCTCACACTCTGCCCCCACTCTATACTCCTCTCACCCTCCTGCCCCACGTTGCCCCCCCTCCTTGTCTATCTGCATGCGCATCTCTCACACCCTGACCCCACTCTGTACTCCTCTCCCTCCTGCTCCACATTGCCCCTCTCCTTGTCTATCTGCATGCGCATCTCTCATACTCTGCCCCCACTCTGTACTCCTCTCCCTCCTGCTCCACATTGGCCCCTCCTTGTCTATCTGCATGTGCATCTCTCACACTCTGCCCCCACTCTGTATTCCTCTCTCTCCTGCCCCACATTGCCCCTCTCCTTGTCTATCTACATGCGCATCTCTCACACTCTGCCCCCACACTGTACTCCTCTCCCTCCTGCCCCACATTGCCCCATCCTTGTCTATCTGCATGCACATCTCTCACACTCGGCCCCCACTCTGTACTCCTCTCTCCCTCCTGCCCCACATTGCCCCCTCTCCTCGTCTATCTGCATGCGCATCTCTCACACTCTGCCCCCACTCTGTACTCTTCTCTCCCTCCTGCCCCACAATGCCCCCTCTCCTTGTCTATCTGCATGCACACCTCTCACACTCTGCCCCCACTCTGTACTCCTCTTTCCTGCCCCACATTGCCCCCCTTCTTGTCTATCTGCATGCGCATCTCTCACACTCTGCCCCCACTCTGCCCCCACTCTGTACTCCTCTTTCCTGCCCCACATTGCCCCCTCTCCTAAATAAATAATACCTCTATTTTTGACTGGATATAACAATAACAGATAGCTCAATAAATAAGAGTCAAGATTCGAGGTAGTAGGAGTTTGCAGGTTTAATACAGCATAAGGACAGGAACAGGACAACCTGCACGGACCAGATCTGGGATGGCTAGCTAGCACAACTTTAATAACAGTACACACGTATATATATTAAAACAATTGCATTACAGTACATACAGTAGGCGGAGCAGTGGGTGGGGTGCGTAGCAGTCGCGAAAGATAAGGGTGAAAGTGGGTGTAACAGGAGGCGTATACATAGGCATGTGATGTAAACGTAACAAAATATGTCATAAATGGGGCGGAAACATGGAGGGGGCTACCTAAGGAGCCGGGACCTCTAACCTAGTAGTGCGCGCAAACTGGCAATGACGTGTTACTAGGAGAAGCTGGGGGCTATGACTTCTGCGCTAGGAGCAGAGACGACAGTCTGGAGAGTCAGAGCGACATGTACCTAAACACTATCTAGTATCTGATGTTTAGAGAACATGTTGATAGAATCCAAAAGTTATCGGGGTAAAGGCTAACAGACTCTAAGACTGGTGCATGAATTATTCTACATGTAATGCGTGTTGAGGAATATTAAATGACCATTAATACAGTATTTCTCTTACATGGAGACGTAAAGGCTAGACGATGACGGAAACTATTGATGCGATTCAGTAGCTTAGGAATGCAGAGAAGGAGGGCTGGACTGATAACTAGAATCATAACATACTCTTGGCAGACTGGCAGGCAGAGCCAGGCCGAGCCGGGCACTGTGAGGCAGGAAGTAAGTGAAGGGTCAGGAATACAGGTGGGGGCTGTATCGCTCCTCAGCGAGGGTTCAGAAGACAGGAGCTGAATCTGGTGTCCGGGCCCTTTTGAGGCCTAGAAACGGGGACTTTTCAATGAAATAACGTGCACACTGTGAAACGTGGCAACGTGACTGTACATAGGCCTAATACTCGTAGCTTTCACGAGAACTGGAACTGGCATACTAGAGATGGACACAACTGTAATTGCGTCTTTAATCGATCATGGGAATACATATGCATATTAATCATGCACACATAACATAAGATGGGGAACACGTAGGGACACAGAACATGGCAAAATTTACTTTTCCACATTCCCTCCTTGTCACTACGTTTCCATCAGGAAACATCAATATTCATGATACCGTCTATCATTTCATACAGTATCATTTGCTCGTCTCGAATTGTCTTGGAACGGGATTTAGGACGGGACTTAAGACTAGGAATACAAGAGGTAGCACAAATGCCGCAAATCGCAGGGCCACATTGTATACAGAGGCAGCAACTGAATATGATCGCTACTGCAATACCTAGAAATGACAATACTTTCCATCCCCAGGCAGAAATTATACTCCAAAACCAACCGGACCATGTCCAGGTGCCTGGATTCTGGTGTAACTGATGGGCAATTTTATGAAGTCTGGTTATAGCTGAATAAACAGACGGCGCGTTATTAGGAATAAAAATGCAGCAACTAGATCCGATGACTCTACATGCTCCTCCTCTATCGGCCAGTATGACGTCAAGAACGAGACGATTTTGGAGCACGACAAATCTCATAGCAGATTGCTCTTCGGTTAAGTTACCTAGAGCAGAGGCAGTCTCATTAACCACTGCTTCAAGGGTTCTGGTTAATCTACGTATTAACTTACTATTCTGGATAGGGCCTATAAAGAAGAAGAATCCTCTATTGAAATCCGTATACTGTTCTAGAGCAGTTTCAGTATAATCGACAATTGGGGACTCGATCTCCCTTCTATGTCTAATGTGTACTAGATGTGTGTTTCTGTGATAATCAGATGGGGCTAGGAAAACTGGTGGCAGTAGGAAGGCAATGTAACAGGTTCCCTCCCAATCGAGGGGCAGACGAACATATGCGGTCTGACCACAAACAAAATAAGAATGACGTGAAGCTTTAAAAATAGATTTACCACTGTCACTATACTCGAAAATAGTAGTACAATCACTATGTCCTACATGTACGGAACCATTATTTCTAACACATAATTCGCCTTTGACTGGTAGTACTGAAATAGCAGGTAAGTCTGGAGTAGGATCAGACTGAACATTCAGGACCATGAAATTCGAAGAATAATTACCCAAATTATAAACTTCATTTTCTAGATCTAACCCTGTTCTATGGGGAAGACCTTGCTTGTCTGAAAAACATGTACTATTCAGAAAGGACATATCTGTTGTGGATGACGTTAACATGGACCAGGCTCCACACGAACCATTATGTGAAAATGGATAAGGAAAGAGTGGCAGAACTCCCTTCGGTGTCTGGAAAGGGGGGAGTCGACCACACACCCAACAATTAGTGGCATTGCTGGTCTGGTGTGAATAATGTAACATACGGATAAATGAATTGTTGCGCATAGCAAGACGATAAGATAGTTCGTGAGGAGGCAGATCACTAAACGTGTGCTCTACTGTAGCATTAGAAAACTTATTTACATGAGAAATTGGAAAACATAAATGAAATGCATAACTCGTACAGGTAACCATTAAGCTTAAAAATAATATGAAACTTAGAAAAACGATACATCGGATTGAGTTTTGACTAACTCTCTCACTATGGGGGTCTATTTCATACATGTCAGATACCTGTCTAACCGTTTCACCTAGGGGAGGACTTAGACAATCAAACTGGCTGACTTATTTTACTAGACCGGAGCTTCAACTTATACTCCTGCTGCGGAGTTTCCTCTAACAGGGAGGGCTTGGTATCAATGTCATTTGCAGGACAGTCCTTGAGAATAGTATTTTGGCAGTCTTTAAGTAAAATGCAATCCTTGGCAAAAGTTTTAGGTTTTAGTCCGTGAAATTTCTTAACGTGAGACAGATGTAGCCACCCCTTCCTGCCTTCCAACTTGACGGCAGTGCGGGTGGTTAAAAGGACCAACTTCGGCTCCTTCCAGCGAGGCTCCAGCGGACTTGAACGATCAAAATTCCGGACAAGAACCAAGCTTCCTGGAACGATTTCATGCGGTTTCACCTCGGTATTGTCTGGAAATGCAGCGGCAACCTGTGAACGACAAGAGTGTAGGGCAGACATCAAGGAAGCTAGGTAATCTGTCAGCATATTACTGGAAACATCTGTAATACTTCGGGGTCTAGGTGTACCCCACATATTAGGGGGGCGGCCGAATACAACCTCATACGGGGACAGACCTGATCTGGAATGTGCGACCATGCGCATATAGAACAGGGCAACTGGCAGGGCTACTAGCCAGTCCACACCTTTTTCTTGACACACTTTGGCAATACGGATTTTCAGGGTTTGATTATGTCTCTCTACGAGACCTGCTGCTTCTGGATGGCGTACACAATGGAACTTCCACTGGTACCCTAACAAAAGGGAAACGTGCTTCATTAGTTCGGATGAGAATGGCTGGCCGTTATCAGAATACACGACCCTAGGGAGTCCATAGCGGGGGAAGAACTCACGAACCAACTGCTTGGCAGTGGTCGCGGCTGTGTAATCTGGGACTGGATATGCTTCTGTCCACCTGGACAAGGCACATACAACTACAAGGACATACTTGAAACCTCGACATCGCTCCATCTGAATATAATCCATCTGGAGGACTTCAAAAGGGTGGTCAGGGGGCTGGAATCCACCTTGTTCCACCGGGACACTTTTACCTGGATTAAACTGACAACATATCATACAGGTACGGACTTTCTGCTTGGCTGCAGCTCGTAAATGCTTGTTGAACCAAATGTTCTGGATACTGTCTACCATGGCTTTCTCCCCTAAATGTGCTGGACTATGTGCGGTATTGATAATGACTTGAACCATTGAGTCGGGGAGAAACCATGTGGCTTTTCCCTTCGTTACCCATCCCTGATCTGTCTGGACCCCTCCTTGTTCGGACCATTTCTTAATTTCTTCAGGAGTAGCATGTAACTGGATATCTATGACATCTTGAGTAGGGTCCTTAACTGTCATACAAGTAGTCTGTTCTGGAGTGGATGTCGGTGTCTTGTTAACTGGTATGTCTGGTGTCTGTGCTGTGAGCTTGGCTGTTCGATCTGCTAGATCATTACCTTGGGAAATAATGTCAGTAACTTTAGTATGTGCTTTGCACTTCATGATAGCGATAGATGTCGGTAAATGTATTGCATCTAACAGAGCTTGAATGAGGAGACCATGCTGAATCTTGGTTCCATGAGAAGTCATGAAACCTCTCTCCTGCCAGAGCACTCCAAAGTCGTGTACGACTCCGAATGCGTAACGTGAATCTGTGTAAATATTAACTTTCAGGTTCTTGGCGTGTATGCAGGCTTGAGTCAGAGCAATTAGCTCTGCTGCTTGAGCAGACAGGGTGTCAATACGGTGTGTTTCAATAACTTCAGTGTCAGTAGTCACTGCATACGCGGCTACTAGTTCTCCTGTACTCGTTCTCATACATGAACCATCCACATAAAGTGTCAGGTCAGGATCTGGTAATGGAATATCTGTCAGATCTGGTCTTGGCTTAGTCATAGTGTTAACTACTTCCACACAGTCATGTGTGGCAGGACTTGAAATAACTGACGGTAACAGTGTAGCAGGATTTAGAACATTGCAGCGTCTGATTTCTATGTGTGGCTGGAACAGTGTCAATTCATAACCTGTTAAACGTGCAATTGTCAAGTGCTGAGTCTGTGTTCGGTTTAAAAGAACTTCCACGGAGTGTGGAACTTGTACTGTCAAGGAGTGTCCTAATACTATAGAATCACTTTGTCTGATAGCTAGTGCTGTGGCTGCAACTGACTTGAGGCACGCAGGCAGAGCCTGGGCTACTGGATCTAGTGTGCTTGAAAAATAAGCACAGGGCTTGTATTGTCCTGCTTGATCTTGTGTGAGAACAGATAATGCTGTACCATCACGTTCTGTGACAAAAAGTGTAAAAGGCTTACTGTAGTTCGGTGTAGCTAGAACAGGAGCTTGGCATAAAGCTTTCTTTAACTCATTGAAACTAAGTGTATGTTCAGATGTCCAAGGGAGAACAGTCGATACGGCTGCCTCCTGTGTCGTTAACTGTATCAGTGGTTTGGCTAGAAATGCATACTGGGGAATCCATTGTCTGCAATAAGAAGTGAGGCCGATAAAAGCACGTACCTCCTTCTGTGTCTTGGGCTGAGGAAGACTCGCTATTAGCTGGATACGGTCGGGTGTCAACTGCCTACCCCACTTGGACAGTAAGTGGCCTAAGTAGATCACTTGCTGGACACAGAATTGAAGCTTCGAAGGGGACACCTTGTGCCCCATCTCGGTTAGGAAATACAGAACTGTAAGTGATGCTCGCTCGCAAGCACGTTCAGAACGGGCTGTGATCAGTAGATCATCGACATATTGGAGCAGGGCAGTGTCAGTTGGCATGTGAATATTGTCTAGTTGTCTCTTAAGTGCTTGACTGTAAATACTAGGACTTTCTGTGAAACCTTGAGGAGCTCGTGTGAATTTATAGCTCCTTCCATTTAAACAAAAACCGAAAAGGTACTGGCTGTCTGGATGAATTGGAACACTGAAAAATGCGTTCTTGAGGTCTATGACTGTGAAAAATGTAGCTTCAGAATCAATGGCTGTCAACAGGGATGAGATATCTGGAACCACTGGATACTGGGGGATAATACATTTATTGAGTTCTCGAAGGTCAATCACTAATCGATATACTGGGGGTGCATTTGGATCAGTACGTTTCATGACTGGAATGATAGGAGAATTACATACATTGGAGTCAGTTTCTACAACCACTCCTTGAGCAATGAGCTCGTCAATAATTTTGGATAAGGCTGCTACAGCCTCAGGTGGCAGTCTGTACTGTCTGATTCGTGGTAACACTACACCTTGCTTGAGAGTCACACGATGGGGTGTGATTTGCATAAAACCAACATCAGTTGGACCTTGTGCCCATAGATGCTGGGGGACATTCAGTAATCTTGGATCAAAATCTCGTAAAACATAGTGACCCTTGAAGTCACGTAAAAACAAACGTATTCCCTCTGGGGAACAACAAATAACTGCACCTAATTCTTTCAGTGTCCTAATGCCTAACAAATTTTCTGGACATGATTTCGTAAGTAACAGGTCAGTAGTTCGGGACAATGGACCTACTTCTAGAGTAACTGGCTTAGAAATCTCGTTAACTATTGGCTTTCCTGAAAATCCAAGGGAAACATTTTTAGAGCCTGAGAGCGGAGCCCCTGGAACCTCGGCGTGACTTATAGTCGTCCTACTTGCCCCTGTATCAATCAGAAACTTTCTGTCCTTCCCTAATACTTGACTGTGAACATAGGGACCCTCTTGATCTACAGGAATCTCGATGAGAGGCAAGCCTACCTCCCTCTCTAGGCTGTTTCATGAATATGCCTGATACTCTGGATACTCGGACTGTGCGTACTGGTACATCTGCTGTGTAACATGCTGTGTTGCAGCGATAGGCTGCGGTGCTGTAACTGTCTGCTGTGCATTCTGTGGCTGAGAAGTCTGTGAAACTTGTTCTTGTCTAGGCGGACGTGGTCTTTCTTTAGTTTTACCGGTAGCTATATTGTGTTTCAGAACTGCACACTCGTTTATAAAATGACCTGGCTGTTTACAATAATTGCAGGTCCCTTTAACAGGAACTGCAGGATGACTGGCTTGATTCGTACCCCTCTTCTGACTGTCTTGAGGAACAGATTGTGCAACTAATACTTTCATTTTCGTGTCTTTCATACGTTTCCTTTCATGATCTTGTTCTTCTCTGATTCTATTCTGGTGATACTGGAGCATCTGTAACATTTGGAACGGAGTATTAGCTTGCCAGGTACTTTCGACTTTCAAAACTCGATTCTTAACTTGTGGACTTGAATTCTCGACTAATTTAGTAACAAAAAGATGAGGGTATGACTCACTACTCGTCTTCAATCCACTGTTTATTATGAAACATTTTTCAAATCTAGAATAAAAATCACTAGTGTCTTCGTCTTGTTTCTGTTTACAGGCTGAGATTGCATCCCAGTCTTCCTTTTTAGTGGCTAATAACCTAGGCAAAACTTGTATTAATAATTCTGGTAATTCTTTACATTTCTCTCCAAGACCGGTACCTGGTACTCGTATCTTATCTTCAGCTTCTAGAGCTGTCCAATCGATCTTTTTCTCTCCCACCTCCCAATCTTTTTCCTTGAGTTTTTCATATATCCCTGCGGGCAACAGGACTTTTAACATTTTAATAATATCTGGATACGTGTATTCTCCCATACGGAGCATGTCTTTTAATTCTCGGTGGAACCCTGCTGGATCTTTGTCGTGACAGGGAATTAATTTCTTCATCTCTAAGAGTTCCATCTTGGTAACTGGGGTGTAAACAAATACTCGTTGCATTTCACCATCTGCTGTCCTAACTGGGTGTACTTCTCGTAACGGATTCTGTCTGTCTATGTAAAACGGTTTACTTTCTGGAGGTGAGACATGAACAAAATGCGGGTTCAAAAACGTTCTATATTTGTGGCGCTGTTCTAGAATGACACTAATTAGGTCGGTACCTAAACCTTTCCATCTATACTGTAGTAACTCGTTCAGGACATCATGTAACGGACCTGGATCAGAATGTTGACCCTCATACAGAGTAATGAGGTGCTGGATCATATACATACCCACCAGTCGCTGCTCGGCTGGGGGCAATTTCAGAAACATTTGTGCCACTATTTCATCTGGAAAAGTGGTAGAATCAGTAATCCATCGGACTGCTGATCGGGCTAGTTCTTGTTCATGCATAGTACTTAACTCACTATAACCGATTCGTGATTTCAGAATTTGATCGGTAGCTTGAAATACTTGTTCTAGAGAACCTTGTTCTGGTGCTGGAAGATGAAAGACTTTCTTGTGTTCTAGGCGTAAATGTCGGTCTGGAAATCTAGATTTACCTACATACGCTATTCTGGCGGTATTCTCGTCCTCTACCTCTTCAGTAGAAGAGTCATTTTCTTTCTCGCTTACTTGTGCTTCTTGACGTTGTTCATGTAACCTTATTATTTCTTTACGAATTTTCTTGTACATATGCTCTATACTATTGAGTGTCTTGTGCTTACCCTCGGCTATATTATCACTCCACTTTGTCAGGATTCTCATTTCGGTCGGATCTTTAGTCGGGGAATCTTGTTCCCGTATTAAACAATTGATCAGAAACTTTAATAGCATAAACTGGGTCTCGGATTTCCTGAGAGACATGACTTCAGCAATACTTTCTGGATCTTGTCCTGTACGAATGAAACGATACATTCTGTCTAGATCTTCTTTCATATTCGGTAGGGTGACCAAATACTCGGACACCTGTCTTATACGTATGGAATATATAACCATACTATCCTCGCCTGGGACTGGATCATAACAGCATTCAGTAAGAGCTCGTCTGATTTCTGCAACGGACTTATATTTGGGCGTACGCTGTAACGCACGTTCATGTAACTCGACTGGTCCTAAACGTCTACTTGGCGGCGGGGTACCAGGAGGACCTCCTCCCGCGGCCCCTATACTGGAATCATCGACCGATACTCTTCGTGCTGGCAGAGTGACTGATGTGGCGGGAAGTTGTACTACGGGCTGGACCGGGGGTACCGTAACAGGTACTGCACCAGGTGCCCCGGTGGCTAGAAGACCATGAATTACATTATTTACAGGAGCTGGTGGAACAGGATTTGCATATTCTGGGACTGTGTCGTCCAAATAGGACGAGATAAAAATATCAGCTGCGGTCGGTTTGTGACGTAGCTTGGTCGGAACTAAGGGTGGCGGAAAATTACTGGATGCTTCCGGGGTTGCTTTTGGCAAGCCCTCGGCAAGAAGAGGATACATACCCTTAATGAGGGCATTCCTCTGTCTGTCTGACTGTTCGGTCTTAACTCGTTCACCTATTTCGATTAGTTCCCTTTCTTGGGCTCTTTCTGTGGATTCTCTACTTAATTCAGACTTTCTGATTTCTTTTTCGGTTCTTCTATGAGATTCTTTGCGCCATAACTCGATGGCATCTTTCTGGGACTGTCTGGCTTTCTTTTTCCATAATGCTTCTTCTACTCGCATGATGCACTCGGCATCCCACGTACCTGATACGGGCCATCTATACTTTTCTTCTAACTGTTTGGTGTACTCCACCCATAAATCTAGATACAATATGGCACTTATGCCATGCTTTTGATACATAAAATGACCTGGACTGTCCCTAGGCGGGACAGGAACTGCTTCTTCTAACAGACCTTTCCTAGTTTTTAACTGACGTAGTTTGGAAAACAAAGGCATGACTGGGCTGGAGCCTAGACACAATACAATACACAATGAACACGATAATTACTCCACTTTCATACCACGAAATTGAAATACATGAATGACATTTAAAATAACAGTTCGGACAGAATACTACTTGGAATACTGAAAACAGAATACATGAATTTCTCGAGAACAGAATGGACTAGAACAGAAACTAGATGCACTGCTAAAACAGTACGAAACTTACCGGTCTCATAAAGAGACACGTCAGGACCCGCACCCACCTAAGTGGACACTTCGTGTTGGATCTGTGTACCCCAAACCCACGGACCAGAGACAATGCAATTGACCCTGTCTAGATACTACCCCAGCAACGGTACTCACCGGGCAGCAAGAACGGAAGGCCTCGGACTGGACTGGACTGCTACGACGCCGGACGGACGAACTTCGGACTTCTGTTACGGGTGGGCCTCCGGATACCTCGGACCTTGAACTCTTGGCTTGGGCTCTGGTCGGGACTCGCCACGTTCCTCCACCGCCTCGTCTGGATGCTGGACCGCAACCTCCGTCTCCTCCGTGGGCCTGAGGGATACTTGAAGCAGAAATATCTGCACGTGCACGGTATGGTTCCGTCACGGCTGCAGAGGATCAGGGGGCTTGCGTGGCTTCACCGGCGCGTGGGGAAAGGGCAAGTCCCTATTCGGGCGCCATTATGTGGTAAATAAATAAATAATACCTCTATTTTTGACTGGATATAACAATAACAGATAGCTCAATAAATAAGAGTCAAGATTCGAGGTAGTAGGAGTTTGCAGGTTTAATACAGCATAAGGACAGGAACAGGACAACCTGCACGGACCAGATCTGGGATGGCTAGCTAGCACAACTTTAATAACAGTACACACGTATATATACTAAAACAATTGCATTACAGTACATACAGTAGGCGGAGCAGTGGGTGGGGTGCGTAGCAGTCGCGAAAGATAAGGGTGAAAGTGGGTGTAACAGGAGGCGTATACATAGGCATGTGATGTAAACGTAACAAAATATGTCATAAATGGGGCGGAAACATGGAGGGGGCTACCTAAGGAGCCGGGACCTCTAACCTAGTGGTGCGCGCAAACTGGCAATGACGTGTTACTAGGAGAAGCTGGGGGCTATGACTTCTGCGCTAGGAGCAGAGACGACAGTCTGGAGAGTCAGAGCGACATGTACCTAAACACTATCTAGTATCTGATGTTTAGAGAACATGTTGATAGAATCCAAAAGTTATCGGGGTAAAGGCTAACAGACTCTAAGACTGGTGCATGAATTATTCTACATGTAATGCGTGTTGAGGAATATTAAATGACCATTAATACAGTATTTCTCTTACATGGAGACGTAAAGGCTAGACGATGACGGAAACTATTGATGCGATTCAGTAGCTTAGGAATGCAGAGAAGGAGGGCTGGACTGATAACTAGAATCATAACATACTCTTGGCAGACTGGCAGGCAGAGCCAGGCCGAGCCGGGCACTGTGAGGCAGGAAGTAAGTGAAGGGTCAGGAATACAGGTGGGGGCTGTATCGCTCCTCAGCGAGGGTTCAGAAGACAGGAGCTGAATCTGGTGTCCGGGCCCTTTTGAGGCCTAGAAACGGGGACTTTTCAATGAAATAACGTGCACACTGTGAAACGTGGCAACGTGACTGTACATAGGCCTAATACTCGTAGCTTTCACGAGAACTGGAACTGGCATACTTGAGATGGACACAACTGTAATTGCGTCTTTAATCGATCATGGGAATACATATGCATATTAATCATGCACACATAACATAAGATGGGGAACACGTAGGGACACAGAACATGGCAAAATTTACTTTTCCACAATCTGCATGTGCATCTCTCACACTCTGCCCCCACTCTGTACTCCTCTCTCTCCTGCCCCACATTGCCCCTCTCCTTGTCTATCTGCATGCGCATCTCTCACACTCTGCCCCCACTCTGTACTCCTCTCCCTCCTGCCCCACATTGCCCCCCTCCTTGTCTATCTGCATGCGCATCTCTCACACTCTGCCCCACTCTGTACTCCTCTCCCTCCTCCCCACATTGCCCCCCCTCCTTGTCTATCTGCATGAGCATCTCTCACACTCTGCCCCACTCTGTACTCCTCTCCCTCCTGCCCCACATTGCCCCCTCTCCTTGTCTATCTGCATGCACATCTCTCACACTCTGCCCCCACTCTGTACTCCTCTCTCTCCTGCCCCACATTGCCTCCTCCTTATCTATCGCTAAAAACAACAAGTGATGGACTGAATGTGGATCAATGTCACACACTCCCCCAGTCAAAAGATCTGGGCCCAAATCCATCGTTTTTTTGCACTCCACACCACCCTGGGTCAGATAATGGCTTTATGCAAATCAGCTCTGACCCTGTTGCCCCATGGGAACAGTCCAGTCCGAACTACAACAGCCATATCTTTCCCAGACCGGAATCAAGCATCCGAGGACCGGACCGGTTTCGAGGTAACACCTCTCTTCAGCCCGGCTAGCTTGACTCCAAGTGGTGTGGAGTGCCTGGGACCCACGTCTGGGCATCCCCAGCGCACTTAGGGCGGCAATTGCAAAAAATAACAAGTGATGGACTGAATGTGGATCAATGTCACACACTCCCCCAGTCAAAAGATCTGGGCCCAAATCCATCGTTTTTTTGCACTCCACACCACCCCGGGTCAGATAATGGCTTTATGCAAATCAGCTCTGACCCTGTTGCCCCATGGGAACAGTCCAGTCCGAACTACAACAGCCATATCTTTCCCAGACCGGAATCAAGCATCCGAGGACCGGACCGGTTTCGAGGTAACACCTCTCTTCAGCCCGGCTAGCTTGACTCCAAGTGGTCCCGGTCCGGTCCTCGGATGCTTGATTCCGGTCTGGGAAAGATATGGCTGTTGTAGTTCGGACTGGACTGTTCCCATGGGGCAACAGGGTCAGAGCTGATTTGCATAAAGCCATTATCTGACCCGGGGTGGTGTGGAGTGCAAAAAAACGATGGATTTGGGCCCAGATCTTTTGACTGGGGGAGTGTGTGACATTGATCCACATTCAGTCCATCACTTGTTATTTTTTGCAATTGCCGCCCTAAGTGCGCTGGGGATGCCCAGACGTGGGTCCCAGGCACTCCACACCACTTGGAGTCAAGCTAGCCGGGCTGAAGAGAGGTGTTACCTCGAAACCGGTCCGGTCCTCGGATGCTTGATTCCGGTCTGGGAAAGATATGGCTGTTGTAGTTCGGACTGGACTGTTCCCATGGGGCAACAGGGTCAGAGCTGATTTGCATAAAGCCATTATCTGACCCGGGGTGGTGTGGAGTGCAAAAAAACGATGGATTTGGGCCCAGATCTTTTGACTGGGGGAGTGTGTGACATTGATCCACATTCAGTCCATCACTTGTTATTTTTTGCAATTGTCCTCCTTATCTATCTGCATGCACATCTCTCACACACTCTGCCCCCACTCTGTACTCCTCTCCTTCCTGCCCCACATTGCCCCCTCTCCTTGTCTATCTGCATGTGCATCTCTCACACTCTGCCCCCACTCTGTACTCCTCTCTCTCCTGCCCCACATTGCCCCTCTCCTTGTCTATCTACATGCGCATCTCTCACACTCTGCCCCCACTCTGTACTCCTCTCCCTCCTGCCCCACATTGCCCCCCTCCTTGTCTATCTGCATGCGCATCTCTCACACTCTGCCCCACTCTGTACTCCTCTCCCTCCTGCCCCACATTGCCCATTCCTTGTCTATCTGCATGCGCATCTCTCACACTCTGCCCCCACTCTGTACTCCTCTCTCTCCTGCCCCACATTGCCCCTCTCCTTGTCTATCTACATGCGCATCTCTCACACTCTGCCCCCACTCTGTACTCCTCTCCCTCCTGCCCCACATTGCCCCCCTCCTTGTCTATCTGCATGCGCATCTCTCACACTCTGCCCCCACTCTGTAATCCTCTCTCTCCTGCCCCACATTGCCCCTCTCCTTGTCTATCTGCATGCGCATGTCTCACCCTCTGCCCCCACTCTGTACTCCTCTCCCTCCTGCCCCACATTGCCCCCTCCTTGTCTATCGGCATGCGCATCTCTCACACTCTGCCCCACTCTGTACTCCTCTCTCTCCTGCCCCACATTGCCTCCTCCTTATCTATCTGCATGCGCATCTCTCACACTCTGCCCCACTCTGTACTCCTCTCTCTCCTGCCCCACATTGCCTCCTCCTTGTCTATCTGCATGCGCATCTCTCACACTCTGCCCCACTCTGTACTCTCCTCTCCCTCCTGCCCCACATTGCCCCCTCTCCTTATCTATCTGCTATGCAGATCTCTCACACTCTGCCCCCACTCTATACTCCTCTCACCCTCCTGCCCCACGTTGCCCCCCCTCCTTGTCTATCTGCATGCGCATCTCTCACACCCTGACCCCACTCTGTACTCCTCTCCCTCCTGCCCCACATTGCCCCCCTCCTTGTCTATCTGCATGCGCATCTCTCATACTCTGCCCCCACTCTGTACTCCTCTCCCTCCTGCCCCACATTGGCCCCTCCTTGTCTATCTGCATGTGCATTGCTCACACTCTGCCCCCACTCTGTACTCCTCACCCTCCTGCCCCACATTTGCCCCTCTCCTTGTCTATCTGCATGCGCATCTCTCACACTCTGCCCCCACTCTGTACTCCTCTCCTTCCTGCCCCACATTGCCCCCTCTCCTTGTCTATCTGCATGCGCATCTCTCACACTCTACCCCCACTCTGTACTCCACTCCCTCCTGCCCCACATTGCCCTCTCCTTGTCTATCTTCATGCGCATCTCTCACACTCTACCCCCACTCTGTACTCCACTCCCTCCTGCCCCACATTGCCCTCTCCTTGTCTATCTTCATGCGCATCTCTCCACTCGCCCCCACTCTGTACTCCTCTCCCTCCTGCCCCACATTGCCCCCCCTGTCTATCTGCATGTGCATCTCTCACACTCTGCCCCCACTCTGTACTCCTCTTCCTCATGCCCCACATTGCCCCCCCTGTCTATCTGCATGTGCATCTCCCACACTCTGCCCCCACTCTGTAGGTCTGGCCAATATTATCCATTCATGTGATATTATCCATTCATGTGAGGGGCTGGGACTGCGTCAACAGGTCTCTGCAGCCACCCATTCGGGGGGACATATGCTAGACCTCATCTTTGCAGTAGATGAGCAGCTATATATGGGGGATGTTCTCCCGATGGACTGGTCTGACCACTTCTTGGTCAAATTCTTCTTGAATATGGCCAGTTGGGACATAAGGGAAGGCAAGCAGAGGACGAACCCTGTGGGCAGGGATTGGAGGGCCCTGACACAGAGGAAAGGTCTGGGGGAAGTGTTCTCGGTGGAAGACTGCCTCCTGTCTGAGGCCCAGGTGGAGGAGAACTACAAAGCTCTCTGTAAAGAGATTAAATCGACCCTGGACGCCCTTGTGCCCCTCAAGGCCTTTTCGAGCAGGGGGAGGCATTCTGCCCCCTGGTTTGGGGAGGAGCTGAAAAAACTAAAGCTTGAGTGCAACCGGGCCAAGAGAACTTGGAGGCGGAAATATCTAGTGGTGGACAAACTGGCCTGGAGAGCAAAGATTGTGGATTATAGAAAGGTCATCAAGAGAGCAAAGGCTGATTTCTTCTCTTCTAAGATTCTTCGGGCCTCGAACAGCTCTCGTTGTATCTTTAAAATCCTTAACAGCCTGACTAAACCTGAATGCTGTAAAAATGAACTCCTGCCATCCCAGAGGCTTTGTGATAGTCTCGCCGACTTTTTCCGTGATAAAGTCGCTAATATCATTGAGGAGTTGGAGAAGACATCCTCTCCGTTGAAAGTAGTGAACGAGCAGCTACCCCTCACTAAAGACTTGGGTGAGATGGCAGAGAATGACAGTACGGTAGAGGTTGCCCTGGGGGCACTCTCGGAATTCCCCCTTTTACAGATTGAGGATTTTTATAAGATAGCAGACAGTATTGTGTCTGGCTCTCCCCTGGACCCACTGCCTTGTAAAATCTGGAAGGAGTTCGGGGCAGAACTCTTTCCACCACTGTGTAAGATCTGCAATCAGTCTCTTGCAGATGGGGTGGTGCCACGCCAATGGAAGCAGGCGTTGATAACGCCATTGCTAAAAAAAACTCCCTTGATTCAACTTTAGACGGATATCTCTTCTCCCTTTCCCGGCCAAAATAGTTGAGCGGGTAGTAAGTGGCACACTGTCCGCACATTTAGAGCTGGCTAAACATCTGGAGGAGGAGCAGTTTGGGTTCCGACCGGCTCATGGTACTGAGACGGCATTGGTGACCGTAATGGATGAGCTTCGGGGGCGGGCAGACAGGGGCCAGGCAGCAGTGTTGATTCTGCTGGACCTGTCTGCCGCCTTCGATACGGTCAACCACAGCATCCTTCGGAGCCGGCTGAGAGAGGTGGGAGTGACTGGAGTGGCCCTTAGGTGGTTTCACTCTTTCCTCTCAGGGAGACAGCAGGCGGTCTCTCTTCCCCCTTACCAATCGGCCTCCACTCAGGTCTACATGGGGTACCTCAGGGCTCGGCCATCAGCCCTATTCTTTTTTTTTTTTTGACTTGATGTTAAGTTTACCAGGAACGAAAACAAAAGCAATGTAAGCCCTCTTGATGACGTAGGTCTTTACTTTATTTTTTCCTTTAGGCTAATGCTTTTGAGAGCCATAGTCCACACTGATTATGATTGTTACAATCAACCTATTTGCCTTTTTTTTTTTTTTTAAGTTTTGAACAATCTTTATTTATTTGAATGCTCAAGATGTACATACAGTAACACATTTGAGTCTCAATTCTGCCTACATGTAGTTGTTCGTCTGGTGAGTAGGATATCTATCACATGCTTCTTACATACTATTAGTTTGGTGTAAACTGAAACTTTCAGGATCACAGCTATTTGTTTCGAAGGCTATGTTTAACGCAGTTTGTCAATGCTTCCCGATGTGTACTCCACGCATCATTAACCTTCACAACGTTGAAACTTAACATTGAACATAAGTCATCCCACTTCGCTCTTCATCAAATTGGTACATTTAGTAAGCCGCCACCCCAGTATTCCCTTGTCCTGCCACACAACATAGCTAATTCTGAACAATACCCCTTCTGATCTTGGAAAGTCTACAAGCCATCACCCATTTGTCTAGTCGTCTTCCTCTTCTGAGTCCAGATCCTCTCCTTCCGTAAGGGGTTCACAGATCTCCCCCCTATACACATTCCACGCTGCCCATACCTTGTTCCATTTGCGGGACAGGCTCTGAGCACATAAACCTCCCTTTCTGTGACCATCAGCATGTCCATGTTGTTAGCCCATCTGTGCGCTGTAGGCAGTTCTGGCGCACCCCACTTCTGCGCAATGTCCCGTTTAGCCACTGTAATGGCCAGCGTAGCCCAAATCAGCCCATATCTATCCAGATCGTTGGGATCCCATATGTTCAACAGGCATTTGCGAGGTTCTGGTAGAACAGAGATTTTAAGCGCTTGTGAGACAGTGCGCATGACCTTCTTCCAGAATTCTCGTATCTGTGGGCAGTCCCATAACGTATGAAACAGAGTCCCCTCCTCCCCGCACCCCCTTAGACAAAATGGGTGGGGCACTCTATGTATTTTATGGAGTAGCGTCCTCGTGTAGTAAATGCGGTGGAGTACTTTGAGTTGTACTAATCTGAATTTAGCTGATATGCCAACTTCTCTCGGGGAGGCTAGTGCTTCATTCCATTCAGCCTCATCGACCTCACCCACCTCCCCGACCCATCTCTCTTTTAGTTTCAATGGGGGGTCCTCCAGGTTGTTGACTAGTTTTTTATATGTGAGGGAGGTCGCGCTCTCTTGCATAAAGTCAGTAAGCAGCCAATCCTCTAATGGGGAGGACTCTGGTAGCTCAGTGCCCGCCTGGATCGCCTGCAGCAGTGCGTGACGTATTTGCACATATCTAAACGTTTCTGTGGGGCCCAGGCCATATTGTTGTTGAAGCTGTGGGAATGTGATCACCGTTCCCTTATCCCATAGGTCCCCCACTGTGGAAATTCCAATGTAGTCCCATTGTTTAAAGCCTTTGCAAGATCTGAGGTTCCCTAGTGATTTCGTGTCCCATAGCGGTGTTAGTTTGGTGATTTTCCCCTTCCACCCCAACCGTGTTTGTGCTATATGCCATAGGGCCACCGTGTGCTGTGTCGGTCCCAACAGTTTTTTAACACGTTGTTTGTTATATAATACAGAAAGCATGCCGTCTGTCCCCAGTTGGGACCAGTCCGCAGTGTATGCAGGATCATTTCGCGGGGCGTGGATACACTGGTTAATTATTTTAAGCTGGGCTGCCCAGTAATATAGTTGAATGTTAGGTAGAGCAATTCCCCCCTCGTACCAACTTTTAACCAACTTGTCGTACGCTATACGTGCTGGGCCATTATTCCAGAGTAGATTGGAGATCAGCGCTGCCAGCTGTTTAAAGTACCTCGGTGTGACAAGATATGGGGTGTTTTCCAGTACATAGAGGAACCGGGGGAGCGCCATCATTTTATACAGGGCCGCTCGTCCTAGGAGAGTCAGTGGTAGGGTCGCCCAGTGTTTTACGTCCGCGCGCAGGCGTTCCATAGGTGGTTTCAAGTTTTTATCAAAAAATTCCGTGTCAGTCTTCGTAATGACAATGCCCAGGTATTTAAAGGAGGTTGCCGCCAAAGCCAGGGGACAGTCCTCCTGCAACACCGGCTCCGGACCCTTCAGTATGTATATTACCGATTTGGACCAGTTCAAGGTATAGCCTGACAATTTCCCATGCGTGTTACAGAGATTTAATAAGGCCGGGATCCCGTTTTCCGGGTCTACCATGTAGATGAGCATATCGTCCGCGTATAGGGAGATTCTATCCTCCCATCCATCCTCCCATGTGATTACCCTGAGCAATGGCGTTGTTCTAATCAGGACAGCTAGGGGTTCTAGCACTAAGGCAAAGAGTAAGGGCGACAGAGGGCACCCTTGTCTAGTCCCCCGCCCCAGCGGGAATGTCCGCGAGATGTGGCCATTCGCCACCACCTGCGCTACCGGTTTCGTGTAGAGTAATCTCACCCATGCTATAAAGTTCGGTCCAAAGCCCATACGAGCCAGTACTGCAAAGAGGTATTCCCATTCTACTAGATCGAAAGCCATTTTGGCATCAAGGGAGAGAATTACTGCCCTTTCAGGGAGAAGGTGCGCACGCGCCAGCACCCCATGGATCCGCCTGAGGTTCAGTGCTGTACTCCTGTGAGGCATAAAGCCTGACTGATCAGGGTGGATCAGTGTCTGCAGATGTTGTATCAGACAGTTAGCCAGTAGTTTTGCCAGAACCTTGGCCTCCACGTTTAGCAGAGAAATTGGGCGGTAGGAGGCGCAGTCGGTTGGGGGCTTCCCGGGCTTCATTATGGCCACAATCGTGGCTGTACGCTGGTCCAGCGGCAATTCCGCCTTATCCCGGCTCTCCAGATACATATCTAGAAGTGGTTTGCTGAGGTCGGAAGCCATCGACTTATACCACTCCACCGGTAGTCCATTGGGACCCAGCGCTTTACCCTGCTGCAGCGCCTGAACCGCCAATTGTACTTCATCTACTGTCGGTTCAGCCTCTAGTTCCTGCCTAGCCTCGTGTGTGAGCCCAGGGACAGCAATGTTCTCAAGCGAGAGTGTTGCCGCTGAGGCAGTGATGTCGTGTTCTGGGGTATATATCTCTTGAAAGTGGCGCGCCAAGGTGCACACTATTTCTTCCAGGTGTGTCTGCAGCTGTCCGTTATGTGCGTGGAGCCTCTGTATCCCTCTATTACTACCCCTTCGCCTATCCAACCATGCCAACATTTTCCCAGCCTTATCACCTACATCATATATTCTATGCGTTGTGCTTGTGATATATCCTTGGACTTTTGTCTTCAGGTGGGCCTGATATTGCTGCTGTTGCAACTGCAGGAAGTGTGCTGTGTCTGGGGTGGGATTCGCCATGTGTGTGTTGTTCACGTTGTGGAGTGCCAGTTCAAGTTCTGTGAGATCTTTTCGGGACTCCCGTTTGTGACCTGTTATGGCTGCAATTGCCTCCCCCCGCAGGACCGTTTTGTACGCCTCCCATAGATCCGTGGGAGAAGAAACCGTTCCTGTGTTTTCCGCCAAATAGTGCGTGGTCGCCAATTTGAGTTTCTTCCTAATCTTAGGGACCGTCAAATAGTTGGGGTATAAAGGGTAGATTCTAGCGCACTTCTTTTCTTTGGTGGTGAGTGACAGCAATATGGGTGAGTGGTCAGATATGCCTCTGGGCAGGATTTCCATCGTGTCAATTTTCCCCAGTCCAACCCCCAGGAACAGGAAGTAGTCTATTTGCGATAGGCTATTGTGCGCCGCAGAGTAGAATGTGTATTGTGACGCTGCAGGGTACAGTTGTCGCCATATGTCTGTAATGCCCATTGCTTCTAGAAAGCTAGGGAGCGTTGCAGTCCCTCGGGGGCGGTCTCTGATGGGATATGTATCTAACATGGGGTCCATTATCGCATTGAAGTCCCCCCCTATTATTGTGTCTCCCTCCAGGAGGTCTAGGAGGAATTTACCTAGGGCAGGCAATGCTATAGAGTGGAGCGCCGGGGGAATGTAAACGGACACCACGTTGAGGGGTCTCCCCTCCCATTGGCCGTGCAGTGCCGCAAAGCGGCCCTGATCGTCCGTTCGGCGGTGCTCCACCATAAAGGCCGATGTCTTTTTTAGAAGTATCCCTACGCCCCTGGACCCTGTTGTGAATTCCGCATGTACTGCCATTGCATAACCTCTTCTATCAAGGGCTTTACAGGTTGTCCCGGAGAGGTGTGTTTCTTGGAGCATAACTAGATCAGGGCTCTGGCGCTTAACTGCTTGCAGGACCAACCCTCTTTTTATTTTATCCCCCAGTCCCCTGACGTTCCAGGTGAGCAGGCGCAGTGGGGGTACTGCCACCCTCGTACCATCGCCCTCAACGGGTGCATTACGTAACCGTTGGGTCATTGGATCGTGTGGGTAGTATTTTGAAGGACAGGCTGCTGGTGCCAGTTCAAATGCACCTCTCCGCTGCAGTGTAAAGGAGTGGTGTAGTATACCTCGCGGTCATGTACCATGTGGTGTGTGTGATGACTAGTAACATTAACATGAACTGAAAAACTCCCCTACCATCCCCCCTCCCTGCTCCCCTGCTCCACGGACATACCCCCACCCGCTTCCCCAACTTTGCAGAGTGCTTTAACCCATTCCCAACTTTCTTACTTGCTCGTGGGGTCGGTGAGTCCCCTACAGGCATCGGCTCTGCCCACCCTACTCCGCTTCACCAGGTCCAGGGTCCACAGCCCGCGTCCGGGCCAACCCATCCTCAATCTGTCCTCGGACTGGGGCCTGCTGCCCTGAATCAGTTGTGTGTTGAATCCCATCGGGGTATGCTCTCGTTACATCCTCTCGGTGCTCCAACTGGTCGGTCCGCCTGTCTGCGTGGTCACCGCTGCGATGGTTCGGTCGATCGCTGTGTGGACGGGGAGGTCGTCCTCCCTGTCTCCATCCGTCAAGCCAGTCCTGTGCCACTTCCGGCTTGTCAAAGAACCACGTCTTTCCTTCGGCTACAATCCTCAATTTAGCAGGAAATAACATCGAGTACGGCAGTTCTCTGTCTCGTAGCGCCTTTTTTACCTCGTTAAATGATTTCCGGCATCTGGCTACTTCCGCCGTGTAGTCCGGGAAGAAAGCCAAGGTTGAGTTTTGGATTTTAACGGGTGGTGAGACTCTCGCCGCTTGTAAAATGGCATCTCTGTCCCTAAAGTTGAACAGTCTAGCCAACACAGGCCGTGGCGCTGCCCTTGGTTTGGGCGTGCCACCAGGCACCCTATGTGCCCTTTCAACGGAGAAGAAGTGCGACAGTCCTTTAGGTTGCAACTTATTTTTGATGAGATCCTCGACATAGAGGTCCATTGCCCTCTTCCCCTCTGTCTCCAGAAGACCTAGGATGCGTACATTATTTCTTCGAGAACGCCCTTCCTGGTCGTCCAGTCTGTCCTGCAGGTGCCTGGTGACCTTCTCCATACGCTCCATTGCTATTTGTAGGTCCGAAGTGTCCTCCACGAGGGATTTCGTAACCACTTCCACCTGTGACACCCTTTCAGTCATTTTTTGGAAGTCTGCTCGCAGCAGGGTGACCTCGGAAGAAATGGAGCCCACTGTCGTCCGCACTTCAGAGAGGGTTTTCATAATGTCTTCTAGCGTCACCTTCTTGGTCCCTTCAGTGTCTTGTTTAGCGCCCGTGGAACTGCGCCCAGGCACCTGTGATTGTCCGTGCTGACTATAGGCGAATTTATCCAGTCTGGCCTGGGTTGATCCACTCCTTGTTCCTTTACCCGCCATGGCTCGAGATTTTTGGAAACCGATCCCTGTTCCAAATAGGACTGTGGTCACTGCACTGCGGGCTGCTGTTCGTTTTCGTCGTGGGTCTGGGACGAGCCGCTCGGTGTGTCTCCCGTCTCCCCGTGGGTCAGGTAGAATACCTCACACTGGCTATTCTTGGCTCCCTCAAACCGGGGTGTTCAGCACTCCATGCCCGGTTTGCCTCTCGACGAGCCCCCCACTGTGTAGCCGTCTGTGCGTCTCAGCCCCTTAACCAGTTGTGCACGACGTATCTGGCGCTTATATTTTGTGTCTGTACTGGCCAGGTAATTGGTCGTCCGGTCAGGGTGGCGTGTCCTGTATTGTCGCAGCTCGTGTGCGTTCACCCCACAGTATTGGGGTAAAGTTTCTGGTCGCGTTCTGGTGGCGGTAACCTGTGCGTTAGCCTATTGTGTTCACTGTTGACCAGTCAGTAATGCCTCCGCTGGAGTGGACGGGTTTAGTGACCCGGCTAGAGTTACTGAGATGTTGTTTACTCAGGCAGGGCACCCCCTGCTGCTCCCCTCATCCGCCGGGACTATTGCTGCTCCCGTGGTCTTCCGGATCGCTGCCGGTTCTTACGATGTTTCCTGTCCCCCGCCTATGTCCTCCGCGGGGCCCCGGGGGCACCAGTACGCACCGTGGACGGTCAGCGCCACGCGCGCCCGGTAATGGCGCCGCCGAAGGCGAAAGGGGGCGCGCGTGCCTGGTTTCACTCACACTGCCAAGTTCTCACCTCTTCTGGGGGGGGGGGTTCACGGTCGCGCCAGGTGCCGCCAGCAGTCCGGCCGCAGGCGTGATCTCGCGGTCGCCGCCGCACTTAGGTGACAACGCGTGGCTCCGGCAAGCACCTCCACCGGTGCAGTCTTCGGTGGTGCCCCAGAGGTCCCTCTAGCTTCTGTTGGCACGGGAGTGCCCCCGGCGACGTCTCGGTCGGGAGGGCGGCGGGCGTCTCCGGGACCACGCCGGCCAGCCCTCACCTCCGCCGGGGTCAGTCAGCCACTCGAGGCCGGTGTTGCACTCCAGCCGCAGGCCCAATGTCGGCAGGGCGCAAGGTCGCAGCTCCCGGGCTTCGATTCTCTCCTGGGTCAGACCGAACGGCGCCGCTCCGGCACCGGACCCGGTCACCGCTTCTTCGGGTGGGAGATATAACGGATTAGTGTGTCGGATTGCAGAAAAGGCCGTGATGCCTCAGGGAGCCCTCGGTTTACGCTGCCGCCATGCTTGGCTGCAAGCCACACCCCCCAGCCCTATTCTTTTTAATGTCTACTTGAGACCCTTGCTGGCGATCATCAAGTGATTTAACATCAAGGTCATCAATTACGCTGATGATACGCAACTTATTCTCTCCCTGGAGGGAGACCAGTCCATCTCAGTAGAAGGGTTTCAAGAATGTTTAGAAGACATGTCACAGTGGCTGAGGGAGAATTCATTACAGTTTAATATAGCCAAAACAGAGATGATGCATTTTGAGGTGCGCAGACACACAGCAGGGCTGCCCAGGAACCTTTGGCCCCCAGAGTTCCCCAATCCTGGCCAGCCGGTCAAGACAGTGCGCAACCTGGGGGTAACATTTGATTGCAACCTCTCCTTGGAGGCACATGTGGCGAAGGTGGTGAGCTGCTGCCTGGCTATTCTTCATTCGCTGAGGAAGATTTTCCCTCTTTTACCCCATCAAGCCCGCGTCCTGATAGCATGCAGTACGATCCTTAGTCGGGTGGACTATTGTAACGCTTTGCTCCTTGAATCCCCCTCATTCCTTTTAGACAGGTTATAGCGGATGCAATCTGCCGCGGCCAAACTGGTACTAGGTTGGCCGAGGAGGTCGTTTGCCTCTGGAGCACTGGCGGAGCTGCACTGGCTCCCCATGAGACAAAGAATTAAATTTAAATCCCTATGCCTAGTGTTTAAGGCTCTACATGGGAAGGGACCTGTCTCCTTTCATAAAAAATTTGAATGGTACGTCCCCAACAGAATGCTTCGCTCCGCTGGGGGCAAGCTTATAAAAGTACCCCGCTTCAAAAAAGCTAGAGCAGTGGGGAGATCATTTGGGGTCGCTGCGGCCAGGTTGTGGAATACTCTACCTATTGCACTCAGACAACATGATGATCTTCTTCAGAAAGAAATTAAAAACTTGGTTATTTCCTAAGAACTAGATCTGTTTTTTCTTTCTATGCCTCCTCCCCGTCGTTATGGTCGCCGTGTTACTAGCGCCAAGATGCCTGTTAGGTGATAGTGCGCTTTAGAAATCCCTCAAATAATAATAATAATACTCCTCTCCCTCCTGACCCACATTGCCCCCTTGTCTATCTGCATGTGCATCTCTCACACTCTGCCCCACTCTGTACTCCTCTCCCTCCTGCCCCACATTGCCTCCTCTCCTTGTCTATCTGCATGTGCATCTCTCAACTCTGCCCCCACTCTGTACTCCTCTCCCTCCTGCCCCACATTGCCCCCTTGTCTATCTGCATGCGCATCTCTCACACTCTGCCCCACTCTGTATTCCTCTCCCTCCTGCCCCACATTGCCCCCCCCTGTCCATCTGCATGCACATCTCTCATAATCTGCCCACACTCTGTACTCCTCTCTCCTGCCCCACATTGCCCCCTCTCCTTGTCTATCTGCATGCGCATCTCTCACACTCTGCCCCCACTCTGTACTCCTCTCCCTCCTGCCCCACATTCGCCCCCCCTGTCCACCTGCATGCGCATCTCTCACACTCTGCCCCCACTCTGTACTCCTCTCTCCTGCCCCGCATTGCCCCTCTCCTTGTCTATCTGCATGCGCATCTCTCACACTCTGCCCTCACTCTGTACTCCTCTCCCTCCTGCCCCACATTGCCCCCCTCTCCTTGTTTATCTGCATGCGCATCTCTCACACTCTGCCCCCACTCTGTACTCCTCTCCCTCCTGCCCCACATTGTCCCCCTCTCCTTGTCTATCTGCATGTGCATCTCTCACACTCTGCCCCCACTCTGTACTCCTCTCCCTCCTACCCCACATTGCCCCCTCCTTGTCTATCTGCATGCGCATCTCTCACACTCTGCCCCCACTCTGTACTCCTCTCCCTCCTGCCCCACATTGCCCCCCTGTCCTTGTCTATCTGCATGCGCATCTCTCACACTCTGCCCCCACTCTGTACTCCTCTCCCTCCTGCCTCACATTGCCCCCCTCCTTGTCTATCTGCATGGGGATCTCTCACACTCTACCCCCACTCTCTACTCCTCTCCCTCCTGCCCCACATTGCCCCTCTCCTTGTCTATCTGCATGTGCATCTCTCACACTCTGCCCCCACTCTGTACTCCTCTCTCCCTCCTGCCCCACATTGCCCCCCTCTCCTTGTCTATCTGCATGCATATCTCTCACACTCTGCCCCCACTCTGTACTCCTCTCCCCCTGCCCCACATTGCCCCCTCTCCTTGTCTATCTGCATGCGCATCTCTCACACTCTGCCCCCACTCTGTACTCCTCTCTCCCTCCTGCCCCACATTGCCCCTCTCCTTGTCTATCTGCATGCGCATTTCTCACACTCTGCCCCCACTCTGTACTCCTCTCCCTCCTGCCCCACACTGCCCCCTCCCTGCCCCGAGCCCCCTCCCTCTCCGTGCCCACAGCCCCCTCCCTGCACCCAGCCCCCTTCCTTGCTCCCAGCCCTCTCCCAGCCCCCTCCCTGCTCCCAGCCCCCTCCCTGCCCCCAGCCCCCTCCCTGCCCCCAGCCCCCTCCCTGCTCCCAGCCCTCTCCCTGCCCCCAGCCCTCTCCCTGCTCCCAGGCCTCTCCCTGCCCCAGTCCCCTCCTCCATCTCCCTGCACCCAGCCCCCTCCCTGCCGCATGCCCCCTCCCTGCCCCCAGCCCTCTCCCCCTCTCCCTACCCCCAGCCACCAGCCCCCTCCCTACCCCCAGCCCTCTCCCTGTCCCCAGCCCCCTTCCTGACCCAGCCCCCTCCCCCTCCCCCTCTCCCTGCCCCCAGCCCTCTCCCTGCCCCCAGCCTCCTCCCTGCTCCCAGCGCTCTCCCTGCCCCCACCCCCTTCCCCCTCTCCCTGCCCCCAGCCCTCTCCCTGCCCCCAGCCCCCTCCCTGCCCTGAGCCCTTCCCTTCACCCTCCCCCTCTCCCTGCCCCCTGCCCCCCAGCCCTCTCTCTGCCCCCAGCCCCCAGCCCTCTCCCTGCCCCCAGCCCCCTCCCTGCCCCAAGCCCCCTCCCTGCCCCTAGCCCTCTCCCTCCCCCCAGCCCCCTCTCCCTGTCCCCAGCCCCCTCCCTGCCCCCAGCCCTCTCCCCATCTTCCTGTCTCCAGCCCCCTCCCCCCTCTCCTGCCCCCAGCCCTCTCCCTGCCCCCAGCCCCCTCCCCCCTCTCCCTGCCCCAAGCCCTCTACCTGCCCCCAGCCCCCTCCCCCCTCTCCCTGCCCCCAGCCCTCTCCCTGCCCCCAGCCCCCTCCCTGCCCGAGCCCCCTCCCTGCCCCCAGCCCTCTCCCTGCCCCCAGCCCCCTCCCCCCTCTCCCTGCAGCTATCCCTTTAGCCCTGTACCCCTCTATCATCACTCTACTAGCCCTAACACATTTAAACATACAAACCCTTTGCTAAACACATTCTTCATCTATACCACTCTACTACCCATCTACCCATGTACTACCCCTTTAACACTCTAAACCTCTGCTAAAACTCTTCTAACATCAATCACTCTAACCCTCTTCTACTCTTATAACTCTTTACACCTCCAATCATATAGTAGCCCTATAAAAATGTACTACCACTATAATACCCCACTAAGACCCGTGCCCACACCACGTATTCAACAAAGCAGACGCAGCCATCGCACCCCAACAACGGAAGGTCATCAACATCTCCTTTGAAACAGCGACATCCCTGGAAAGCTGGAAGCACGCCGAAATCAACACCCTCCTCAAGAAGCCCAAAGCGGACCCCAAGAACCTCAAGAACTTCCGGCCCATCTCCCTGCTCCCGTTCCCGGCAAAGGTCATCGAGAAAATCGTCAACATGCAATTGGCCCGCCACCTGGAAGACAACATCTTGGACCCGTCCCAGTCCGGTTTCAGATGCAACCACAGCACCGAGACAACCCTCATCGCCACCACAGACGACATCAGGTGCCAACTAGACAACGGCGAAATATCAACCCTCATCCTCCTGGACACGCCTCCTGTTAGAAATAGGATCCCTGGCTGGCCAGGGCTTGCGCCAAAGTCAGTTAGAGACCACCACTTCCACGTCAGGGCAAGGGAGTTACACGCCAAGATAACCCCTGCTCACCCCCTTGGTAACGTAGCACGAGCAGTAAGGCCAAACTTGGAGGCAATGTGAGTAAAGTGTTTGCGCATGCACCCCCAGCAACAACACCCAAGGCCCACCACAAAGGAAACTCCACACAAGGTTATGTATTAAAATAGCCTTTGTATTACAAAACACATTAGATAAAAACACACACTTTGCAATGTGCCAAAAGGCACAGGCAGAATTTACAGGGGATATGTAAAAGACAGGGCCACCTGGACCACTGTCAGGAATCAGCACTTTTAGAAATAGAAATACTGTTAGAATTAGCACTTAGAACATAGAGTATACAATCACTGTAGCACAAAATAGCACACAACCAGTAACTACTGGTACCACGTAGGAGAATATTGCGCAGGGAACCAGGACCTCGCTAGCACCACCTGTACTAGGAGAAAAACAACCACCTAAGTATCACAATACCTGTAGGGGTATAAGCATAGGAACATTACACATGATGCATCCCAGCACAGAGGTGTAGGGAAGGAAAACACATGATGCATAACATACATTCAGAGGTGTAAGAACATGGCACATGACGCATTAAAACACATTCAGAGGTGCAGGAAAACACAATTGCGCAAAACTCACATGAGCCACCACCTGTGGCAGTCCCTAGGCCAACTGGCCTTGTGGGGGCTAGGACGCTCTGTGTCCCAATGTCAGGGCGCTAAACGTAGCAGCTGCCCACGAAGTGCTGGGCAGCTGGAAGTCTCCTCTGGGCTCCTACAAGGAACAATAGCGCCAAAAACGCTGTGGGAGCCTCCCAGGCTCTGCACAATTGACTGGGCCCCCTCGAGCCTCTCTGGGGCTCTAAAACACTATGTGGGCCGTGAGCCTCTCTGGGCTCTAGAAAACAACTGGGGCGCCTGAGCCCCTCGTGGGCTCTCAAAAACAATTGTGGCGCCGTGAGGCTCGCTGGGCTCGGAGAACCGATTTGGCGCCGTAAGCCTCTCGGGGCTCTGCAGACCAACTGCGCCGTCGGTTTTGTCTCTCGTGGGGGGACTCGAAATATACTGGGGCCCCCGAGCCTCTGCGGCTCGTACTAAAAATGCCTGCTGAGCCTCTCAGGCTCTATACACCGTTGGAGGGCCCGCTGCCATCCGAGGCCGCTCTGACCTTCACTCTGAGCCTCCAGGCCTCCCGCACTCACCGGCTGATTCTTGACTCCTCCGGTGGCGGTCCTGGGTGGCGGGGCTCAGCCCAAGAGCTCCCGCTCCTCGGGGCTCTTTCTCTGCGCGCTCCTCTGTGCCGGTCACCACGGGGCTCTCCCTCACTCCTGGGAGCCCCGTGGAAGGTGCCGGCTACAGACTTCTTCTCTTTGCTGCCCTCGCCGGAGCGCAGGGTGGGCTTCCGTCCGCTTCCGGTTGTCCTGCTTGTTCCGCCCCCGGCCTGCCTGACTTCCGGTAGGGTGGCAATCTCGGGCAAGAAAAATGCGACAATGAGCGAGGTGGACACCCGCGTCGCTCAGCTCCCCCACACAGCGGGAAGGATGTAACCGGCCCCAGCAACCAAACCGCTCCCAAGCGCTAGAAGACACAGAAGCGCTCCCAGGCGCTTAAAAGACAAATAAAGCACTCACGGCGCTGTAGGGCCAGATAAAGCGCTCGCAGCGCCAACGAGGGAATCACAGCGCTCTCCAGCGCTGAAGGACAAGAGAAATCGCTCTCAAGTGCTATAAGTAAAATAAAGCGCTCCCAGGTGCTTTCAGCAAGGGAGAGGTCCAGGAAAGTTCTTAGGTAGGCCGGGGGGCAAGGCTGGGCCCAGAGCCAGCTCACTGGGCCTCCAGGCAGGGAGGCAGTCACCAGTGGCGGTCCTCCTGGCGCCTAGCAGCAACTGCCCCCTCAGCAAAAGGATCCTGGAAGAGAACAGATTGTAAGGGGACACATCCCCTTTTTATACATTGAATTCCTTTGTCTTTGTGCAGGGTGGGGGAAGAACCAGTCGCAGCTGGTCTGGGAGCACCCTTGATGTGCTTAGCCCCTCACTCTATTCACTGGCAGGGCTAGGGTCATCAGTCACACCACAGGGGGCGGAGCCAGCATTGTGTGGGGAAAGCCCAGCCCTATTCAGGACCCAGGTGCACTCCTCCCCAGCCATCAGCATGCTAATCTCCACACTCACCACCGGGAAGACCCATCATGACTCATGGAGCCTGGCATCCCAGCCAGCCCCAGCCAATCACACGCCAGCACCTTTACAGCACATGCACACCCATGTCTAGAAGTGGCACTTCCACACTAGACACATACCCACCGCATACATCATTTCGCAGCATTCAATCACACGAGTCCGCACATACCAGACTCGAGCCTGCACACCCCACGCATCAGGAAGTACCAGGGACACAGACATTCCCCATTCATTCCTATGGGAGGGCAGGCCAACCTTACTCCACGCACTCAGAGTGCGCACGCACTTTCCACTGGGACACAGGGAAAGTGCGCAGAGCCCAAAAATAACCATCACCAGGTCACCATTACAAGCAAAAAGTTTAGGGGTGAAGCTGCCAGAAGGGCCAAGTCCAACACCCGGGTTGTAAAGAGGCTGGGAAGGGCGAGTCGTGGGCCGTGCTCCGTCTGACTCATCCTCCCTCCACAGACTCAAGAGCCCCGCACCCCCGGGTTGTAAAGAGGCCGGGAGGGGCGAATCGCGGGCCATGCTCTGTCTGACTCATCCTCCCTCCACAGACTCAAGAGCCCCGCACTCCAGGGTTGTAAAGATGCCGGGAGCGGCGAGTCACGGGCCGTGCACCCTCTGACTCATCCTCCCTCCAGAGACTCAAGAGCCCCGCACCCCTGGGTTGTAAAGAGGCCGGAAGGGGCGAGTCGCGGGCCGTGCTCTGTCTGACTCATCCTCCCTTCACAGACTCAAGAGCCCCGCACTCCCGGGTTGTAAAGATGCCGGGAGCGGCGAGTCACGGGCCGTTCTCCCTCTGACTCATCCTCCCTCCAGAGACTCAAGAGCCCCGCACCCCCGGGTTGTAAAGAGGCCGGGAGGGGCGAGTCGCTGGCCGTGCTCCATCGGACTCATCTATCATCTTCCCTCCAGAGACTCAAGAGCCCCGCACCCCCGGGTTGTAAAGAGGCCGGGAGGGGCGAGTCGCGGGTCGTGCTTTGTCTGACTCATCCTCCCTCCAGAGACTCAAGAGCTCAGCACCCACGGGATGTAAAGAGACCGGGAGGGGCGAGCCGCGGGCCGTGCTCCGTCTGACTCATCCTCCCTCCAGAGACTCAAGAGCCCCGCACCCCCGGGTTGTAAAGAGGCCGGTAGGGGCAAGCCGCGGGCCGTGCTCAGTCTGACTCATCCTCATTCCAGAGACTCAAGAGCTCAGCACCCACGGGATGTAAAGAGGCCGGGAGTGGCGAGCCGCGGGCCGTGCTCCGTCTGAGTCATCCTCCCTCCAGAGACTCAAGAGCCCCGCACCCCCAGGTTGTAAAGAGGCTGGGAGGGGTGAGTGGCAGGTCGTGCTCCGTCTGACTCATCCTCCCTCCAGAGACTCAAGAGCCCCACACCCCGGGTTGTATAGAGGCCGGGAGGGGCAAGTCACGGGCCGTGCTCCGTCAGACTCATCTTCCCTGAAGAGACTCAAGAGCCCCGCACCCCCGGGTTGTAAAGAGGCTGGGAGGGGCGAGTCACGGGCTTTGCTCCGTCTTAGAGATCGAGTTGAAATCACTAAATTAAGAGAGATCTATAATTTAGCACAGCTTAACTGTAGGAACGAAATTAAGAAAAACCTGTGGGCCCAATTACATGAGAGCTGTAAATCCAAAGACAGTTCTTTGTTCTGGCATACGATAAAATCACCCTTCTTGGTAGATGCTCCACCTTCACAACACCTTGATGTTGCAGTGACGGCTGATGAGTGGGTAGCCCACTTTTCAAAGATATTTGATGGACCCCCTGAGGTTGCTGACAACGAGGTTCACGTGGCTGGTGACTGTTCCGGGGACCATATATTCCCCATTGACCTCCTCTTCGATCATAAGGAGGTCATCAATGCGTTGTCATCATCCAAAACCAGTAAGGCCCCCGGCCCGGACGGAGTTCCACTAGACATCTTTGCACACAGCCCGGAACTCTGGTCACCTCTTGTCACTCAGGTTATGGCAGCTGTCACAAAAATAGGTCTAATAGACTCTTGGTCCACTTCAATCTTACTCCCAATTTTCAAGAAGGGCGAATGTAACAACCCAGCATGTTACAGGCCCATCTCCCTCCTGGATTCCTTGGGGAAAGTTGCTGGTCGGCTGATCTTGGAACGCCTCCAGGATTGGGCGTCCACGAATAACATCATGACTGATCTCCAATATGGTTTCCAGGAGGGACTTGGCACTGTGGAGCAGGCTTTGAACCTAGCCCTCTTGATTGGTAAATATGTGGGGGCCAAAAGTGGAAATCTGTATCTAGTGTATGTAGACCTCAGCGCAGTGTTTGACTGTGTCATTCACTCAAGGCTGTGGTCCATTCTCGGGGAACTAGGGGTAGATCCACCTCTTATTCACTTCCTTCGCGAACTCTATTCAGACGCGACTGCTCACGTTAGATATGGGATTGGCGGTGAATTATCTCCATCATTTGCCGTTAACAGAGGTGTTAGACAGGGCTCTGTCCTGGCTCCCTTCTTATTTAATCTATATACTAATGGGCTGGAAGCGGCCATGCTCGAAGGGAGCCAGGATCTTCCTTCCATTAACCACCGCCCCATTCCCGCGCTATTATTATGCGGACGATTCCGTAATTTTAGGCAGAACCTTAAACCAGCTACAAAAACAGCTAAATAAATACTGTCAATTTATGCTCTCTCTAGGTCTAAAAGTGAATAAAAACAAAACCTATGTTATGCACATTGGTTCCAGGGCAAGGAAACCTAAATCCGTTTTTATTGATAAAGTAAGGTTGGAACGCACCAGGGAATACCCCTATCTAGGAGTTTTAATGGACGACAGATTAAGTTGGAAACAAGCCCTGGTTAGTAAAAAGCTACTTTTTCAGAGAGCGACCTCAGCTCTAGTTTCCTTTTCGAGGAAACTGGGTAAGCCTGCTCCAGCAGAGTTGCTAAAAATTTATCACGCTAAGTGTCATAGCGTGGCAACCTACGGTGCAGGGGTCTGGGGGTACGCTCCCATCGATACCCTTCAAACGGTTGAGAATGGGTTACTTAAATATCTGTTGGCAGTTCCTCAAAGTGCTCCAACGTACGGTTGCCACATCGAGTTGGGCATTGATTATTTGATAGATATTATTAGATTTCAACCGATTTTGCTATGGCACTGTATATGGACCAAAACACAATGCCATCTAACCCGCTCACTGATAACCGATTGTTTGGCCCTGGAGTAAAATCCCATGGCTTCTGTACGTGTCCAACTTCCTTAAGGACTTGGACTGTACATCTTATTTCTTAGATCCTTCCACAATGACAGACTTCCCTAGGAAAGACTTGAAAAAACTATGCCTATTCCATCTTCGGGAATTACGTCTTTCCAAGGAAATAAGTAAAACCTCAAACGTACAGATCCTGTCAGTTCAGACTGCTTTGGGTATTCAACCATACTTAACATATTATCTAACTATATATGAAAAATATGTATTAACTAGGTTTCGTTCTAATTCTTTCTTTTGCCTAGTTACATTTCCAAAAGAGCAGGACTGGTCACCCAATCTAATGAAATGCCCTTGCGATGGCATATCATCCCAGTCGACAATGCATGTAACATTGTTTTGCAGATACTATGAGCTCCCTCGCAAGCGCTGGATTATTCCCCTACTGCGAAAAATGGGCCTGAGATCTTGTCGGCCAGCCTTTCTGGCTCTGCAGTTTTTGGATTCCCAATATACTGCTAAGTGTGTAGCCTGTTTTTTAAAATTATGTTTAAAAATTCGCTGTAATTCCAATGTTAGCCAATGAATTATTGTTAGCAATGGTTTTAAATGACTTCTGTTTTTAAATTGTATTTTGATACTGTGGTTCCTCATTTGTACTGTTTTATCTCTGTACTTTTTATGGTTTCGCTAAGATGTAAACGAATAAAAGTTTTATGACTGACTGACACCGATCGATGTTAGCATTTAGCTGAAGCCATCTTGTTTCCGGCATTCATCTTATCTGCCATGTGCTTACCATGTGCTCTGTCCGTCTTTACTGTCATTGACCCTTGTACTCTGTTTATGAACTGGCTATATTTAGGCTTTGCTACTCTGCACATGCGCAGAAGAAACTGTACCTGTTCATACACATGTTCTAGTCTGTAACTGTCAGGTTATTTTTACTGGAGTCAGCAAACTGCTAGCTCCTCCTTACTGTTGACTGTGCATATCTGTATCACCATTTATGAATGTGAACTCTCCACTGTGAACTTGTACCGCCTCCTTTTGAGCCCTTGTGTGGGTATAAAAGACCCATGGTCCTTCCACTCCTTGTGCTACTTCATACACTACCAAAGGGTGTTGTGTGAATGTAGTTCCACCTCATGAGGTTAATAAAGCTTTCGTTTTATATTCCAGTTTCCGTGCCAACTTCTATTCTATTGGTTTGAGGACTTGCGCAGAGAAGGGCGAACCCCTAGCACTGGTAGGCCTAGCTGAGGCTCACCACAACATGAGGAGTGATTTTATTTTAAGAGTTCATTGTGTGGGTCTCCCTTCCATTTTTAGGTTTTGCCTGGCGTCCGCTGCGAAGCAGCGTTCGCACAGGCAAAATCTGTTGATCTACACTATGTGGCAATGTCCCGCCTTAGTCTACCATTGGCTAGCTCCATAAATGGAGGCTAGCCATTGGAAGACATTCTTGTCCGTCACTCTTTCCCCGTCAGGACGCGAATCGTGGGCGTTCCCGTGTGTTTTTTTAAGTCCCGCCCCCTTTTTCCGTCACCCGCCCCCTTTTTCGTCATGGCATTTTGTTTTGGTGTTCATTACGAGTCTTCGAGGTAAGACGTCTTTATTATTTTTTTTTTTTGCTAATGTGTGTTTATTTTTTATTTTCTTTCAAGGCTTATCCCGTGTCCCGTCGTGCCTGGCTGTCGTCTCCCTTTCCCGTCGTACATGTATTCCTTTCTTATACTTTTCGAGGGAGGTATTGGAGCGAGCGTGAGCACTAGATACATTGAGCAAAGGTTTTAGGCACTGGGGAGATTAAGCAGTTTGCCCAGAATCACACGATGTTTAGCCGACGCAGAGACTCGAGCCGGGGATGCCACATCACGTACCCAGCTTCACTACTCCAGGTGAGCACGTCCCAGTGTTTACCGGAAAAGCTTCGCCTTCTGAAGCAGCTGAGCGGCTGCAAGAGTGTGTGGCGCACACTGGGTTCGTCTCTACGGAGCCGTGGTCTACGGAGCCTTTGAGCCCGAACGTTCTCCACGACTCCGTCCACAGGTCTCTGTGATTAAAAATGAATGGGCGCCATATATGAATGTAACCAAAACATCAAAGGCCGGAATAAAACATGACGCAATGCTAGCAAACCCTCGACCCCCGGAGAAGTAAACAGCGTGAACGTCCTTGCATCTGGGGAACGCACGCACATAAACATATAGAAGGGCACACTGCACAGCTAAGCGATATTTAGTTTATATACTGCCGAGGCCGCTCTTGCTGACGATGAGCGCTTTAGTTCCACTGATTGTTATTTAGGAGCTGAAAACAGGAGCATTATACAATTTGCTGAATTTAAGATTTGTTTCCTTATATGGCTTCAATTAATGTGCTACAAAACATTTATTTGGTCACCTCTGTTTCTCGATCATTCTAGTGTTCCATTAGAAGTTTCTGCGTATATGTTAATTAGCCCCTGTGAATATCGTTTAAATGCGATGCTTGAAAGGGAAGCTCAGTGCCCGGTGTGGTGGGGGTGGCGGCGGTGTTTAAGTGGAGGAAAGTTCGATTTGTGTCTGTGGGGGGGTGTTCTCAATAGGGGGTACGGGTAGCCCTAGTCCCTAGGCGTGCGTCCATCCCTCTGTGGTTTTTTCCCCTCAGTAAAACCCCCCTCCTGAATTCTCTGGCCCGGGCCGCGGGCCGTGTTGACACAGCCTGGCTCCTCTCGGTGGGGGCCCTGGGCAGTGCCTGGAGAGGGCCCCGTGCCCGTCTCCCGCCTGAGGCGGAGTGCTCTGGGCTGCAAAACGCACGGACAGGCTTGGCATCTCCTTCCGGCGCGGCGCTTCGAGACTGGACATGCTCGACACTAAGCGCTATGCCAGCAAACATGCGTGCTCAACCCTATGGTAGTTAAACTGGGCTTGTTTTATAGAGGCGAGGAAGACAGACTGGTATATTCAGCTGGGACTCGTTTTGCCTTATTGGAAACCCTCTCCTGAAACGCTGGAAACTGCAGCGAAAACATACCAAATAATGTTCACATGTTAGAACATTTTACGTTATACATTGCACATTTTTACATTTCTTATGAACGGCATCCGAAATGTGTATATTCATGAGCAAAAACGGCTCCTGGAGCGAGAGAGGGTGACTTGTTTAACAGAAGAAACATTTTAGCATGCTTTCCTCCATTTGTGTAACCCCCCGACAGATGTATGCTAGTACGCTAGAGAGAGAGCGCGCAATCTTTATTTTATTTATTATGTTGCACGTTTTTCACTTTTTGCTTTCCTTTTTCTTCTTTGGCAGTCAGCCAGGGCCGCTGAGAAAGACGAGAGAATATTTTTTCTCACACCCGGTGACATTTTTCTGAGTGCTTTCATGTGCAAAAAAGTGCAAATGTAAGCAGCCCCTCCCGGCCCTGACCCCACTACCCATCCCACCAAAGAAGAAAAAAAAAAGCGCCAGCTTTAATCACATTAGCGGTGGGACAGGTTGTTGGGAGCCCTGTGCGTTGTCATCGGCAGTGTTTGTTATTGTAAGGGAATCCAGCGCTGGCCTGCCGGGGAGAGATAAGCGTCGCTTATCGGGCTTGGCACGCGTTATCAGACTGGGGATCAGGTCCCGCCACTTATCAGCTGCTGCCATCTAGCAGAGAGAAGAGCAGAGGATGAGCGGGCAGCCCGGCTCCCGAGACTACCTCCACTTTCCAACTCAAGCTTGCCTGTGTTCATGTGTGTGGAGGAACCGCCGAAGCGTGGTACTGGGCTGGGGGCCCAGGTGTGATTTGAGGCATCCTAAGTGATCCGTGTGTGGATGTGGTTGCATGACGACACATCCCTATGGTCGGGGCTACTGGAATAATGCGACATGGGAGGACCAAGTTAATCGGCAGGGATGACTGACGCAGAACGAAAATGCAAATTATTCGGCATGGTGCGGCACATTTTGCGATAGTATCAGTTCATTGTTCAGTAAGGTTAAAGATAGAGAATAATGACGTTGTGTTGATTAAACGCCAGGGCACGTAGCCTGAACGCAGATTTTGTAACGTCCAGCCAAGCTGTACAATAGAACGTAGTTGGGACTGACCGTGTTGTAACATTAGTAAGTCCTGTTCTATTATATCAATTGCAGATGATACAATACTGTCCAGTGAATATATTCTGGAAGACAGAGTCATTAACCCATTGTCTACAAACAGAAAGTGATTTTTCCAAATTAATACGGTCAATTTCCCGTATTTTTTCTGCTGTTTCAATTTGCGTTTCTTTCCAAGCTTCGTTGTAAGCTGCGTATATACTGGCCGCTATGAAACGTTTTTGACGCTGTTTGCGTGGTCCCATTATGAAATCACGCAAGTCAGCACCGTCTTTAAGTAAAGTCAAGTGTTGCTTAATTTCTGCCAGTGTGGATTTCTGTAGCCATTCGAGGCAGAGTTTCCCTACACTGTATGCTGTAACTATCCCTGGATGTTGTCTCTGGGAGTATCTAGGGTCTGGCCTGGTCAAATCGAACCCCTGTATTTTGTTCAGGAATCTATCTTGACAGTTATTTGTGTCTGTGGGCCAGATCAACCATTTTTTCCAATCAGGATGTGTTCTGTTTTGGTTAAAAATATGGGATATGTCTAGCTCAACATCTGTAGTGCTATTACTGTCAGGTGTTGGCTTTGGAATAGACGGTTTGTTTAAGTCTTTAATTTTGGCTAGGCCAAGACAGGTTGTCTGTTGAATTGTGTCATTCAAGAATATAATTTGTTCTGGGATCATGCAGGCTCTAAATAATGATTCTATACCTTGGACCTGCCATTCTTTAGTACCCCAGATGGTTTTTGTTTCAATGTTATTTTTCCAAAAATCAAAACCAAATGTATTCATTTTTTCATAAAATGTTTCTGAATAGATTAATTTAGTATTTGTCAGCATGGTTTTCATTCCTGTCTTATTTAACAGTTTGAAATAAAACGTTTCTGCATCACTTGTGTTAAACCCTGAGAAGTATGGGAATTTCTCATAAAATGTTTTTGAACTACCTTTTGGTGGAGTTGCACAATGTTCCCATTGATTATAATTAAAAACATTTCTAGGTTGAGCAGATTTATGCAAATAATGGTGTGCAAAGTGATTGTAGCAGTACATCTGTTCATAATTTGATGAACCCTGTAAGTAATCATGTTCTGTAAATTTTGCTGACATAACTAAATCTGACATCATATCATTAATACTTTTAAAGTCCCAATCATCAGAGAATGTGCTCGGTTTTACAAAGTCACTTAATGAAACCTTGAATTGGTGTGGATACTTCAAGAGCTCGACCGGGCCATACATTTCGTAATCTGTTTCGTCCCAAGCTACCCCACCGGGTATTGGATTGGCTGTAAAATTTACTGATGATAGTTCTCTTTTCTCGATGTGAGATGACTTGTGTGGCTTTAGGACCAAGTTGATGTTCTGACTTGCTGTGTCCATTGTATTGTATTTTCCCTCAATGAAATTTCCCAAACAAAGTACCACGATGAGCCAAAGCAGGAGGAAAAGTACACCTAACACAATCCAAAATTCAATCCATGGAGAAATCAGATAGGTTTCTTTGAGTTGATGAAAGAGTTCTGTTGCTTTGTCTTTAAAAGTTTTTGTTGTTGGCTGTTCTTCAGGCTCGCTTGGATCCTCAGAGAAGTCATCGAAATTGATGAAGTAGCCAGATGCAGTTCTGTCAATTGTTGGAATCACTTCCGGATTTTTATTTGCTTTTGCATTTTTTGTTTCATTAGCATAGTCTCAGGCTACATCGTTGTAGACAGGTGTTTCTTGACGAACTGTTGCAATTTGGGTTTTAAGAGGCATAAGTTCCATGGCTTCGTTGCATAGTCCTTTTTGATTCACTGTAGGTTTATCAAATGTGATTAGTCTCTCAGTTTGAACCTCTTGTATTGTAGCAAACTTTGGTGTTCTGCTATTTCTTGGGAGTCCACTTGGCCTACTACTTATTATTGGCCACATGATTGTGGTTTAACCAGGTCGATGGATACAACTCGGTTCTCCTTTTTACCAGCAAGGGGCGGTAGTATAACTGATATTGTTCCGTTGACAGCTAAGACAGGTACTGCTTTTCTGTAAGAAGACCCAAATTCCTTCTTCACCGCGATTTTCTCTCTGACCAGATCCCCAATCTTTGGAATCCAGACAGGCCTTGCTGGGACAGGTGGTTTCTCTTCAGTGGCTGTTGGCTGCTGTTTTAACTTTATGTTGCTCAGGTCTTTTCTTGTTTCATTTAAGTCCTGTAAAATAGCCAAACGATCTTTGATATCAAAGCATTTTTCTTCTACCACTGAAGTCTGGCTATCAATGTCCTGAATATGCATTCTAGACCCGAACAATAGTTCGTACGGACTGAAACCTTTTAGAGAATTTCTTGGCAGATTGTTAAGACTACGTTGGACACCTGTTAAATGTTTGACCCACCCATCACCCGAACCTAATACCTTTGCTGTTATAGATTGCTTTATGTCTCGGTTTTTTCTTTCCACAATCCCGTTTCCCTCAGGATGGAAGGGACAAGAATACCGCAACGCAATGCCCATGCTGGTCATGGCCTCCTTATAAGCTCGAGAGCTAAAAGCAGGACCCTGGTCAGAATGTAGCATGCCAATTGCGTATGTGCCGATATAGACTCGCAAATCTTTTATAACAGTTCTGGCGTCAGCCGAGCGCTGGGGCCACATCCAAATGAATCTCGTGCATGAATCCACTGCGACCATGATATATTTATAGTTACCATCCCTTTGTAAGGGACCACAGTGGTCCAGGTAAACACACGCTAATGGTTTATCTGAGATCAGAAGGGGCGTCTGTGCTGGTCGTTTCACTGTTGAAACTTTCATCCTTTGGCATATTTCACATTCTAGAACATAGTTCCTAGTTTGTTTTCTCATGCGTGGCCACCAGTATCTCTGTTTTAATAAGGATACTGTGGCGGAAACACCAGCATGTGCAGAAGCGAGCCCTTCGTGTGCCGCTATAATTAGTCCTAACCTATGTTCCATGTTTGGAATTGCCCTATCCCCCACTCCAGGGATTCAAGCAAATGGAACGTTATTCGCATCAGTTATGTATGAGTACTTTACTGGAAAGCCTTTCAGGAGTGATTTTATCTTATTTTTTACTGTAGCACTGACAGCTTGCAATATCTCGCTGTCTATTTTTGTTTTTGACCGGGTGATAGCAGCTACGGAAGCCGTTTGCACAGCTGCCTTCGCGGCCTCATCAGCCAATGAATTCCCTGCAACGTGAATGCCATCACGTTGATGACTCAGTGTATGTATCACGTGAGTCTTTTGTAGTTCTTTCTGTAAAAGAACTACTTGTTCCCAGAGCGTTTTATGCTTGATTGTGCCACCTTTTGCATCTTTGAAACCGTTTTGAACCCTAGTTCTGCAAGTATTCATTATAAGACTGAACGCAGTAATATGAATCGCACACTATTAGTGTGGGGAATTCGCGATCGGTATTTTCAAGCGCCATCTTAAATGCTAGTAGTTCAGCTCGCTGAGCTGTACAATCTCCTAGAGATTGCGTTTTAGTGACCAGTGGTCTAAATCTCCCTTCGTGCCAACGACCTTTAACAATCGCGCACGCAGCACTGTAAGCTTGTTTACCCCCAACTGCGGGCTGTGCTGATCCGTCTGTATATATTAGACAGCCGTAGTGTTCAAGAAGCAAGATGTCGGTTGGCAGAGGACATTCATATTCATATTGTAGAAATTCTTGTGTTTTCAGATTAGGATCAAATTCGTATACTACGTCTGTTGCAGCAAGAGAATTAACCCACTGGATCCATCTCGGATGTAGTGCTTTAGCATTCGGAATGCTTGCCTTTGTTACCGCCTCTAGGGCTGGTATTGATGTAACGATTATTATTCGTTTACTTTGGGCAAGGGCTCTTTCTTTTGCTACAGCAGTCTGAACCGCAGTTAGAATTTTTTCCGTTGAACTAAATTTAATTTCAGCTTTTGTGTATAAGTGTGATTTGTAAGCTATTGGTACCGTTTCTCCCTCATTAGAGGTCAGGTACGTGAATCCGCATCTTCCTGGGATGACTCGGATTACAAGGTTGCGTGTGTTATCGCGTGTTTGCTATTTTGTTTTAGCTAACATGTCTGTTTGCAATGACCTCAAAATTTCTGTGTGTTTTTGAGTCCAATTGATTGGTTTAAAATCAGGTTTTATTAGTTCATAGAGAGGTTTAACCCTCTCTGCATAATTTAGAATGTAAGTTCTTCCGAAATTCAGGAAACCTAGAATTGATTGTAAGTTCTTCAGCGTTTTAGGTGCTTGGAGTACAGCGCACTTGTCTAAGAAATTGTCCGCCAGGCTTTTGCCTTCACTTGATAATTCATAGCCTAAAAACAGGACAGTTAGATGGGCAATTTGTGACTTTTTAAAGTTGAATTTATAACCCTCTGCTGCGAACCCAAGTATTATGGTGTTTACTCTTTTCAAGTGAGTATCCAAGTCATCATCTGTTAGATAGATGTCATCGACATAAGATAATGCCTCATCATCATACATTTGTAGTAACTCTGTTACCCTTGCTGAGAATAATCCTGGGCTATTCTTGAACCCCTGTGGGAGTCGACAGAATTTTCCTGCGAGCCCATTATTGAGAAAGCGGTCAAATACCTGCTTTCAGGTGCAATGTTTTGACAAAAGAATCCATTAGAGATGTCTAATGTTGTTTTTTTTATTTTTTGCGCACAATGTTATTCATTAGTGCTGCACTATGTGAGTTTTGTACTGCAAAAGTTTTGCAACATGAGTTAAGGTGTCTGTAGTCCAAAACTAGACGGTATGAATTGTCTGGCTTGGAGACAGGAAACAAAGGATTGTTCATTTGTGAGGTGCATGTTTCAATCACCCCCTGGTATTCAAGTTGATCTAAGATCTCCCTAACTTGTTTTTTAGCTTCTTGCTTAATTGGGCACTGCCTTTGTGCAGTTGGTTGACATTTTAACTGGATTTTGTGAGGAGGAGAGTCCTCATCCCATCCTACATGATTTTTATATAATGCAGGAGCTTGGGCCACTGCCCACTTTCTTGCAAGTGTATGTTTTCTATGAATTGGAATATGATTTGAGAAGGCAGGCATAATCATTTCTTCGCCATGAGGGCACTCCCTGACAAACTCTGGTGGCCAGTCCTTTTCAGCTAAAAGCATGTCATAGCCCTTGGAAAGGTTATCCCAAAATAGACCCCTTATTTTCCTAGTCTTATCTCCCTCTATACGTAATGTTATTTCGTATATTTTATGAGGTTTGCTAACTCTGGTATCTGCAGTTTCCACTTGAACGAATTCATTCGTGTCCACTGTCTCCAGAAGATTCATCAGGATCTTGCGAGCTATGCTCACTTCTGCTTCGCTGTCTAGCATTGTCTGGGCCCACTCTCCGTTTTTCAGCTGTGTCCTCAGTATCCTCGGCATGTTTGATTATTTTAATGCTGGCTACCTTCTTTCTTGGAAATTGTAACTTTTTACTTTGATGAGCAGGTTCCTTGTCTTTGGACTTGACGTGCTCTTCCCTGTGTTCTGACCGTCCTCTTCTTTCCGATTTCTGTGAGGAATTCTGAAAAGATCGAGAGGGACGTGTATCATTATCTTGATCTATCAGGTTTCTTCAAATTATCCCTATTTCTAAGGTTGTATCTTTTCTCAGAGGGCTCCCTCTGGGGAGACTTGTGTCCTTGGTCCGGAGATCTTTCTCTCCGCCGAGGAGACCTTCCTCTGGACTGGAATCTTTTTTCTTTGGGAGTGGATTGTTTGTTTCCATCCCAGCTCTTTTTTGGAGTGTTTAGATTATTTTTAATAAATATCTTTTCAGGATTTTCAGTTAGTTGGGGTTTTACTGGTTTCCCACCCAAACTATCTCTTCCTAGTTCTTCATAGGATTTTTCTATGATTCTGGCAAGTTCAAATGGCTGTTCTGCTATATCTGTTTCTTTCAACTTCTGGAGGAACGTTATATCCTCCGTTGCCAATTGAACTAACTCTCTATATGCATGTGTTAATTCTTTTATTTTAACTAAGAGTTCTTTGCTTGACATTTTATTAATGTCAGGATGTGGTATGTGGCTGGCTTGAACCGGCCACGTTGCTCCTGGTCTACCTAGTGGACCGAGCCTGGTGATGTGATTATTATGTTTTAGGGCGCCTTTAAACCAGAGCAGGTGCTCTTGGTATTTTAATGGGATTTCCACCTCCCCCAAAGGAGTGTACTCATCCGGAGGTTCCTCTATTTTGTAATAGTGGAAGTCGTGTGTGACAGCGTTTGCTGCTGGAAAGTTTTAATGAAACTTTGCAGAGTAGGTTTCCAAGGAAACAAAGATTAGGTGCACAATATTTTGGAATACTGTATCCTTCAACGTTGACTAAACCAAGAACTATACATAGAAATCTCTTCCTACTAAGTTCCGGCGGATTTTAACCTTTTACCCACTCCAGACTTCTTTTGGAGTATTTACGGGAGAAAGGGTCTGTGTGAAAAAGCACGACTGAGTTACTCTAACGTCTTGCGTTAGATTTATCGCCTTACCAAACATTGGGCGCCATGTAGTGTACTTCCTATATTCCCAATAGGCTCTGCGCATTGGAATAATATATTCAGCAGTATAGACGTAGGACTGAGGTCGACTGGCGCTCTACTGACTATATTAGACTTAAGGTTTGCCAGCTAGCTCAGAGGTCACTAGAAACTTTCTCGAATAAACGAGGAGGAGTTTAACCTCCCTGGATAGACAAGAAGGGATTAGCTTCTGACAACCATAAAACATGACAACTTTGCTCTCCCTGAATAAGAGTGTATCTCTAGAGTCGTGTGAAAACAAAAGACAGCTATTTCACTCAGTCAAAATGTGCGTACTTAGTTTCACCAGATTGCAGAGAAAAGAGAGACAGGCGTTTTCAATAAAAGGTATAATTTATTGAGCAGTCTTCTTCCTCATACAAGAGAAATTAATTGCCACAATTGCAATACTTATAGTAAAGTATAGTGCGTACAGTAAAAGGAGTATTATGAAATAATACTGTAAAAGCATTGATATGGTTTCTTAGCCATATGATACTTTAAAATAGATCAAATATATACATACATATATACATTGACTAATCGTACTCAACTGGTGCTTCTAAATACGCCTACCCCGGTGTACCTGACCTAAGCCTAATACGTGGGAAGGAGTAAGTAAGTAGCAGTTTAAGTTAAGTTTGTTTCGCCAAGAATCTGACTCAAGAATTCTCTTTAAGGGTTTAGTCAGTTCCGTACCTGGGTAAATAGAAAGGAGGAGGTCTGGTATCTCTCTCTCAGGACTCGATATCCCAGTCACCCGGAAGGGTAGGCTGGAAACGCCGGAGCTGGATTTTCTCGGCAGGAGAAAAGACAGCGTCTTTCTCAGCGCGTCAAAAGGGAGGGGCAGCGTCCGTGGGCTCTCGCATCAGCTGGGCTCTCGGGCAAGTAGATAGCTGCTCCAGAATCATCACCGGGTGTTTGCTTAAGGCAACGTTGGTATATTTATACCTGAAAGGTGCCGGGTTTGACGTAAGGTTTGGACATAAGACGTCAATAAAGATGTCACTAAGAACTGGCCGTTCTTACAGTGCTTTACAGGAGTTCTAGGACGAAATCAAAACAACGGCAAGGGGGATTTCCCAGGTTGCTGGAGGCTAGGTTTTGTTTAGAGAACTCGGTGTGCTTTCTAGGGGGCCGGAGAAGTAGCCTTGCTTAATGTGACAGCATGTGCTACGGCTGAATTATGGATAGGGATATTATGCCGTTGTATGGATATTATTGATTATAACCGGACAAGGGCATAAAATAGAAATATCGATTCTGGTTCCTAGATAAACACACTACAACGTCTTTATTTATTTGCATCTGAACTTTGCCGCATTTCCCATCGCTGCGACATTGCTTGTTGTGGAAGCGCAACGCAACCTAAGGTACATTGACGCAGAGTGTCGCATCTAAGAACTGAACTGAACTAAGCTTAAATCGACTGTTAGATTTGGGGGTCTCTGGTTGGCTCAGGTAAGTACTTGTGACAGGCAGGGACCCTCTCCTCTAGTCAGGATAAGGGGATTACCCTCTTAAAATAACCCCTGCTCACGCTCTAGGTAGCTTGCGCAAGCAGACAAGACTTATTTCAGAGGCGTTGCAAGTTAAGCATTTGTGACCACATACAGTAAACCAGTGACAACACTACAAATGGACACCACACTAGTATTATATCAAAAATAGTTATCTTTATATAGAGACTTAGCCCAAGACCAAATAACGACAAAAATGAGCCACAATACTATTAGCAATAAAGAGTTCTTGTTGAAATGCGTATTTTAGAGTTCTGTGCGCTTCGTACCCTTTGTCCGGCTCTCACGGTGATGAAAATACCCAGAAAGAGTCTAACAAACACAGCGGACACTCCGGTCCGATGCGTACCAAAATGCGGTGCGAGTCGCACACAGTACCTTTGCTTTGATGAGTTCGTCACAGACGATGCGTTGAAAAAGAAAGCATTGTACGCGGCGATCTCCTCCTGTCGCAGTGCGAGCTACGGCTCGTTTACAGCGCCTGTGCGGGTCGGTGAATGCAGAGTCGCGTTTCTTGAGGGGAGGGTGCCTTGTGCGGTGCGAACTATTCCGTTGCGACGTACGAGCCGTACTTTGGGAGCTGGAGTCGTACAGTCCTTGAAAGCGGTGCGAGTCGGGCCATGCGATGCGTACCCAACTCTGTGTGATTCTCGGACTCTACCTCAGCAGTAGTGTGCTCGTCGTCCTGACCTGTTGCGAGTCGATGCATGGAGCGTTGTACGCAGCGGTGCTTCCCAGTCATGGTGCGAGCGGCGCTTGTGCGGGTCGGTGAACACAGAGTCGCGTTGCTTGTGGTTGGCGATGCCTTTTACGTTGCGGTCAGGCTTCGACTCGATCGTACGAGGCGTACACAGGTCCCGACCTTGGCGGCGACTGAAAACAGCGTTTCCAGCGGTGGTTTGCGAGGTGGATGAAGTCAAATGGTCCTGGGACTTCGTTCAGGGGGCAAGCTCACTCACAAGCCCTTGAAGATCTTTTGCACAAGTTGGAAAATAAAGTCTTTGTAGTCTTTCTCTCCTTCAGCAGCAAGGCAACCACTGCAGGCCAATCCCCCAGGTCAGGGACAGTACTCCTCCTTCAGTTTCCCAGTTCCTTCTAGTCGGGCAGAGGTTTCTTCTTGTCAAAGCTGGATCTAATTTCTTGGGAGCAGGGTCCCAATACTTTTAACCCTTAATTCCTTTGTTCCTCTGGGGTTGAGGGGCCTTTGCCTAGCCAGAACCTGTTCTTGAGCACTTTGTTGACATGACTCTGACTTTTCATTCATGGAGCAGGGCTGAGACATTAGACGCTACACCGGAGGTGGAGCCAGCATTGTGGTGGAAAGGCACAGTCCTATTCAGAGTCCGGGTACACTCCTCCCACCCATCTGGATGTAAATCTCTCTATTCACCATCGGGCTGCCCCAGCCTGTCTCCTGGAATCCCCCAGCGCTGTCACTCAAAGAAACCAGACAGCAGATACACATCCTAGCAGAAGCGGGCTGAAATGGTTAGGCGAGCAAATACCTACTTTCTAAAAGTGGTATTTGCAAACACAGAATATTAAAATAAACTTTACTAAAAGATGTATTTTATTATTCTGAGTTCAGTGAGTGAGTGAGTGATGGTATTTCTAAAGCGCACTAATGCCGAGGCGTCTTGGCGCTGTACACGGTAACTGAGATATGCGCTGGCGATTGTCCCATCGAGTAAAAAGCCATGTCTTAACTTCCTTCCTGTACCCCCTGTGGTTAGAGATTTGTCTTAGCTGCTGCGGTAAGGAGTTCCAAAGCCTCGAGGCTAGATGGGAAAAGCCCTTCCCTCCCCCAACGTTGTCTATTGATTTTAGAGACCATAGCCAGCCCTTGCGAGGCAGACCTCAAGGGTCGGGTTGGAAAGTACCTTGTAAATAGGTGTTGAAGATCGGGGGCCCTCACACCCGCCAGTGCTTTGTGGACCAGACAGAGCGCTTTGAAGTCTATCCGCCTCTGAACAGGGAGCCAATGTAGCTGCCTGATGGCCTGTGAGGTGGAATGATATTTAGGCAGAAGGAGCGTTCTGGCTGCTGCATTCTGAATTGATTGCAACTTGGCCATTTGAGCACAAACTGCTCCTAAATAAAGAGCGTTCCCATAGTCTATTCTGGAAAAGATAGTGGCGATTATAACCGTTTTCCTGAGATGGTAAGGAATAAACGCCAGGATCTTTCTCAGCCCCTTGAGCATGAAGAAACAGGCAGAAACCACCTGATTCACCTGTGGCTTCCATGCCAGATCTTTATCAAAAATGAACCCTAGGTTCCTTTCTTTCGCCACTGGGACCGGACAAGCTCCTGCCGAAGTAGGCCACCAATTGTGGTTCCAGATAGACGCTTTCTGTCCGAACTCTAGGACTTCCGTCTTTTCAGTGTTCAATTTTAGGAAATTCAGGTTCATCCATTGCATGACTTCAGACATACAGCCAGCGAAGTCAGCAGTCATGGAATCTACGGAGTGGGACACGGAAACGATCAACTGAGTGTCATCAGCATATGACACCAGCTTGAAACCCAGATTCTTTATTACCTTGGCCAAGGGGGGAGACATAAATGTTGAACAGGGTGGGCGATAACGCAGAGCCCTGAGGAACTCCTCCTGGAAGGGAAAATTTATCCGACTGATGTCCATTCCAAAAGATGACTTGTTCCCTGTCAGACAGGAAGGAGGAGAGGAGATCTAACGCTAGGCCTTTGACACCGATATCCTGCAGCCGTTGGATGAGTACCTCATGGTTTACGGTGTCAAAGGCCGCTGTAAGATCCAGTGTGACCCTGCCTCCCTCGTCCATCCCCTTCCGAATTTCCTCAGCTGCCATCAGTAGAGCAGTTTCCGTAGAATGATTCGCAGGGAAGCCATGCTGGGTGTTGTCGAGAATGCGCCAAGTCTCGAAATAGGAAGATAGCTCACCATTCATGGCTTTCTCCACTAGCTTAGCTGGCAACAGCAAGCAGGAAATGGGGCGATAGCTCTTCACATCAGAGGGGTCTAGTTTAAGCTTCTTGAGCAAAGGCCGAATACAGGCCTTTTTCCAAGCTAATGGAAAGACTCCCGAGCTCAAGACCAGATTCACTACCGGCAGTAACAGGGCACTTATCTCTGCCGGTGCCAGGTGGAGTACGAAAGGTGGACAAGGGTCGATTGGGGAGCCTGACTTAGTGGCCAACAATAGGTCAGCCAGCACATTCTCATCCAATGGGGAGAACAGTGAAAGGTCGCTTTGTGCTTTTAGAGTTCAGGCATACTAAACTCATTTCTACCGTGTTCCCGGAGTCTGTTAGGATCATAGAATGTAACAATTCCAACAGCACATTCTGGCCCATGAGAACAGGTAGCCTTGCAATAGTGAAAAACGAAAATGGCTGTAATTCACTATTAGGACATGCCACACACATCAGGGCTTGTCCCACCTTATACTTACAATGCACCCTGACCTTGGGCCTACCATAGGGGTGACTCACATGAAGTAAAGGGAAGGTTTATGGACTGGCAAGTGGGTGCACTACACAGTCAGCCTGACCGTACCAGACTGCACGCAGGTTCTGCACTGGCAGACCGTAGACACATTTTACAAGGCTGCTTCTGTGGGTGGCACAACCAGTGCTGCAGGCCCACAAGCAGCATTTGGATTTACAAGCCCTGGGCACTCCTGGTGCACTGTACTGGGGTCTGATAGTAAACCAAATAAGCCAATCATGGAGTCCAATCAATATCATTAACTAAAAAGGTGGTTGAGGGTCTAAGGGATGGTTTTACGACCTAACAGTGCTACTATCCCTAAATACAGTGAAAACAACAGGTAGCAAGGGGTCAGCAGCTGTATGTACTAGTGGAAAACCCATGTGGTGAGATAGAAGGAAAGAGAATAAGGAAAGAACTACTATAGTGTTGTAAAAACTACACATAGGGTCTCTCATCACTGTGAAAAGATTCCCATCAGTCACCATTCGAATGCGCCCTTCATCATCTGGGATCCTTCTTCACCGAAGGTAGATTTTTAGACCCACTGTGGATTGGCAGTTGTTATGAAGCCTAATCCTATTGATGGAGCAGATTTCATCTGCAGTCATGCATTGTTTTATTTTTTGTGCTTCAGACAGGCTGCATTTAAATTGCCACGCACATTTTGGTGCAGGTTAAAAACATGGCACATGAAAAACATGAAAAGTGAGGCCTATTCACTTCAGACTGAAAATGCTTTTGCTGAATTAAATTAACATGTGTTTTTTTGCAATGTAGAGAAAAAGTGGCCTTTTTACCTTTGAAGATTTTTAATAGAATGTGTTTCTCTCTTCCCAGCACATCCATGTAAACTAAATGTATTATTCCTGTCTTAATAGACTTTGACTTGTTGCATATTTTGATAAACATTTTCAGTTAATAACACCTCTTTTTATAATGTGTGTGAATTAATAATGCACTTGGGACACATAATGGACGGATTTACATGAAATTAATATTATCTTTGTGTTTGTTTTATTTTTGGGGCCTACACAAAACATGGCTGCCTGTGAATCCATCAAGGCTTTGACTTTCAATTTAATGAGAAGGGAGCATGCGCAGACTGTGGCAGCTTTCCTCATGACAAGAACAGCGTGAACTGCACATTCTTGTCATTCTGCCAATGTACCAGTTAGTTAAAAGTATCCATCTACTGCGCTGAGAAGGAAGAAGGATGAATTAGATTGAAACATTTTTCCTAGTAAATGTTGCAAATGTTTATAAATGTATTTATTCATGTATGCTTCTTTTGTTAGGACTAGTGAAGTCAGGTTTTTAGAATGAGTCAGGGAAGTGTGACCTCATGCCTTTATGACTGACCAATCACGTAAGGTTCTCCTGAAAAATGTTACATCTTTGTGTACTCTGCCAATAATTATGGTATAAATACTGTCCTCTCTGGATGGGAGCCACCACTGCCACTTCTTCTTTTTCTCAGCTCAGCTGGCTTATATGGGTTAGGTACGAGAAACGTCCCGGGAGATTGCTGAAGGGCGGGCTTGCGTCCGAGGAGTGTCAGGGGGAGGTTTCTTGCTTCCACGTCATATCTTGGCACTTTATGCCACATTCCTTTGAGGCCTGTGAAGGGCGGGCTGCTTTCCTCTTTAGACACAGACAGACAGAGAGTGCAGTGGATCAGGATAGATGCTAAACTTTAAGTTCATGTTTTGACTAATTAATTAGGTCTAAAAGATTTATTTGTCTTATGCATTTATTTCTCTTAATGGGAGATTTTTTGCCAACTATTTAATTATTGATTAGCTTTGCAAGACTATTTTTCTTAGAAACTCTTTAAGAATTGTGACTGAAATTTTGCGCCACATTTTCATAACTACATGTAATGCTTATATGCAGACTGTAATGTGTTCTGTATTATTGATATTTTTCCTGTTTTCCAAAATTCTGTAACCTAATTGATATTTTACTAATGAATAAAGGGTCAGAGAAAAATTAACTTTTTGACTAGAAAATAAAACCCTTTAAAATAATCAACAACTCTCTTTATTGGCTTACAATAATAATTGCATTTTGACTGTTCATCTTTATTTAAATTTCTCCTGATGGTAATACATGGTGTGAAGGGCCCAACACCTTTTGAGCGGTAAAATAGAGGTAGCATGAGGGTTTTGCATTGAGAAACTACCAGAAGAAATTACCGCTCTCCATCAGTTTTTGGTAAGCAGAGGATGGTCATTATTGATTAGTTTGGTGATTAGTAATTTTTGATTTCACCATCAACTACTCAACTAATGGATCATTGACCTTAAGAGGGAAATAAAATAATTGCCCAAGTTAGATAAATGTCCAAGTCCTGATTCCTGACTCCAATGCTCAGAACCTGAAGATTGGCAAAGCAGTACTGGCAGGTGATGCAAGAAGTGGTGTGAGTATCAATAGGGTTGTGAAATGGTGTTAATATGCTAGCATGTTTTTTTTGAAGTGTTGAAAATAGTAAGGATTTTTTATTGTAGGTGATATTTAGCTCATTTTGAATTGATGGTGTTATTGATTATATTGGTAATTTCATAGGACATACTTTTTTGGTTATTGATTACATGTTTTAACTCTTCATGTTAAGTTAGTGTCTTGTTCTATGTTGTCTGGAACACACAGGTATGCACACCTGTGGAATCCCGGGAAGGAATAGCGGGTGGTAAATGGAAGCCACACTGCACTGAGGTTACTCGTCTGTTGGAATAGCACTGAGAAGCTAGGTAGGGCTGGCAGTGTTAAATTAGGGACTATTTTCTGTGTGAGTGATTAATAGCAAAGAGTTCGCTGGTGAAACTTTGGTCTGATATCACCTAGAAAGGGTCACACCAAAGGAGTAGCAGGTTCTTCTGAGCTTGATTGATAGCAAAAGGGTTCGCTGGTGAAACTTTGGCCTAAGATATATCCTGAAGGATAAGTCCAAAGGAGTAGCAGGTTCTTCTGAGCTTGATTGACAGCAAAAGGGTTCGCTGGTGAAACTTTGGCCTAAGATATATCCTGAAGGATAAGTCCAAAGGAGTAGCAGGTTCTTCTGAGCTTGATTGATAGCAAAAGGGTTCGCTGGTGAAACTTTGGCCTAAGATATATCCTGAAGGATAAGTCCAAAGGAGTAGCAGGTTCTTCTGAGCTTGATTGACAGCAAAAGGGTTCGCTGGTGAAACTTTGGCCTAAGATATATCCTGAAGGATAAGTCCAAAGGAGTAGCAGGTTCTTCTGAGCTTCAGTGAAAGGTAAGCGGAAGGGATTTACCTGTAGTGTTTGAAGAGTAAACGGAAAGTCTTACTTTGTGAAGGGTAAGCGGAATGTGTTACTCGCAGTGAATATAAATCTATCCTTTATTTAGCACAACAGACAGAGTAGCGAATGTATTTATGTTGTTACTAACAGAGTTATTGAATAAGAGAAATATTGCAGTAAGATTTTGTGGAGGGTCAGTGGTAGGAGTAAAACTGACTGAAATTTAGATTGACAGCTTTGGAGAAAAGAAATTGCATTGAACTATTGCAAAAATGAAACTGTTTGAAGGTTTAAAGAAGCTGTTAGGAGGTAAAGTGAAAAATTCGTTTTTTATTGGTGATGCTCCTGAAGGAACACCTGTGCATTTTATGTCTACCAGTTTGGGACAAAACACATGTATGTGGGTTCAACAATGGTGCAAGATTACTGAAAAAGAGGGTGCTTTGAGGTTTCCAAAAGATGGTACTTTTGAATTGCAAATTATTGACAAATTAAGGGAAGTGTTATGTGAAATAAAGACACCATCTAAAGCTGCACAATTTGAGGCCTTAAGCATGTGGGAAAAAGCAGCAAGAGAGAAAGCAAGTGAGGATGAAAAGGTAAAGCACCAGATACAGGAGAAGGGAATTAATGCTGACAATGAGCTTCAAATAAATAATCATTCAGGGAATAAAATAATGGATGCATTGTTAACTGAGTGTCCACCACTTTATGTGGTTCCCATGAAAAATACTGAAAATAGTGCATCAGTAAATACTACAGGGGTTACTGCTTCTGTTGAACAGAGAGAAATACAGACTGAGAAAACTGTGCAGACATTTTATATTGACCCATTACCTGTTGATTCAGTACTGACAGTGATACCTCCAGGTGTTACTGCTTCAAATGTGCCTGATTCAGTTCAAGAATTACAAACCGCAGATGCACAGATAATGCCTAGAAAAACTATGAATGTCCCAATGAATATGGTCCCTACTGAAAAGGTCGAAAGAGCTGCAGAAAGAGTGATTATGGAAGGGTTTATTTCAGAAACTCTGAATACTCAGATTATTGAACAGAAAGTACACCAAGCACTGAAAGGTGAGAGAAAAATGGTATTTACAACATCTGCAGCCCAGGATAAAATAAATATATTTGAAAATGGGATTTTTCAAACCTGCTCTGAGGAAGCAGCAGTAATTAAAAATATAGAAAACATGGGGGAACATATTAACACAGGCCCTGAAAAAGAGAAACAGCTTAGTGTTTTAAATTCAACATGTGAACATGAAGAAATTAACTGTCCCTGCTGTTTAAATAATGAAAATGTGAACCAGTGTCATGAAAAAGAATTAATTTCCCTGAGTAAGGAAACAGCTGCATGTGCATTAACTACACATAATGGACTGACAGATTTGTCTCAAAAATATGAAAATGATGTTTCAGGAAGTTTTCCATTTCAGAAAAGTTTCATGGTACACATGGATGATGAAGCAAATGAGAAAATGTATTCTTCAGAAATGCAATTGCACCTTGCAGAAATAAAATATATTTTCAAATGCAATGGGTTTGAGAAATTAGGAGACAAATGGGCACGAAAACATGAGAAGAAAAAGAAACGACCAGACCTAGCAAGGAAACTGGATAAGGAAAAGAAGCCACCAGATTTAGTTGAGAAAAATAATAAACAGAATGAGGGAGAGGCTTTTGCTTACTCATTGAGAGAAAAGGTGGGAGAAATGTATGTGCATATGCCACAGAATAAAAGTGAACTTGCAGCATTTCTGAACACAATCCCACAATTGAGAGACACATTTATGCTGTGGTACCCACAAGTTGATGGATTTGATGAAATATTGAAAGAGTTGTGCATTAATTTGGAAATGTTCTTTTATATTGCCATGCTGACTAAATTGTGGTTTGAATCTAAAGTTGTTGTTCAAGGGCCAGGTGAGGAGACAGTGAAAATGGTTTGCATGAATGCACCATCATTTTCTGTTGTTATGGAGGAAAATATAGCAGTGATTTATTTCCTAAAGGGCAGAGTGCTAGCAAAGGATGTTGATTGGGTACAGATTAAAAGAACACAGGATGGAAGTAAAGGTGTTTTGGTTTGTGCAAATTCAGGTATGGATGTTGTACTGCTGGAAAATGTGTCCTTTTGCCATCTTTATAACAGATTTGAGCATTGGAAGAAGAAAACTAAATTTAAACATGATGCACAAAAACATGGAGAAATGCAGGTGCAAAATATGCCAGTTAAGCAAATGCAAATGTCAGTTCAGAAACAGGTACCAATGGCAGAAATTTTTCAAGCACAGATGGTCCCACAAAATATGGAAAATGCTAAAATTAATTTAAATGAGTTGCCCAGAGTAAATGTGAATTGTTTCCAGAGACAAAAACAGAACCCAGTCCAACAGGTTGCTCTGTTTGCAAATGAGAGTTTTAACACTCACAATTCTGAATTTACCAATTCCATTGTGAGGGCAGTGGAAAGTCCAGATTTAGTTGCAGGAGTTTTAAAGAAAGAAATTACAAACCAAGTATTAGAAAATTGTGCACCAAAATTAGGCCCATTTGAGGAAAATTGCAAAACTGTTGCCTGTGACTCAGGCCTACCAGAAAAACAATTATTTTGCAAATTAAGCAGCACAGATTACTGTACACCAGATAATGCTATTTTTCAGATTCCTGATGAGGATGTACATTTTAAAATGGCCCAACAAGAGACAGCTGTAGCATTGTTTTCAGAAAAGAGACTTGAAAAATTACCTTCTGCTTTGGAAAAAATATTAAACACAGAAATAAGAGAGTTCACAGAGAAGGATGCCAGGCTAATAAAATGTGCTGAACATGTCTTATTAAAATTTGAACCAATGACATGTATTCAGGAACACAATCAGTTGCAGGAATTTTACCAATAAAAGGATTTTTGATGGAACTGATTGGAAGTTTGTGTAACTTTCTGATCACAGGTTCACAGAAAATAAATGAAAAGAACAGAATAGTGCAGGAGATTAAAAGCATATTTTTTCCATGTTGTCCTGTGGTACCGAATCCAGCCAATATATTTTTTCACATTCCATGTGGTGAAGAATGGCTTATTTTTATTGATTTTTGCCAAGTTCATGTCACAGTGCCATTGCATGAGAATAGTCAGGAGTACTGTCAAAAAGAAGATGAATGTCTGGGACACAAAATTGGAAAGGAAGGTAGAAAGGTGTCACCAGAGAGAGTGGAAATGATTTCAAAGAAAAATCCACCTCAAATTCAGAAAGAAGTCAGGACATTTTTGGGAATGGTTAGCTGCTGTAGAGAGTGGTTACTAAACCTTTCCCTAGTGGCTAAGCCTTTACTGAGGCTGACACACTCAGGTGTGTCTGATCCGCTTCCATTGGACAACAACTGCACAAAAGCATTCCTAGAGTTGAAAGAGAAAAAATGGCGCGCCCCAGCACTAGTAATGAAAGTTTATTTGAAAGAAAATACACTAATTTGCAGTGAGAGGGAGGGCTGCGCTCTCTCATTGCTTATTCAAAAAGATGAATGTTTTCAAAGGTCTGTGATGTATTGCCCAATGGCCTTTGACCCTAACTTCACAGAAATGTCAGCAAATGAATTGGATTATGATGAAAATGAATATGAGTGTCTAAATATCATGAAAATATGCATAAAGCCAAATTCAGACTTGAAGGATGAACATCTGAGTCAGCCCAACAGTGTCCTTTTTGTAGATGGCCCAAGTTTGAAAGGTGACACATTAAAAGCAGCACATGCTGTGCTCCTTATACATGATGTTGTCAAAGCTTCATGGCTTTTAGTAATTACCCCAGCCCAAAATTCGAAATTGATTGCCCTTACCATAACATGCAGTATATCTGCTCAATTGGGAGTCACTGTTGTCATGGGAGAGAGAAATGCTAATTCAGTTGCACAAAATTGTGTTCTGTTAGCATATACATTCTATGGAATCTTCACAGTTAAGTTTAAAGAGGCTCAAGAAAATGTTTTTGAAGCAGCACAACAGGGTTGTATCAGAACTGTTTTTGAGAAAAATGACAACTGCAAAGTGACAAATGTGTTATTGCAAAGACTGATGCCCAGGTATAAATTGCCAGTTTCTCTGAAATCAGATCATAATGTGGTCTCAAAGATAATGAGTGCAGAACAACAGATTGGACAAGAAATGGATTGTAGCTATCTGCCTGAAGTGTCACGCATAATAAAGCAACACAATGGCAGCACTGAGTTACCTTTTGCAAAAGACTGTGTTTCAGCAACACTAAAGTGGCTTGAAAATGCATATGCAAATGCACTTGTGGAAAACACTGATGAGAACACTAGCCATGGCTGTGTAGGTCTGGTTGATGTACAGTGTGCAGTTTCTCACCAGATTGCAGCTGCTACACAAGATCTGCATAATGGATGGTGCAACGGTTTTGATCTGAGAGATGTTGTGGTGAAACATCTGAATCTGATCAAAGTGAAAATAAGAGTGAAAGGCCTTGGTTGAAAAAGTGCAAAGGATTGATGGTGCTCTGTCAGAGTTTCTCAGCACCTAAGTAGTCCAATTTGCATGGAAAGTATGAGCCATACTGATGACAAGCTGATGACAATGAGTAAAGAAATGCTGAAACCGTCCTGTTGAATTCCTTTTTTATTATTTTAGTTACTTATTTTAAAGAAGACTAACTGTTCCAAGAAGCTACTTACAGATCTCTGCACTAAAACATTTGAGCTTGGCTATATATGATCTGATTACAGACCAAACTTATGTTTTGCCTTAGAAATAGAAGTAACATTCTTTATGCTCAGTTTTGCAATTAAAAAAATATATATATATATATATATATATATATATACTGTCACTTGTGAAATGAAATATGTGTGATGAATTATAAATCATTTTATTATGATTTGAATTATCAAGAGGGTGGATTGATGGAGCAGATTTCATCTGCAGTCATGCATTGTTTTATTTTTTGTGCTTCAGACAGGCTGCATTTAAATTGCCACGCACATTTTGGTGCAGGTTAAAAACATGGCACATGAAAAACATGAAAAGTGAGGCCTATTCACTTCAGACTGAAAATGCTTTTGCTGAATTAAATTAACATGTGTTTTTTTGCAATGTAGAGAAAAAGTGGCTTTTTACCTTTGAAGATTTTTAATAGAATGTGTTTCTCTCTTCCCAGCACATCCATGTAAACTAAATGTATTATTCCTGTCTTAATAGACTTTGACTTGTTGCATATTTTGATAAACATTTTCAGTTAATAACACCTCTTTTTATAATGTGTGTGAATTAATAATGCACTTGGGACACATAATGGACGGATTTACATGAAATTAATATTATCTTTGTGTTTGTTTTATTTTTGGGGCCTACACAAAACATGGCTGCCTGTGAATCCATCAAGGCTTTGACTTTCAATTTAATGAGAAGGGAGCATGCGCAGACTGTGGCAGCTTTCCTCATGACAAGAACAGCGTGAACTGCACATTCTTGTCATTCTGCCAATGTACCAGTTAGTTAAAAGTATCCATCTACTGCGCTGAGAAGGAAGAAGGATGAATTAGATTGAAACATTTTTCCTAGTAAATGTTGCAAATGTTTATAAATGTATTTATTCATGTATGCTTCTTTTGTTAGGACTAGTGAAGTCAGGTTTTTAGAATGAGTCAGGGAAGTGTGACCTCATGCCTTTATGACTGACCAATCACGTAAGGTTCTCCTGAAAAATGTTACATCTTTGTGTACTCTGCCAATAATTATGGTATAAATACTGTCCTCTCTGGATGGGAGCCACCACTGCCACTTCTTCTTTTTCTCAGCTCAGCTGGCTTATATGGGTTAGGTACGAGAAACGTCCCGGGAGATTGCTGAAGGGCGGGCTTGCGTCCGAGGAGTGTCAGGGGGAGGTTTCTTGCTTCCACGTCATATCTTGGCACTTTATGCCACATTCCTTTGAGGCCTGTGAAGGGCGGGCTGCTTTCCTCTTTAGACACAGACAGACAGAGAGTGCAGTGGATCAGGATAGATGCTAAACTTTAAGTTCATGTTTTGACTAATTAATTAGGTCTAAAAGATTTATTTGTCTTATGCATTTATTTCTCTTAATGGGAGATTTTTTGCCAACTATTTAATTATTGATTAGCTTTGCAAGACTATTTTTCTTAGAAACTCTTTAAGAATTGTGACTGAAATTTTGCGCCACATTTTCATAACTACATGTAATGCTTATATGCAGACTGTAATGTGTTCTGTATTATTGATATTTTTCCTGTTTTCCAAAATTCTGTAACCTAATTGATATTTTACTAATGAATAAAGGGTCAGAGAAAAATTAACTTTTTGACTAGAAAATAAAACCCTTTAAAATAATCAACAACTCTCTTTATTTGCTTACAATAATAATTGCATTTTGACTGTTCATCTTTATTTAAATTTCTCCTGATGGTAATACATGGTGTGAAGGGCCCAACACCTTTTGAGCGGTAAAATAGAGGTAGCATGAGGGTTTTGCATTGAGAAACTACCAGAAGAAATTACCGCTCTCCATCACTATAAGTGGTGCCCAGAGTGAGGAAAACACATGATGAATAGTGTGGTGACTGAAAAGCAGTGCTAAAACTAAAGTGCAAAGTGAAGTTGTGAAGAAAAAATTTAAAATTAGGCAAGGAAGAGAAAAATACATTTATTTAGGTTCTCTTCTATCCTAAGGTAAAAAAGTGCGTAGTGGTGTAAACAAATAACCACTATTTTAGATGTAAGGTCGACATGTTTCTGCAGACTAATAAGATCCACATGGTATCTGGCTGCTTCCTCAGGACCATTAGCGCTACTGCTTATATAGAAAAAGTGTGAAGAAAAGGAAAAAATTAAATATCACCTATTTTATAGTGATACAATCTTTCTCCTGACAAATCAGCAGGAGAGAAAAGTCCCACCTCACCTGGCTACAGCGCAGGTAAAACAGGGCACCGCTCTATCCGTCGGTACCCCGGGCGTCCCTCTGGGCTGTCACCAGGGCTTCCCTCTGGGCTGTCACCTTCCATATCACCACGTGGGTTTTCCACTAGTACATACAGCTGCTGACCCCTTGCTACCTGTCCAATCAATATCTACATTTTATACAGGGAGCACTTGCACTGTGGCACTGGTTGGCGGTGGCACAGTGCTCTGAGCAGCTAACACCAGCAAAACACATGAGGCTCAGCAACAAAAAGTGGAAGGGAGACTCACCCAACGTGCCAGGTCTAACATCTACCATCTTAAAATAATCATAGTGTGTATTTTTTTGTCATTGATGGTCTTGTGGTAACTCTATATAAAGTCTACTTATGTTTGATAGAAAACCTGTGTGGTGTCCATTTGTAGTGTTGTCACTGGGTTACTGTATGTGGTCACAACTGCTTAACTTACAACGCCTCTGAAGTAAAGCCCTTCTGCTCGTGCCAAACAACCAAGTGGGTGAGCAGGGGTTATTTTGGGAGTGTAATCCCCTCATCCTGACTAGAGGAGAGGGGCCCTATTTGTCACTAGTACCTACCTGTGCCAACTAGAGACCCCCAAATCCAACACTCATAATCTGAGTTTTTGAAAAGTATCCGGAGTTACCATTGAGCCCCAGATGCCTCATGACAAAGGCACACATCTCCTCCAAGCAAGGAGTTTATTGTTTGAACCACTTTTTTTTGTGAAGTAACGGAGACTACAACTCCCAGAATGCACTTACGTATTACATGAAAGTACAGGCATAAATATTCGGGTGTTCACTCTACGTGAATATTTGGTACCTCCCAGGGCATTGTGGCAGAGAAGAGTAGAACAGTTAATGTGCAAGGACGTGCATTCTCAGCCTCTTTCTGCAGATTGTGAGTCCAGTGAGATCTGGGATAATCTGAATCTCTCTCAAGGAGATTTCACTCAGTTTTATCAGTTTCATGGAGAAATGCAATGAAGAACAGGGGGTACAAGTCCAGCGCCCCAGTCTCTGGTGTCCTTGGATCACTGTACTGGCCCCTGCCTGGTCCTGCAAGAGAGGACGAACCGGGTGTTTAGTCAGGCCTCTCAAAGAGAGCGAGAGTGGGCTCAGTATCCAGGTCCACCAGGCCCCGGCTCAGCATCCTGGTCCTCACCTTACTCCGGCTCATGTCCTGGTCCTCACCAGACTCCGGCTCACATCCTGGTCTTCACAAGGCCCTGTCTCATGTCCTGGTCCACCAGCCTCTGGCTCAGGCCCCAGCTCACATTTGGTCCACTAGGCCCCTGCTCACATCCAGGTCCCCACCAGACCCCGGTTCACCCAGGTCACGTCCTGGTTCACACCAGGCCCCGGCTCATGTCCTGGTCCTCACAAGGCCTTGGCTTATGTCCTGGTCCTCACAAGGCCCCGGCTCACGTCCTAGTCCTCACAAGGCCCCGGCCCATGTCCTGGTCCTAACAAGGCCCCGGCTCCAAACCTTGTCTTCACCACACCTCGGCTCACATCCTGGTCCACCAGACCCCGGCTCACATCCTGGTCCTCACAAGGCCCCATGTCACGTCCTAGTCCACCAGGCCCCGGCTCACGTCCTGGTCCTCACAAGGCCCCGGCTCAAATTCTGGTCCTCACAAGGCCCTGGCTCACGTCCTGGTCCTCACAAGGCCCCGGCTCAAATTCTGGTCCTCACAAGGCCCTGGCTCACGTCCTGGTCCTCACAAGGCCCTGGCTCACGTCCTAGTCCCCCAGGCCGGAGCTCACGTCCTGGTCCTCACAAGACCCTGGCTCATGGCCTGGTCCACCAGGCCCTGCCTCACATCCTGGTCCCCACCAGGCCCCGGCTCACGTCCTGGTCCTCACAAGGCCCTGGCACACGTCCTGGTCCTCACTCAACTCCGGCTCAAATCCTGGTCTATAACAAGCCCTGCCCACATGCTAGTCCTCACTAGACTCCGGTTTCACATCCTGGTCCCAACCAGGCCAAGCCGGAGAGGGAGATCAATTGGTTGTTGGCCAACAATGCCACCTCAAACAGGAAGCAGACATATGCAAATCAGCTTTAGACTCCTCCCAATAGGAGCAGTCCAGCCTGAAGAGCCAATCCAGATTCTTTCTGAACCGGAACAGAAGCAACCCAAGACTGGTTTTAGCCTATTTGGGCCTCGACTGTAGGGTGCAGCTTGATTCCAGTGGTGCAGCACGCACGGGACCCACATCTGGGCTCTGACTGTAGGGTGACGCTTGATTCCAGTGGTGCAGCGAGCTCGCGACCCACTTCTGGGTCCTGACTGTAGGGTTCGGCTTGATTTCAACAGTGCAGCAAGCACAAGACCCACATCTGGGCCTTGACTCTGAGGTGCGGCTTGATTTCAGCGCTGCAGCCAGCACGGGACCCACATCTGGGCACACCTGTCGTGTTTAGGAATAAGCAAAATGATGGGTGGAATGTTTGAGTTCATCCCAGGCTCTGGTTATTACTCTTGTACACATCGCCCCGCAACCTTCTTGTTCCTGCCCTCCGTCGCACCTCAGCGTGCAGCCATTCATAGCGTTTCACCCAACATTACTTCCAGATATCTGCTCCAGTAGTCGCAGCAGTTCTAACTCTAATGATCAGCCTGTCTCTCTGTTCCTGATGTTCACCAAACTAACTGAGGTCACGGTGAACAAGCAGCTCACCAAATACCTTGAGTCCCACCCACTTCTGCACAAAGTCCATCCAGGGCTCCCACAGAGCTCTCTGCAGAGACCGTGCTAGCTAAAGCCACGTGGGATATTAGAGACATTATGTATGGGGGTTGGGTGGTGGGGGCTCTGATCTGATTAGATCTATCAGAAGCCTTTGACACCATCCCCCACTCCATTTTACTGCAGAGATTGCAGATGGTGGGTCTTAGGGGAAAGTGCCTGCTTGATTCTTATGCTTTTTGAAAGATCCGACCCAAGCAGTGGCATCAGCTAACTTCAGATCAAAAATCAAACCCTCAGACGATCACCACAGGAGCCCCACAGGGACTTGTTTTGAGCCAAAATCTTTTCAATCTTTACATGGCCCACTTGGCCAGCCTGATCGAGTCATTCAATATCACCTCTACTCGATGATAAACAGATCATTAGAGTAGAATTAAATACAGATAAAATGTCCAGTAATTTCGGAGATGCCGCCAGGAAGTCGCTGATTGGATGAGCTCAAATCCCTGGCTCTGAACAGTGAAAAAATGGAAATAGTAGTATTTGGGTCCAGAGCTTCATGGCACAAGGGTGGAGGCCGTTGTTGTTGGGAGCTCTGTCTACCCCATTCTATCAGGACAGCAAACTGGGAGTTTGGGTGAATTCGTATCTGTCCTTAAAAGGATACATTAATATAATCTGCTCTTCAGGCTTCTGACTGCTGAAAGGTATCAAACAAATACTTCCGTTCATCCCTGCTTCATCTAGGAAGGACCTGGTTCTGGTTTTGATTCTATCAAGAAGGAATTTCTGCATCTCTTTTCTCTTATACGTAGGCATATCTAAATATCGCCTTCATAGATTGCTGCTGCTACAAATACAGCAGCTGGGCTGGTTCTGAGGTAAAAAAAATCAACGTCGATCTCCAACAAACTGGTCAAATTGTACTGACTTCCTGTCCTGAAAAGATGTCAATTTAAAGCACTTTGGGGCATATGTATCAAGCCCTTTTCCCGTTCGCCTTTTCCCGGCCCGTTTGTGAACGGGAAAAGGACTTTTGGGATGTATCATCCCAAAAGGGCATCGCAAATTAGATGTAAGAAGGTTGAGACGTTTTCCTTTCGTCGTGGAGCAAAGCTGCTTGTTGTAGGGGACTACTATCTCCACAACCAGTACATGACACTACTAACTAGAGTAGTCAGTTTCCAGTAACGTGTCCCTGAACACCTACTAGCTCTTCCTTCTATGTTTGTGTTCTGAGCCCCTCCTCCTCCCCTCGGACCCACCAAGGATGATTGGTCTCTGTGTGAAGGCGCTTTCGTGTACTGGATTCATGTGAGGTGCCGAGCCCATTTCAGGTGTCTCCCTTGTATCTACGCAGCCTCTAAGGTGCGCTGTTCCATAACGTTAGTGACAATCTGCGTTCTCTCCTCTCACTGCATGTCCCGCCGCTGCTTTTTAGAGTCACTCCTCGTATTGAAATTCTTTGTAAAGCAGATGAGCCTTGTAGGGAAGACTATAATCTCTCTGACACCACTTTGTACGTAATATCCCAAACCTGGACCCCCAAAAAAACAAATGACTGCATGATTTACTATATGGTGATACTTCCTTGAAATATTGCTCATTTTGCCCATGCTTCAGTCCATATGAAACTAGTCTTTGCTTTCCCACCCTCTTGTCAACACAGTACCCTGGATCCCGCCAGCTATTACATGCTCACCTGTCGAGAACTTACAGACAGAATAGAAGTTTTTCTGCTGGTGGACACTGAACACTTTCTGTTAGTAACTCCACTCGGTGCAAACCCATTGGTGCCTGTCCTGTGTTATTGAATTGTTTGCATTAGATTCTCCTTGTGCCTGGCCTGTGATATTGCATTGTTTGCATCAATCCAAGTGCCTGGCCTGTATTATTGCATTGTTTGCATCAATCCTAGTGCCTGACCTGTGTTATTGCAGTGTTTCATCAGACTCTCCTAGTTCCTGGCCTGTGTTATTGCATTGTTTGCCTCAGATTCTCCTTGTGCCTGACCTGTGTTATTGCATTGTTTCCATCAGATTCTCCTCGTGTCTGGCCTGTGTTATTGGATCGTTTGCATAAGATTCTCCTCATGCCTGTACTGTGTTATTGCATTGTTTGCCTCAGATTCTCCTTGTGCCTGACCTGTGTTATTGCATTGTTTGCATCAGATTCTCCTCGTGCCTGGCCTGTGTTATTGCAGTGTTTGCATCAGATTCTCCTCATGCCTGGCCCGTGTTATTGCATTGTTTGCACCAGATTATTTTTGTGCCTGACCTGTGTTATTGCAGTGTTTCATCAGACTCTCCTAGTTCCTGGCCTGTGTTATTGCATTGTTTGCCTCAGATTCTCCTTGTGCCTGACCTGTGTTATTGCATTGTTTGCATCAGATTCTCCTCGTGTCTGGCCTGTGTTATTGCATCGTTTGCATAAGATTCTCCTCATGCCTGTACTGTGTTATTGCATTGTTTGCATCAGTTTCTCCTTGTGCCTAACCTGTGTTATTGCATATTTTGCATCAGATTCTCCTCGTGCCTGGCCTGTGTTATTGCATTGTTTGCATAAGATTCTTTTCGTGCCTGGCCTATGTTATTGCATTGTTTGCATAAGATTCTCCTCGTGCCTGGCCTATGTTATTGCATTGTTTGCATAAGATTCTCCTCGTGCCTGGCCTGTGTTATTGCATTGTTTGCATAAGATTCTTTTTGTGCCTGGCCTGTGTTATTGCATTGTTTGCATACGATTCTCCTTGTGCCTGGCCTGTGTTATTGCATTGTTTGCTTCATATTCTCCTTTTGCATGGCTTGTGTTATTGCATTGTTTGCATCAGATTCTCCTTGCACCTGGCCTGTGTTATTGCATTGTGTGCATCAGATTCTCCTCGTGCCTGTGTTATTGCAGTGTTTCGTCAGACTCTCCTAGTGCCTGCTCTGCGTTATTGCATTGTTTTCATCAGATTATCCTGTGCCTGGCCTGTGTTATTGCATTGTTTGCCTCAGATTCTCCTTGTGCCTGACCTGTGTTATTGTAATTGTAATTTAAATTTGTAACGCGCATTATCACCCAGAGGTCTCTAAGTGCTGTCAGAGCACACATGGACTAGGTGGAGAGAGGGAAGGTAAGGCTGCTAAGTAGTACCCCATGCTTCCAAGAAGAGCACAGTTTTGAGCTTCTTCCTGAAGGGAAGGAGATTCATTTCCTTGTGTAGGCTCACTGGAAGGCTATTCCAGGACAGGGGTATTGCGGTTGAGAACGCTCACCCTCCCACGGAGGACAGTTTGAAGCGGGGGCAGACCAGAAGGGTGGCCTCTGCTGACCCCAGTGTATGTATGTATTGTGCACTTATATAGCGCGAACTGCCACCCAGAGGGTATCCTGGCGCTTTGACATTACTGAACCAGCTACATAGACCCGTTATTATGTTGTTCTAGGGAAAAGATAGGTTTTTAGATTTTTCTTGAAGGATGGCAGGTCCTTCAAGCTTCTCAAGGACAGGGGGAGGGAATTCCACAGCTTAGCAGCCGCGTGTCCGAATGATCAACCCCCCCCATCTGTAGCCTATGAATCCTCGGGACCACCACAAGATATGCTAAGGAGGAACGCAAAGCTCTCACTGCGTGGTACCAAGAGAAGAGGTTATGAAGCATGACTGGGTCTTGGTCATGTAGAGCTTTAAAGACCAGGCAGGATGATTTAAAAAGGATACGCTGCTGGACTGGCAGCCAATGGAGGTCTTTAAGTGCAAGGGAGGAGGAAGCAGCGAGCGGCCTGGAGAGAGCTAACTTCGCAGCCATATTTTGAATGCGCTGCAGCTTATAGATCAAAGTGCCAGGTGCCCCTAGAAGCAGTGCATTGCAGTAATCTATCCTGCTAAGGATAATGCCACGCACCACCTCTGGCCTAGCCTGGATCGGAAGCAGGGGGAGGATTTTCCACAAGGTACGGAGTAACAGCATACATGTGGAGATAGTTTTGTTAACGAAGCCGTCCGACTGAAGGTTAGAGTCAAACATGACTCCGAGGTTACGGGCAGAGTCCACCGCCACCACATTGCCCAAGGAAGAAGAAGGCCAAAGGTCAGTCGGTAACGGACGCGGAACGCGATCCGAAGAACAGTAGAGTACCTCGGTCTTAGAGCTGTTAAACTGGAGAGAGTTGTTTTTCAACCAGTCGGCAGTGGCAGTCATACAGCAATGAAAGGTCTCTGTAGACACCGCATCTTTTCCTTCAAGGGAGAAAATAAGCTGGGTGTCGTCGGCATAGTTAATCACTGAAATGCCAAAAGATTTGATCAGACTGATCAGGGGGCAAAGATACAGGTTGAACAGAATGGGACTGATCGCAGACCCTACTGGGGACCTAGTGTCCTACTGGGGACCTAGGGGACAATGCGGTCCTTGATTTAACTTGGGGCTTTGCCGTACAGGGTTTTGTGTGTAATGCAGAGACCCTTAAATTTAATTCTCTGCCTGATTAGGAGCCAATGGAGATCGCGTAGCAGGGGTGTGGCGTGTAGTCTTGCTGCGTCGTTCATGACAATTTGTAGTCCGTCCAACAGTTGTTGGGGGAGACCAGCGTACAGGGAGTTGCAGTAGTCCAGACACGACAGGATCATTGCTGAGACCGCTCGTCTGAGCGTGGCCAAGGTGAGGAGTGGAGACAGTTTTCGCAGTTGTCTCAGGAGGCCAACACAAGTACCTACGACTGTTGAGACTTCTTGTGTCATAGAACGTTTGGCATTGATTTTGATTCCCAGGCTTTTCACGGCCACTGCCGGTTCAGGAAAAGGCCCAAGTTCTTTTGGCCAGAAGAGGTCATTACATGGACTGGAAGCTGAGGTAACCGCCAGTACCTCTGTTTTTATAAGGGTTTTTTTTAATGAGTTGGCTGACATCCAATTAACCATGAATTTTAGTATGCTTTGCATTCTTACATGTGCTGTTGGAGAGCTGTCGATTTGGATAATGATTTGAGTGTCGTCGGCATAGTCCGACACTCCATCTGGTTTAGTGCAGAGATCAAGGGCTGTAGATAAGCGTTAAAGAGGAGAAGTGAAAGTGCTGATCCTTGGGGGACTCCGCATGAAAGGGCTGCTGGGTTGGATACCAGATTTGCCAGTTAAACTCTCTGAGAGCGTTTTTTTAGAAATGAAGTGAGCCAGGCATGGGCTGTGCCCTGAATGCCAAGGCCCCCCAACCGCGACAGTAGTTGGTCGTGGTTGACCGTGTCAAATGCCGCAAAGAGGTCTAACAGCACCAGGGCACAAGGCATTATTTTGTCTGCCCTGAGTCTCAGTTCACCCAGCACGGAAAGCATGACCAATTCCGTGCTGTGATGGGCCCTGAAACCAGCCTGATTGAGTTCGAAGAGGTGTTTGTCTTCAAGATGACGGGAGAGAAAAGGGAGACCATGCTGTTCAGTTACTTTGGCAAGGAAAGGCAGCTGCGATATTGGTCTAAAAATCTTCAGAGTCTTAGTGCCAGCGCCTGGTTTCTTTATAAGCAGGATAACACGAGCCTCCTTGAAATTGGCAGGGACAAGTCCTGTTTCCAGGGAGCGATTAAGTCTTCATCGATTCCTGGAAGGGCCATCTTGAAAATCTTGGGTGGGCAGGGATCCACTGGTGACCCTGATTTCACCCGCCTGGTCAGGACTGCCAGGGACTCCTTAGTGAGTAGTGGCAAGGTGGTTAAAGGATGGGCAATCATAGGGGGTGGGGCTTGTGGGACAGGGGAGGCTCGGGGTGCGATGAACTTCCAACAGGAGATCCTTTATTTTCTTAGTAAAAAAAGACTGAAATGTGTGGCAGTCTTCCTGGGTAAAGTAGGGTTTTTGCCCCTTATTTTTCCTTAACTCATTCAGGACCTTTAAAAGTTTCTTTCTGGGGTTTGCTAGCAGCAGCAATTCTGTCCTTATAGAATTCAGCCTTCCGTAACATGATGGCCTGTTTATAGGCAGTGAACGCTGTTGCGTAGGCAATCTGGGTGCTAGGTTCATAATCATTACGACAGGCTCTCTCGCTCTGGCAGAGATTGTTTCAGTAACCTAAGAGCATCATTGAACCAAGGAGCACCTTTGCCCTTGTCCAAGATTCTCACCTTATGTGCGTTCTTGCATTGATTGCATCAGATTCTCCTAGTGCCTGGCCAGTGTTATTGCATTGTTTGCATCAGATTCTCCTCGTGCTTGGCCTGTGGTATTGCATTTTTTTAATCTGATTCTTTTTGTGCCTGGCCTGTGTTAATGCATTGTTTGCATCAGATTCTCCTCATGCCTGGCCCGTGTTCTTGCATTGTTTGTGTCAGATTTTCCTAGTGCCTTGCCTTCGTTATTGCATTGTTTACATCAGATTCTCCTTGTGCCTGGCCTATGTTATTGCATTGTTTGCGTCAGATTCTCCTCATTCCTGGCCTGTGTTATTGCATTGTTTACATCAGATTCTCCTAGTGTCTGGCCCGTGTTATTGCATTGATTGCATCAGATTCTCCCAACGCCTGGCCTGTGTTATTTCATTGTTTACATCAGATTCTCCTTGTGCCTGACCTGTGTTATTGCATTGTTTACATCAGATTCTCCTCGTGCCTGGCCTGTGTTATTGCATTGTTTGCATCAGATTCACCTAGTGTCTGACCTGTTATTGCATTGTTTGCGTCAGATTCTCCCAACGCCTTGCCTGTGTTATTGCATTGTTTATTTATTTTATTTATTTGTTTGCAAAGTTTTATAGAGCGCGAACAAGCTCCTTACGGATATCAGAGCGCTTTACACACAGATGGGATACCAAGAACTGAGGAATAATAATTAAACAATTCAATTAGTGCAAAGATGAGCCAATGGTTAACAATAGAGTCAAGGCAAGGTAGTAAAGGTGCATAGGTGGTCAGGCTGGACATAGTCATGCGAGGAAAAATGAGTCACAAGATTTCTTTAGTCTATATTCAGGTGAGTTTAGCTAAGGGGAGTGATTTTACTTCTTTTTTGAAGGATGCCGTGGATGAGATAAGTCTGATTTCTGGAGGGAGGGCGTTCCAGATCCTGGGCGCCATCCCTGAGAAGGAGCGTTTTTATGTATTTTTCTTGTGGAATCTTTGAGGTTTCAAAAGAAGATTTTCTGCGCTTCTTGTGGTTCTTGAGCCACCCGAGATTGTCAGTTTCCGAGCGAGGTAACTGGGTGAGTTGTGGTGTATAGCCTTGTATGTCATGCATGCGATTTTCAGGTGTATTCTAGCTTCGTATGGCCGCCAGTTCAAGGATTTTCGGTCGGGAGTGATGTGAGAGCGTTTTTTTGAGCCAGTGATGAGTCTCGCTGCAGCATTAATAGAGGCTCTTAGGGGTGCGGTTGTCGATGTAGGGAGGCCACAGAGGGCGACACCTCCATAATCTACTCGAGGGATAACTAGGGCTTGGACTGCAGTCCTGAAGTCATTGGCTGGAAAGAAGGGTTTCAGCTTCCTCAATGTGTTGATTTGGAAATTAGCTCCCTTCGTTGCAATGCTGATATGATGCTACATATTGAGATTGCAGTCGAGGGTTATGCCTAAAGATTTAGCTGAGTCCACGATGGTAGGCTGCACGTTGAATGCAGTGAGATGATTCAGCCAATCCTGAGTGATGTGGACTTTGTGGGGAGGTGCTATTAGGAGGAATTCCGTTTTTAGAGCGTTAAGTTTGAGATGATTCTCTGCCAGCCAAGTCTGTGTGTTCCTAAGCGTTGTGTTGAGTAGTTTGATGTCTTCAGGGGTGTGTATTTTAAGGTAGAGTTGGGTATCGTCTGCGTACATGTGAAATTGCACATTAGATGCTTGAAGTAGTGCGGTGAGTGGTTCCATGACTAGGTTGAACAATGTTTGGGATAGGGAGGATCCTTGTGGAACACCTAGTGTTACTGGAACGGGTGTGGACATAGTATTGTTAATCTTAAATTTCTGAGTCCGATTATGTAGAAAGGAGGTAAACCACTTGAGTACTGTCCCTGATAGACCCATTCTGAGACTCAGCAGATCGAGTAAGTTCTAGTGTTTGACCGTATCAAAGGCTGATGAGAGGTAGAGTAGGATGAGGAGGGAAGTACCGTTCTGATCAAGAATTTGAAGCGCGTCATCAATTATGTGTGTCATTGCTGATTCCGTACTGTGGCCTGATCGGAAGCCTGATTGGTGTGATTTGAGGAGGTCAAAGTACTCGATGTGTTTTGTCAGTTGGATGTGTACACATTTTTCTAACAATTTGGCAAGGGTAGGGATATTGGAGATAGGGCGATAGTTGTTCAGATCAGTGGGGTCTGCTGTGGGTTTCTTTAGTATGGGCGATACTTGTCCCACTTTGAGGGAGTCCGGGATACATCCTCGTTGAAGTGAGCTATTAATTATTTTGGTCCAGAGCGGGATGAGCAGTGGGATGAAGTCTTTTACTGCGTTTGCGGGTAGAGGATCAGTGAGGTGATTGGAGGGCTTCAATGTGCTGAGAATCTTGCCTATATATTCTTCCGAATAAGTTTCGAAGGAAGACCATGTAGCATTGTTTTTTACATCGAGGGGCGCTTTGCTATGTGGGCTAGAGTGTAGGCTTAGATCAGTGAGGAGGTCTTTCTTGATGTTGTCTGTTTTTAGACTAAAGAAAGTGGAGAATTCTTCATAGGTCGGTAGTGTGCAAGAATTGTTTTGTAGTCGTTGAGGTTCATCCTTGGATTGAGTTTTGATAAGCTCAAACAGTTTTTTGGAAAGCATCAGAGGGGAACATGGCGGCAGCTAGTTGAGCTGCTGCAGCGCTCCGGTCTGAGTTTCCCGTCCGTTTCCTCTCTGCTGGTGCAGGAGGTTTTTCTAATGACCCAAATGGGCTGCTTGTGACTGACTCACCCCAAGTCTTGATCCCTTTGTGTTACTTCGGGGGGTTTCTTTGTTGCTGCTTCTAAGCACGGCGGTGTCCTGGACTGTGGAGGTCATGCGCGCCGATGGGGCGTGCCGACCCTACACATCGCTTACAGCGTTCACGGCATTTTCGGCCGTGCTCCTCCCGCCCTCTCAGTCTGAGCAGCTTGAATACCGGCTATTCGAGCCGATCCCCACGCCAATATCGCTGATCCCTTCGTCCCGTCAACCGCAGCCAGTGCCTACGCAAAGAACAGGGCAGGCGGTTTCAAGTTTGCAGTTGTGGAAACAAGCAGCGCTGGAGCTCTGTCGTGGGAGAAAGACCCGCAGCCTCCTTCCAGGACCCCGAGGCGGCTCTGGGGGGTCCGGTCCCGGTTGTGGCTCGAGCTCAAGCTTCTTTACACGTACCGGTAAGGAGCAGTTGGAAAGGGTCGAGGAGGAGGCTATTATAGTTGGTCTTGGGCGGGCGGCTGCAACGGCCAGACTTTGCACCATCGGTGGCCCAAATGTCCGGAGTCAGACTCCGAGTCAGCAAGGGGGCCAAACCACTCAGGGGGTCGAGACAACACTTGGACACACAGACGATTCCGGCTCACCGCTAGCGCAGGACAATTCGCTTAAATTAAACGCAAAGCAGATTTACAGAAAGGAGGGAGAGGTTACTACTTGGGGAGAGGAGACCAACGATATTGGAACACCAAGGCTAGAGCCAGGCACTAGGTTAGAAAATCCTAGTAACAGCAGCTACCAGGTGCTGGCCTCATGTCAAATAGCAGCTGGTATTTCCTCAAAGAAGAAGATATCCTCTTACCTATCGGGAGAGGTAAAAGCAAAATGAGACTTTACCTGTAAAACAACAAAAAACCCTAAAGTATCCAAATGGCAGCCAAATCTGGATCCAAAATAACACCGTCGCTACGCTCCTATTTTAGGGCAGTTCTGCAGATATTGCGTGTCTCAGATCAGCAGCTCCTTGTGGATACCTCTCTTCCAATGGCTTCATTGAGCCCCCAGGAGGCCATCGTAAGTATCCCAGATACCGAAGAGTCAATCAACCCCATAACAAATGCAAGACAGGATGCCGGGGGTGATGGGCTTAGTAGTAACCCTAGTGAGACCTTGTCCCCCCCACATGGTGCCAAGGATACAGAAGGAGTTGAGGATATGGCTGAGAGCATGGGGGAGGCCATTATTAATAAGGTTGGCCCTTCAGATGTGAGCGAAAATGGAGTTGGGGTTGCCCCTCCTGTTCTTATCACAACTCAGGTAGTAGAACCCCCATACCACACTGGGTCGCTTTTACCTACATTGACGCCGCCTATAGCTATTCCTTCACCTAACTTCCATATGGCACCAACAGATGTGGACGAGATCTGGGGGGCAGCAGCCTTTCCAGATACTAATATCGATAATGGAGTCAATCCAGCTCTGACCTCCTATTTACAATCAATGTTCTCATCTTTATCAGTAGACATCAAGAAGGGATTTGAGGCATCATCTTCCATTCAATCTGAAATTCGTAATTTTTGTGAGTCCTTGAATAGTAAAGTGGACGCGCTGTCATCAAGAACAGAAGGACTGGAAGATACAGTCTCTGGTCTTTCTCTACACCTGGATGAAGCCAAGACCGACATTGTGAAGCTTAGGAAGGAGGATCTGATTCTGTCAGAACGTATCGAGGCACTGGAGAACAATGCTCGTCGCAGCAATCTCCGCATCCTTAATGTTCCAGAGGGCAGCGAGGGGTCAGACATTAAGTCATATATCATTCAGTTACTAAAAAACTCCTTGAGATTAGATCAATCGGTGGAAGAATTGTCAGCTGATATCCAGCGGATTCATAGAGACCCCTTCAGGAGGAATCCTCAAAGAACAAAGCCGAGGAAAATATTAATCAATTTCCATACCTATACTCTCAAAGAGACTATCTTAGGTTTGGCCCTCAAACAGAAGTCTTTGAGTGGGAAGGGTTTCAACTTTCAAGTTAGATCTGACCTCTCGAGGGCTACGCTAGACAAACAATGGGAGTTTGGTAGAAGGCTTGAAGCTTTCAGGAGTTAGGGGGCAGTTGCCCAGTTGGTTTTCCCGGCAGCCTTAAAAGTCATGCATAATAATACAATGCACAACATCAGGTCGGTACAGGCTGCTGACGAACTGCTGTTGGGAAGAGGAAACGATAAAGATAAAAGTAAGGGTTCATCAAGTTAAACTAAGAAAAACCAGTTGGAGAGTAGTAGAAGAGTCTGCTTAATCTTAAGTGGTGTAGAAGGTATAAATAAAAATAAATAATAAATAAATAAATAAAATAAAAAATATATAAATAAAAACAAATTAATAAATAAAAACAAATAAATCATTACACATATTTTAGGTTACAATAAGTAATTAAAATGATTTAGCATTTCTAACGTATATGATTCTGTTTCCTCTCTCCCTGAAACACCTATGATCTTTTTTCTTTATTTCTTCCTCTTGTTAGGTATGATTAAAAGATTAAGCTCATATAAGACCGGAACTCAGTAAGGGGGCTATCTTCTGGACTATCCAGATAGATAGAGAAGGGGTTTCCCATGGGTGGGGGAGTGTGCGGGGGTGCACGGGGGGGGTACCAGGGGGTAAATTTTCTTTAAAAAGTCCTCATTTATTGCCCAGTCTTATTTTTGTTTGTTTCTGCTTTGGAGAATTATGCATTTGAAGGCAAACATCAGTGCTAACACTAAGGGTCCTAATGTTTGGGATACAAGCCGTCGGGTGAAGGAGAGGATGTTTTTATGGCAAAGATAAAAAATTCTCTCTTGGAATATAAACGGTCTGCGCACTAGTCCAAGAAAATGGAAAATATGGCACTATCTGCGTGACTCAGACGCTCAGATTCTTGTAATTCAGGAGACCCATCTTACAGAGACTGAGATCTCCTCTGTCGTTAAAAAGATCAGATGGGTCGACATCTGTGTTTCTACTACACAATCCTTAAACTCCAGAGGGGTTGCGATTATTTTCAAAAAATCGTTAAAAGCAAGGGTGCCGCTCGCAGCCGTCTGTGTCTGTGTCTGTGGAGAGCATTATTTGGCGTTACTGAGGAGGTGAACTCTTCATCTTGATCTACTACTGTTGCCTTCAGGGAATCAGAGACTTTGCAATCAGACTCACCAGTGAGCGCGGGACTGCGAGTCCCAGCAGGCAGAGCGCCGTAGCCACCAGGCGCACCTGCAACTCTTCCCGCCCCCTCCCACCTCAGCACCTGAAAACGACTCGCAGCCACCGCTTCGCGGGAGCCGCTCGCAGCCATCTGTGTCTGTGGAGAGCATTATTTGGCGTTACTGAGGAGGTGAACTCTTCATCTTGATCTACTACTGTTGCCTTCGGGGAATCAGAGACTTTGCAATCAGACTCACCAGTGGGCGCGGGACTGCGAGTCCCAGCAGGCAGAGCGCCGTAGCCACCAGGCGCACCTGCAACTCTTCCCGCCCCCTCCCACCTCAGCACCTGAAAACGGCTCGCAGCCACCGCTTCGCGGGAGCCGCTCGCAGCCATCTGTGTCTGTGGAGAGCATTATTTGGCGTTACTGAGGAGGTGAACTCTTCATCTTGATCTACTACTGTTGCCTTCGGGGAATCAGAGACTTTGCAATCAGACTCACCAGTGGGTGCGGGACTGCGAGTCCCAGCAGGCGGAGCACCGTAGCCACCAGGCGCACCTGCAACTCTTCCCGCCCCCTCACCCCTCAGCACCTGAAAACGGCTCGTGGACCCCGCTTCGCGGGAGCCGCTCGCAGCCGTCTGTGTCTGTTTCTGTGGAGAGCATTATTTGGCGTTACTGAGGAGGTGAATTCTTCATCTTGATCTACTACTGTTGCCTTCGGGGAATCAGAGACTTTGCAATCAGACTCACCAGTGGGCGCGGGACTGCGAGTCCCAGCAGGCGGAGCGCCGTAGCCACCAGGCGCACCTGCAACTCTTCCCGCCCCTCCCCCCTCAGCACCTGAAAATGGCTCGCGGCCACCGCTTCGCGGGAGACGCTCGCAGCCGTCTGTGTCTGTGGAGAGCATTATTTGACGTTACTGAGGAGGTGAACTCTTCATCTTGATCTACTACTGTTGCCTTCGGGGAATCAGAGACTTTGCAATCAGACTCACCAGTGGGCGCGGGACTGCGAGTCCCAGCAGGCGGAGCGCCGCAGCCACCAGGCGCACCTGCAACTCTTCCCGCCCCTTCCCCCCTCAGCACCTGAAAACGGCTCGCGGACCCCTCTTTGCGGGAGCCGCTCGCAGCCGTCTGTGTCTGTGGAGAGCATTATTTGGCGTTACTGAGGAGGTGAACTCTTCATCTTGATCTACTACTGTTGCCTTCTGGGAATCAGAGACTTTGCAATCAGACTCAACAGTGGGCGCGGGACTGCGAGTCCCAGCAGGCGGAGCGCCATAGCCACCAGGCGCACCTGCAACTCTTCCCGCCCCCTCCCCCCTCAGCACCTAAAAACGGCTCGCGGACCCCGCTTCGCGGGAGCCGCTCGCAGCCGTCTGTGTCTGTTTCTGTGGAGAGCATTATTTGGCGTTACTGAGGAGGTGAACTCTTCATCTTGATCTACTACTGTTGCCTTCGGGGAATCAGAGACTTTGCAATCAGACTCACCAGTGGGCGCGAGACTGCGAGTCCCAGCAGGCGGAGCGCCGTAGCCACCAGGCGCACCTGCAACTCTTCCCGCCCCCTCCCCCCTCAGCACCTGAAAATGGCTCGCGGCCACCGCTTCGCGGGAGCCGCTCGCAGCCGTCTGTGTCTGTGGAGAGCATTATTTGGCGTTACTGAGGAGGTGAACTCTTCATCTTGATCTACTACTGTTGCCTTCGGGGAATCAGAGACTTTGCAATCAGACTCACCAGTGGGCGCGGGACTGCGAGTCCCAGCAGGCGGAGCGCCATAGCCACCAGGCGCACCTGCAACTCTTCCCGCCCCCTCAGCACCTGAAAACGGCTCGCGGACCCCGCTTCGCGGGAGCCGCTCGCAGCCGTCTGTGTCTGTTTCGGTGGAGAGCATTATTTGGCGTTACTGAGGAGGTGAACTCTTCATCTTGATCTACTACTGTTGCCTTCGGGGAATCAGAGACTTTGCAATCAGACTCACCAGTGGGCGCGAGACTGCGAGTCCCAGCAGGCGGAGCGCCGTAGCCACCAGGCGCACCTGCAACTCTTCCCGCCCCCTCCCCCCTCAGCACCTGAAAATGGCTCGTGGCCACCGCTTCGCGGAGCCGCTCGCAGCCGTCTGTGTCTGTGGAGAGCATTATTTGGCGTTACTGAGGAGGTGAACTCTTCATCTTGATCTACTACTGTTGCCTTCGGGGAATCAGAGACTTTGCAATCAGACTCACCAGTGGGCGCGGGACTGCGAGTCCCAGCAGGCGGAGCGCCGTAGCCACCAGGCGCACCTGCAACTCTTCCCGCCCCCTCCCCCCTCAGCACCTGAAAACGGCTCGCGGACCCCGCTTCGCGGGAGCCGCTCGCAGCCGTCTGTGTCTGTGGAGAGCATTATTTGGCGTTACTGAGGAGGTGAACTCTTCATCTTGATCTACTACTGTTGCCTTTGGGGAATCAGAGACTTTGCAATCAGACTCAACAGTGGGCGCGGGACTGCGAGTCCCAGCAGGCGGAGCGCCGTAGCCACCAGGCGCACTTGCAACTCTTCCCGCCCCCTCCCCCCTCAGCACCTGAAAACGGCTCGCGGACCCCGCTTCGCGGGAGCCGCTCGCAGCCGTCTGTGTCTGTTTCTGTGGAGAGCATTATTTGGCGTTACTGAGGAGGTGAACTCTTCATCTTGATCTACTACTGTTGCCTTCGGGGAATCAGAGACTTTGCAATCAGACTCACCAGTGGGCGCGGGACTGCGAGTCCCAGCAGGCGGAGCGCCGTAGCCACCAGGCGCACCTGCAACTCTTCCCGCCCCCTCCCCCTCCCCCCATAGCACCTGGAAACGGCTCGCGGCCCCCGCTTCGCGGGAGCCGCTCGCAGCCGTCTGTGTCTGTGGAGAGCATTATTTGGCGTTACTGAGGAGGTGAACTCTTCATCTTGATCTACTACTGTTGCCTTCGGGGAATCGGAGACTTTGCAATCAGACTCACCAGTGGGCGCGGGACTGCGAGTCCCAGCAGGCGGAGCGCCGTAGCCACCAGGCGCACCTGCAACTCTTCCCGTCCCCTCCCCCTTTTGTATATAGGAGAGCCCATATCCGCGCACGCGGGATGCGCGCGGGCGTGCGCCGGGCTAAGCCCGGGCAAAGGGTGGGCCCTCTGAGGCTGAAAAGGCTGGTGCGGTGCGGATCTCTGCTCCATTTGTTGTGGGTTTTATCCCTTCGTGTGGGTAGCACTGTGGTTAAAGCCCCCCGAACACATTAAGTCATGACCGCTAAGAAATTGAGGTCTGGGAGACTTTTGGTAGGTAGGTCTTGCTCAAAAACTAAGTCTAACCCTCTGCGAAATAAGGATGGCCAGGCTTCTTTGGTAAAGGGAAATCCCAGTTATTTAGTTTATGGGAAAGAGGCAGAGAGATAGTTCTCAGGCTGGTGATGAGGCGGTACATTATGTAGAACATAGGGATATCGTTCCATCTCTCCCTACTCTTGCTCCCAAGAGGGGGGACTGTATAGACGCCCCACATGAGGAGTTGGGGAAGTCTTCAACTCTATCAAAAATGTTGACGATAGGTCAGCAAACCGTTGTCCCTTTAAATAAATTTGTCCTGTCCCCTGCCCATAGTCTACCTGCCCCAAGAATAAACTCATCTGATGTTATAGTGCATAATAAAATGTTAATCCCGGGTGAATCCCTAATTCCCCTAGAGAATCCCTCTGGGGTGGTACAAAATATCGATGCCTCTGGCCCTGATCTAGATATGGACTTATGCAATAGATATATAGAGGATGTAATTGATAAGTCATTAGATTCAAGGAAATCCCCGGTGTTATCCACGCCATCTGGGCTCCAACTTTTCAATAGTACTCCCTCCAATAACTCTCTCCTTTCTATGCCCCAGTTAAACATTTCCTTTAGTCCACAATTTAATACAACAAATAATGACCCAAATGGGCCTATTAGACAGGAAAATCCAGTTTCAGAAACATTGGTTTGCCTTGAACATCTGTTAGCTTCTATTCTGTCTTTGTTGGAAAAGTTTGTTGGGGGTTCCGACTGGGTTTTGGAAACTGTTACTTTAATACTGAAGGTTTTATTAGAGAGAAAGGGAGGGAAGGATACTAGCCTAACTGGGTTTGTTCATCCCCTACTGGAAAAAATTGTAACTAATGTATCGGTACAAACTGATTTACTGGAGAATCCTCCAACACTAGATATAGAAAAGGCACCGTCAGATCAGTGGATTTCCCCAAAAAATAGGGTATATGTTATTAAGAATAACTGTGTGTTGGAGGGTGTTTCCGATATTGAACCTATCTGTGTCCCGGAAAAAGGAATATCCCAAGAGCTATTTCCCATTTTCTGTCCCCCCACTAAAGATGGAATAGAGGAGGTTTCGACGTTATCTAACAAGGGAAAGTTAATGCATCCAAAAAAGAATGGTGGAAAAAGAAGGAAACAGCTGCGTAGATTTGCAAAAAAAAGGCGGAGGAAAATTAATTTCGAAAATAACCTCAATATTACAGACAATGATCAGATTGAGGTGACTCGGGTAGAAAAATCGTTGCATGAGACATCGGCCCTTCCAGTCATGGATGCTGCTCCTTTTTTTCCCCATAAATCTTTTCAAATTCCGTCTCCTTCCATCTCCATGCAGCCTATACTAAGCTTTTCTGGTCCGCCCCCTGTGGGTTCCGCTAATATAATTCCTTCTGTGGAGCCCATAAATCATGTTGTTCAAGAGCCAGCAAGCCTTAACCCCTCAGCGAGGCCATTCCCTGTTTTCGCAGGAGGGGAGATAGAATTAATTAGGCCAACCAAGAAAATTGAGGTGGAAAACATTGATACTTTTATTTTAGATTTCTTTCCGCTATTTGATTCGGATTTCATCTTTAATAGATCTACACTACTCCCATGTTTTCATGAGACAGATGGTTTGAAATTGCTTCAGACTAACGATATAGATCTAGTAAAAATCATGAACACTGAAGCTGGGTCCTTAACTAGCGTAAGATTTTATTCCAAGTTAGTGGTTAACCTTATACTCCAAAAAACTGAAAGTTTCCAGTGTAAAGGGATAGATGTTATGCCTTTTCTGGTAAAACCTCAGACTAATAGATTAATGGGTAAGCCTTGGTTTTCTCATGCTGGAATTGGAAGTGGGGTGATCCCCCCTGACTTTGAAGATCTAAAAATTAGTATAGTAAAAAATGGGCGGCAGGTAGAATATTTTAACCCCCCCCTTTCCCACTTTCAAAGCGCTCATGTAGAGGCTGATCATCAATGGAATTGGCTGCCCGGAATCCTAGCTAGTAAATCCTCCCAAAAATTTCAATCACAACCGTATCTTTAACAACGATTTCAGGATTGTATCCTGGAACGCTGCAGGAATACGAAATTGCCCCGAAAAATTATCACTTTTACTCTCCTTAGACTTTAGTGTTATATGCCTTCAAGAAACATGGTGTATAGAGAATTTCCCAATAGGGAGGGATTATTTTGTTTTGGAGGGCAAAGCAAGTCCTTCTAGGAGAGGCCATGCTAGAGGGGGTATAGCATGTCTTCTGTCCTCCAAGATACATTGGAACTTTTCCAATTTTTTAGACCCGAGTAATTTATTTCAAGCAGTCACGTTATTTGACTCGCCTAACTCCAAAAACAATCCAATCATACTAATAAATGTCTATATTCCACCTGATGTCTGTTATAATGAAACCTTAGTTAGGGTTTTCACCTATATTAAATCACTTTTGATAAAGGATGTCTCCCCCTATATAATGATAGTAGGTGATTTTAATTGTAAAGTATCCAATTCTAGTTTGGACATCTTTCGTAATGACCATAAAGAAAATTCCCTACAGATACCTCAAACTCTTTTCCCCGGGAATACAAAAACAACAAAGAGAGGGAAATTATTTCTTAAAGAGCTCTATGAAATAGATGGAGTTATAGTGAATGGTAGGCTTCCCTCAGATACGCCTGCAAACTATACGCATAAGTCCATCACTGGTGAATCTATTTTAGATAATGTGGTGGTAGATATGCTAACCTTTATCCTTCTTAAGGACCTTACGGTTACCTATACTCCTCTCAGTGACCATAAAATTATTACTATCTCATTAGATTTAAATCCCCCTCTTATGGATCATTGGTCCCTGGATAGTAATCTGGTCAATTTTGGAGCCCATAGTGGAAGATGTTTCTGGAACTCTAAAGCTATCAAGGGCATTAAGTACCTTTTAGACATGGCAGTAGATGATGTGTCCAACTGGAAGGGTTCCGAACTAATCTGTTTCTCTAACTTCCTGAATAGGATATTATTGGTTGCTAAAAAACCATCAAAGAAAGCCCATATTAAAAAACTCCCTATTTCTCAGAAGTTACTTAACGTAGAAATAAACAAACTTATAAGAGAACAATATCTGAGGTACTGCCCTTTAAGATATCAGAGACTGGCGTTACTAAAAAGAACGAGGACAAGGCTAAAAATTAAGCTAAAAAAGGAAAATGAGGACTCAGTATGGATCAAATTGCGGGAGGCGGTCGTCAATGGCCAATCTAGACGATTCTGGTCCCTGATCGGGGAAGGTTGTGGTCATAGATGTAGATCCTTGCCCGTCCCGATTGGAGAACAAAAATGGGTAGAATACATCCTGAATTTGTATGCTGGAAATGAAAAGGTAATAGTTCCCAATAGGAAAAAAGAGAACAACTCCAGCCTTGCTCCTCCCTCGGAAAAAACTATCGAACTTGCCATTAAAGGTATGCGTTCGTCCGGTGCAATGGGCCCTGATGAGCTCCCCATTTCTGTATTAAAACAGAATAGTGACATCTGGAGTAAGATTCTTTTTCCAGTGTTTAGTTTTTGTTTTCTGCATTCCGTAATCCTTCCCTCCTGTAAAGGTAGTATACTGATACCCCTGTACAAGAAGGGTGATAGAAATGTACCCCAAAACTATCGACAGATTGCCCTCCTTGATGCTGTTGGCAACATTTTTTCTAAATGCCTCCTGCAATTAATTAATGATTGGGTAGATGAGAATAATATATTGCCCCTTGAGCAGACGGGGTTTCGAAAAAAGCATGGCACCTTAGATAAATTGACCGCTTTACACGTTTTATCGGAGAAATACATCAAACTTCGTGGAGGGAGATTATATGCAGCATTCATAGATTTCTCCACAGCTTTTGACAAGGTGGATCGCCCTTTGCTGTGGAGAAAGCTAGCGACCCTAGGCATGCCTCCCATGCTTCTAAACTTGGTCCGGGAGCTTCACTCCGACACATGGTGCAGAATACTCATGGGAGGGGAAAGGGGTCTCTCTCAAGCTATCCCATCTGCCAACGGGTTAAAACAAGGGTGCCTGTTGGCCCCACTATTGTTTTCGTTATATCTATCTGACCTCCCACAAGCTCTTTCCTTAAGTGATGGCATTGCCCCGTCTTTGGGGGGAAAACCGATAGTATGTCTGTTATATGCGGACGATATACTAATCCCGGATTTGACCCCCACGGGATTGAATAATCGGTTACAAGCGCTCCATGTATTTGCAGAATCCCACCATTTTTACGGATAAATGTAACCAAGAGTCAATCAATCAATCAATCAAGACATTTATAGAGCGCACTACTCACCCGTAGGGTCTCAAGGCGCTGGGAAGGGGGGGTGCCGTTACTGCTCGAACAGCCAGGTCTTGAGCTTCTTCCTGAAGGAGAGGTGGTCTTGGGTCAGGCGCAGGTCGGTCGGGAGGGAATTCCAGGTCTTGGCGGCCAGGTAGGAGAAGGACCTTCCTCCTGTTGTCACTCTTCGGATGCGGGGGACGGCGGCGAGGGCGTGGCTGGTTGATCTGAGGTGGCGCTTGGGAGCGTAGAAGTTGATTCGGTTGTTGAGGTAGCTCGGGCCTTGGTCGTGTAGGGCTTTGTGTGCGTGGGTGAGGAGACGGAAGGTGATTCTCTTGTTGACGGGGAGCCAGTGCAGGTCTCTCAGATGTCCGGAGATGTGGCTGTTTCGTGGGATGTCGAGGATGAGTCTGGCTGGGGTGTTCTGGATCCGCTGGAGTCTCTTCTGGAGCTTGGCGGTGGTTCCGGCGTAGAGGGCGTTGCCGTAGTCCAGTCGGCTGGTGACGAGGGCCTGGGTGACAGTCTTCCTGGTCTCAGTGGGGATCCACCAGAAGATCTTCCGTAGCATGCGCAGGATGTTGAAGCATGACGAGGAGACGGCGTTGACTTGTCTGGTCATGGAGAGGGAGGAGTCCAGGATGAAGCCCAGGTTGCGTGCGTGGTCCGTCGGTTTGGGTGCGGTGCCCAGGGCGGGTGGCCACCAGGAGTCGTCCCAGGCGGAGGGCGAGGAGCCCAGGATGAGGACCTCCGTCTTGTCTGAGTTCAGTTTCAGGCGGCTGGTCGTCATCCACTCGGCTACATCTCTCATCCCTTCGTGCAGGTTGGTTCTGGCGGCGGCGGGGTCGTTGGTCAGGGAGAGGATCAGCTGGGTGTCGTCGGCGTAGGAGATTATGTTGAGGTTGTGTTGGCGTGCGATGGCCGCGAGGGGGCTCATGTAGATGTTGAAGAGGGTGGGACTCAGCGAGGAACCTTGAGGGACGCCGCAGATGACTTCGGTGGCCTCTGACTTGTACGGTGGTAGGCGGACTCTCTGTGTTCTCCCGTCGAGGAAGGAGGTGATCCATTCCAGAGCCTTCTCCTGGATTCCGATGTTGCCGAGGCGCTGCACTAGGGTGCGGTGGCAGACAGTGTCGAATGCCGCGGAGAGGTCCAGGAGGATGAGGGCCGCTGTTTCTCCGTTGTCCATCAGGGCTCGGATGTCATCGGTGGCAGCGATGAGGGCGGTCTCGGTGCTGTGGTTGGCTCGGAAGCCAGACTGTGAGGAGTCGAGGGATCCATTTGTCTCGAGGAAGGCGGCCAGCTGTTTGTTGATGGTCTTTTCGATGACTTTGGCCGGGAACGGGAGGAGCGAGATGGGACGGTAATTCTTGAGTTCGGTGGGGTCCGCTGTAGGTTTCTTGAGTAGAGCGCTGAGTTCGGCGTGCTTCCAGCTCTCAGGGAAGGTGGCGGTGTCGAAGGAGGTGTTGATAATGTCCCGCAGGTGGGGTCCGATGACCACGTCGGCCTTGTTGAAGATGTGGTGAGGGCAGGGGTCGGTCGGGGATCCGGAGTGGACGGAGTTCATTGTGCGGACGGTGTCTTCGGTGCTGATCGGAGTCCAGGCGCGGAGGGTGGTGGTGGGTGGCGTTGCTGCGGTTGTGGCGTGCGTCGGTTGGGTGCTGAAGCTGTTGTGTATGTCCGCGATCTTGTTGTGGAAGTAGGCGGCAAGGGAGTTGCAGAGGTCTTGCGATGGGGTGATGTCGTTGTTTCCGGCGTTGGGGTTGGAGAGCTCTTTCACGATGTTGAAGAGTTCCTTGCTGTTGTGTGCGTTGTTGTCCAGCCGGTCCTTGTATGCATTTTTCTTGGTGGCGCGGATCAGTTGGTGGTGTTTCCGGGTGGCGAGCTTGAGGGTGATCATGTTGTCCGTTGTTGGTTCCCTTCTCCATACTTTCTCGAGGGCTCGGCAGATCTTCTTGGAGCTCTTGAGTTCGTCGGTGAACCATGGGGCTTTTCTGCTGCCTGGTCTGCTGGGCGGGGTCCTCAGAGGGGCGAGTTCGTCCGCGCAGTTGCTGATCCACTTCGTGAGGTTGTCGGCTGCCTGGCTGGGGTTCACTGCGCCGGCAGGAGGGTGCTGGCTCAGGGAGGCGGTGAGTTGGTCGGCTGTGATCTTGTTCCAGCTTCTTCGGGCAACCTGTTGCTGGTGGTGGTGGATCGTCGTTCTTTTGAAGGTGAAGTGGACGCAGCTGTGGTCCGTCCAGTGGAGTCCTGTTGCGTGGCTGAAGGCGATGTCTTTGCTGGATGAGAAGACGGCGTCGAGTGTATGTCCGGCGAGGTGGGTGGGTGTGGACACCAGCTGCTTGAGTCCGAGGTTGGCGAGGTTGTCGAGCAGGGTGATGGTGTTCCGGTCGCTGTTGTTCTCCAGGTGGAAGTTGAGGTCCCCGAGGAGGATGTAGTCGGCGGAGGGAAGGGCGTGCGGGCTGATGAAGTCGGCGATGTCTTCGCTGAATCGTGTGCGTGGTCCCGGGGGTCGGTAGATCAGGGTGCCTCTGAGGGTGGTCTTCGGGTCGGTGTGGATCTGGAAGTGCAGGTGTTCGGCGGTGGTTAGGGTGTCGTCGGTGTTGGTCGTGATGCGGATGGTGTCCCTGTGGATGATGGCGATGCCTCCTCCCATCTGGTTGTCGGTGCGGTCCCTCCGGGTGATTTTGTAGCCCTCTGGGATGGCGATGGCGATGTCGGGTGCTGAGGAGGCGTTCATCCAGGTCTCCGTGAGGAAGGCGATGTCGGGGGCTGTGGTGTCGAGGAGGTTCCAGAGTTCGACGGCGTGTCTGTGGACAGAGCGGGTGTTGAGCAGGATGCACTTGAGGTGGTTGCTGCTGGTGTTCAGCTTGGCGGGTGCTGGTGCAGGGTAGGTCCGGATGCAGGAGAACTTGCAGGCGTGGCAGCTGAAGGGTCCGTGGGTGTGCTTCGGTGTGGCTCGGTGACATCCTGGGATGCCGCCGGTGTTGAGTGCGATGAGTTCGGCGGTGTTGTAGGTTCGTCGGGTCGGCTTCCGTCGGTGGGGACCAGGGGTCCTGGCACTGGGCGCGGTCCAGGCGCGGACGGGCGCAGACGGGCTTACCTTTGGCGCGCCTTCGGCGCACAATCGGCGCGCCCGCTGCGCGTGCGCACGGTGGCCATATATGGCGAAGTGCGAGGGGGGGCGGAGCAGCTGGGAGGCGGGAGCGGGGAGGGTACAGAAGGAAAAAAGGGGCGGGGTTAGCGGTGGTGGCGGGAAGCGGGGAGGGAAAGACGACTACAAGCAGGAAACAGAGCAGATTAACAAGATTTTACCAAACAATGACCACAACAACAACAACAATGTACAAACCAGGGGCACAGGGCAAAAGCGGCGCCTAGGAGCCTGTAGGACAGGCGAGCACGGACCACGCTGCTCACAGGCAGGGGGCGTGGTCCGCGGCGGCAGCCGGGCAGCGAGGCAGTCAGGCGGGGGAGGAAGGCACACGCAGCAGCTGGTGGCCGTGCGGCGCGGGGGTGTCCCAGACTGGGTCACACTCACCTGCGTCGCACGGTCGCCATATATGGCCAAGTGCGAGGGGGGGCGGAGCAGCTGGGAGGCGGGAGCGGGGAGGGTACAAAAGGAAAAAAGGGGCGGGGTTAGCGGTGGTGGCGGGAAGCGGGGAGGGAAAGACGACTACAAGCAGGAAACAGAGCAGATTAACAAGATTTTACCAAACAATGACCACAACAACAACAACAATGTACAAACCAGGGGCACAGGGCAAAAGCGGCGCCTAGGAGCCTGTAGGACAGGCGAGCACGGACCACGCTGCTCACAGGCAGGGGGCGTGGTCCGCGGCGGCAGCCGGGCAGCAAGGCAGTCAGGCGGGGGAGGAAGGCACACGCAGCAGCTGGTGGCCGTGCGGCGCGGGGGTGTCCCAGACTGGGAGAGTAAAGTCATGTGCATCGCTGGAAGGAAAAAGCAAAAATACGGGAACTTCTTTTGGAATATAGGGGGCCTTCGATTGGAAGTTGTCCAATCCTATACCTTTTTGGGGAAAATAGTTTCCAGTTCATTAAGCGAAAAAGCCCATATAACTAATAACATTCGGAAGGCCATGTCCCACGAGAGGGGTATGAATATCCTCTATAGATCTACTGGCCAGAGGCATTTTTCCTATCTTTTGGAGGTCTTTAGAGCTAAAGTCCCAGCTACCTTACTATATGGCATAGAACTACTCGAAGTGGGGAGTTGGGGTTTTTTGAACTCCACAGAGGGAAAAATTCTACGGAAATTGTGTACGGTCAATACTTTGTGCACTATAGCAGCTTTTAGACTGGAATTTGGTATACGCAGTGCATGGGTCCAGAGCTTGGCTGGGGTAGTACGCTGGGTTTTTAGTTTGGCGAAGGGTGAACCGGATACCTTAAGATATCTGATCCAAAAAGAACTTCTCGGACCCCTGAAAGAACATTCTATTATTGTAAAGAATTTTAGATCAGCAGTTAACCTCCTGAAATTAGATGAATTGTCTCTCTTCTCTTTATCTACTTATCAGCTAAAACTGACTCTAAAATTGGCCTCCTGGAATCTAAGCTTTGACTTGGATAAAGAGGCCCTTACCGCTAAAAGGGGTCCGTTTTCACCTATTGACCATTATCAAATTAGAATTCCTCAACCTTATGCTTCATGGAATATCCCCCATGGTGTACGTCGCTTTATGTTTCTTTTTAAATGGTTGAAACCTACTTGTCTAAAACTAAATATTTTTTCCTCTTCTGCCTTTCTCGATGCCATTTATAATCCGCCAAATGAGAGGTTTTGTTGCACAATTTTTAACTTTTTTAAAAGCTTCCTGAATTTATATTAGATGTGTCTTTTTGTAACCTGTTTATAATGATTTAAATGTCAATGTTGGAAGATTTTATGTGGACCTCTGTTTAGAGTTCCAAAACATAAATAAATAAAAACTTGAAAACTTGAAACTTGCAAGGCTAGTTAATAAAGTCGCAGACCCAGGGGGGAGATGGCTTATTGTCTCTGTTGTGATTGCCGGGGCTCCGGCTACTATAGTAGGTTACTATGGGCCTAATCATGATGACCCTTCAGTTTTGAAAACCGTATTCTCTCACCTGCTTTCTTATCCGGAGCCAACGATACTGGCCGGAGACTTTCATATAGTCTTAGACCCTAAATTAGATAAATCCCCAGCTAGTAGATCAATAATCCCATCTAAAACAAGGACCCTTTTACTTGACAAACTGAAGGAATTCGGTTATGTGAACATTTGGAGATTAAGATCTGGACTTTAACAAGGTGTTTCATTCCATAATTATAAATACCATCATAAGTCGCGAATTGACTACATTTTGATTAGTCAACAACTAGTTAAACAGGTACTAAACATTTCTCATCTCCCTTTCCATCTATCGGATCATGCTGCTATATGTTTAGAACTAGGTGGGCTGATGGAAAACCCTCCCAGAATCTGGTCGTTTGCCCGTTCACTACTTACTGCTCCCGACGATATCACTGTTCTAAAAGCTGAAACACAAATCTTTTTTGATAACAACATTGGGTCCGCTTCCCCAGGCTGTGTATGGGATACATTCAAAGCTTTCTTGCGAGGCCTAATCACAAACAAGGTCTCATATAGAAATAAGATCTATAGAGAAACCATCACCCTATTAGAAGCTGATATGGTTAAGGTGCATAAGAAAATATTGTTACATCCGACAGCCCTACCAGAAACCTTGAAAAGTTGGCAAGATGAGTTATCCACCCTAAAAGGAGAACTGGGTTCAATTTTGAACGCGCGAGTTCTCCAAAGATGGGAGGCCAGTAAGCTAGCACGTTTTCAATATGGAGAGGGGGCGGGGAAGCTTCTGGCCTGGAAAGCCAAAACTGATCGAGTTAGAAACAACATAGCTCAAATTGTCGTAAATCAGGTTACCTATTCAGCTGACTCTGAAATTAGAAGTGCCTTTCGCGACTTTTTTAAGGACATCTATAGCGAGGATAAACATATCGAGGCTAAGCAAGTCAAAGATTGGCTGAACAAGGTACCTCTTCCCTCTCTTTCATCTGAACAGAGGGCCACCTTGGATAGACTTATTACACAGGAAGAAGTTAGCCGTGCTATCTTAAACAGCAAAAAGGGCAAGGCATCTGGCCCTGATGGCCTGCCCTCAGAGGTCTATCGAAGCTTGTTGTCAATAATAGTCTCGCCTTTAACCCATCTCTTCAATCAGATTCTTCAGGGCGGGTTGCCACCCCCTAATTCATGGAATGACGCCTCTATCACATTGATTTTGAAGCCAGGCAAATCTGCTGCGAGTTGTGGATCCTATGGACCGATTTCTATCTTAAACGCAGATTACAAGCTCTTTACATCTGTCCTAGCAAATAGATTGGGGGCTGTGGCTCCTTCTATTTTACATCAGGACCAGCGGGGCTTTGTGAGGGGTCGCCAACTCTTTGAACTAACCTACGATCTTGTGGGGGCCATAGATATGGCGACTGTGGACTCTCTTCCTCTTGCCGTCATCACGTTGGATGCTGCCAAGGCCTTCGACAGGGTCAATTGGACATTCCTGTCGGGGGTCTTGGACAAATTCAACATTGGAGAGGGTTTTTGTAGAGCGATAAGGTTACTTTACCAGAGGCCCACCGCTTCTTTGTTGGTTAACAGTAAATTGTCAGCCCCATTTAACATCACTCGGGGCACCCGGCAGGGCTGCCCCCGCTCCCCTCTCCTATTCGACTTATATATTGAACCCTTTGCCCAGCGGCTAAGGGACGATTGTGACATCAAATCTTTTTCTTATGGGGGATGGGAGAGGAAAGTTGCCCTGTACGCGGATGACATTCTCATCTTTTCATCAGACCTCAGTACCGCCCTCCCCTCTGTAATTCCTCTAGCCTATGAGTTTGGAGAGATAGCTGGATACCAAATCAACGCATCTAAAACCGAGGTGATGCAGTGGAATGGCCCTGAGCCAGTGGCAGGGACTCAGCTGAGTCACGCTATGCGATACCTAGGTCTCACCATCGTCAAAGATATTGACAAAAAAGCAGCGCTGAATTTCTCTATGGTAGCTAGAGATTGCAGAAAGCTTATGAGGTCTTGGTCTGCACTCCCGCTTTCTATTCTAGGTAGAGTCAACCTTGTTAAAATGTCTATTTTGCCTAAAATTTCCTTTCTGTTTAGCACTCTCCCGCTTTATTTTGAGCCTTCTATTATAGCAAAACTACAAAGCGATATTAGTTCTTTTATTTGGGTTGATCGTATAGCCCGTATAGCATGGAAAAAAATCAGGCGTAGGAGAGAAAAGGGGGGTCTTGCAGCTCCAGATCTACAACTATATGCTTGGGCTTTTCAATTCTCCCATGCAAGGATGCTGCTCAAAACTCCTACAAACCTGGGAATAGGTACTATGTTTTCCGCACTACTTAGAGGTGAGGGAGTCGGCCAACACGGGTTTTTGTTTAAGTTTGGGGATCCTAAGTTTTTTAAAAAGGTGAAGCTGAAGATTTTACTGGGATTCATAAAAACATGGGTTAAGCTAAGAGGAGCCATAAAAGTGGGCTATTTTTCATCTAGGTCCCCGCTGTGGGATTCCCCGGGAAGTCCGGGATGGCTTCTCGACAGTTTGGCAACACCGTTGATGGAGGCCGGCTTGGAGGTCTGGGGGGTTTTGTTTACAAATGGCTCTCTCCTCCCTTGGGATACTTTACCAGCTAGAGTTGGGCCGGGTCTCTCCAGATTCAAATACCTACAGATGGCGAGTTGGGCCCACTCGCAGAGGACAGTTAGAGGGAGATACCAGCTGGCAGGGGATAGCAGCCTAGTGGCCCTGATGCTGGATAAACCACCCGTAAAGGAGATTTCAGTTTGGTACACCTTACTTTTGGAAGAAACAGACGGGGCCTTCAATTTACCCGATACATTGTAGGGCTTTTCCTTTATAGATCAGGACCTTGATAACATTTGGCACTCCTCTTTTAAGATCTTGTGGGACATTATGAAACCAGCGTGGTTGCGAAGGAACCATCTTTTTACCCTACATAGGGCATATTATTCACCACAGCGGCTATCCAAGTTTTCCTCAGACTCCCTGGTTCCCTGCCCTAAATCTGGCCTGTCAGCAGCTTCAGACATACACATGTTTTTGAATGCCCTCTGCTGTGCTTAGATATCTCAATTAATGAAATGATTGCAATTTTTGGAATATCCCCAGGAGTCCGAGGACCTGCCAAAAATCTTCTTTTTTATTGTATGTTATTGGCCAGAAGGGAAATTTGCAGAAGATGGAAAGAACCAACACCCCCTACACTATTAGACTGGCGCATCTCGGTGCTGCAAACATCTAAAGTTGACCTTGTAAGATCTGGCAATCCTGAAAAACGTAACTTCTGGCTTTCTTTGAATTGGAATTAGTTGATATTGACCGTGGTTTTTTTTTTTCCACTGTCCAATGATTAAGCTGCTTGGTCTATTCCCTTCCTTTCTTTTTCGATGTCCCCAATGGTTTCCCCCAACGGTTATGGGTATCGAATTGCAGCAACATCACCCTGCAAAGGTTATATTGTGTGCTTCATGGAGAGTTGTGATAATACTGAGTGTCTATATCGTCGTTTGGCTTAACGGCACTACCAGTATATCTGAGACGGTATATTCCTCTCTCTTAGCGTTTGATGCGATATACCAAGGGCGATAATGAGGACAAAAAAGAAAAAAAAGCTCAAACAGTTTTTTTGGTTGATTTCTCGCTTGGTCAAGCTGGTGGCTAAAGCAAACTGCTTTCGAGCATTTGATTTTTCTAAAGTAAGCGTTTCTTTTTTTCTTTAGTGTTTTGAGGTGCATAGCCGAAGGGACTGATCTCCAATTGCATTCCCCCAATCTCATAGCGCGTCGGTCTTCGTTAAGCAGCCCGTTGTACCATGGTTTACAGTTTTTAGAGGAAACTCTCTTTAATTGAAGGGGGTACCCTCGTTGATAATGGAGGTCGTCGACTTGAGGTAGTAGTCTGTGAGAACCTGTACGTCAGAGGCGCAGGTAGGAGAAGATTGTAGCTGGGAGAAGGTAATGAGTTGAGATTGAGTTTCTTCAGGTCTCCCTTCCAGATCTTTGGTTTGGTGGGTTGGACCGTATTAGGTTTTACGTTTTCATTGATGAAGATAATGTGGTGGTCCATGAGGTGTTCAGTAAAGGTGAGGTTGTCCCCTGGTGGGTGGTAGATAATATGTAGGGAGCATACAGGATTGCCAACGCTGTTTATGTCGAGGCAGAAGTGTTCACAGGAGGAGAATATACGGGATATGGCTCTAATTACTGAGAAGTTGCTCCGGTGAATACATGCGATTCCACCCCCTGTCTTGCCACTCCTATCCAATCTGATGATGTGGTAATTAGGGGGTACTAGAATGTCACTGAGTGGCGAGGAAGATTATGTTAACCAGGTTTCGGTGAGTATGGTCCGGTCTAGGTCATGTGCGATAATGAGGTCGGCAATGTCTGATGCGTGTTTGGGGACCGATGTACAGTTCAGGAGTGTGCATTTAAGCCAGGGAGTGACAAGGCAGGAGGAGGGGTCTAGAGTGAATGTGACTTTTTAAAGATTATTGGCAATGATACCTCTGTCGTTATGTGTGGAGGACCTGTGAGGGTTGGGGTGGATAGTAGGGGTGGGAAGGTGTGTGGGGGCTATGTGGGTCGTGAGAGTGGGATCGTAAGAGTGCAGGAGGGAGCGTATGTCGTACGCCGAGAGTGGATTGATGCTTCGCAGAGAACGAGTGGCAGAATTACGTGAGTGAATTGAGGTCCCGTAAAGAGGATTATGTTTGTGTGGAAGTAGAGGAAGGGTGGTGGGCTTGTTGGGTGAGAGGGTTTTGGGGGGTGTGGGGTGCCTGGGTTGATTCGAGATAAACTCTTTGAAGGTATGCAGTTCGTCTTTAATTTGGAGAAGAGTGGACATAATCTTGTCCAAAGTGGTGTTTGGAACTGTAGTGGAGTTGGACCAAGGTGTGAGTTGAGGGGGTTTGGCTCGGTTCGGTGTGAGATCTGATGAAGGCGAGGGAGGAGACGGGGGGGTGATGAGTAGAGGGATGGGCATATCGTAGGCATGGATGTATGGGTAGTTGGAGTGATTAGAGGTGGGAGAAGGGGTGTGGTGGAAGTGTCCAGGAGTGTAGTATGCTCTGGTGTATGAGTTGGTGGAAACATATGAAAGGGTGTAGCGTGTGTGATTAAGAGAGTTGTAGTTGCAGCTAACTGGGTAGTGGTTGCGTTTGGTAGGGGGGTGGGGAGGAGTAATAGGGGTGGGATATGTTCTAGAGGAGGGTTAGAGGGTGGTGGGACGATCATTGAGTGGTCGTGGTGGGGAGAGTTTTCATACACCACCTGGTGAACACAAGGGTGTTGATTGGGATGGGAGGGTTCAGAGTTCGAGGTGACCAAGTGGAAAAAGGAAGGAGTAGAGGAAGAGAGAGTTAAGGTGGGAGAGCTGTTGTTGTATTTCTATCTAGGACCCTAATTCGACATTCCTAATGTATGCCCTTATATGGTTATAATAAATAATCCATACTACTATTGTTAGACCTGGCACCTTGGCGTGGGTTTCCCTTCCACTTTTTGCTGTTGTGCCTCAAATGTTTTGCTGGTGTCTGCGACTCAGGGCACTGCGCCACGGCCAACCCGTGCCGCAGTGCAAGTGCTCCCTACTGTAAAGTGTACATGTGATTGATGTCCCTGATTGGTTCATTGGATTTACTGTTAGTCCCTAGTAAAGTGCACTAGGAGTGCCAGGGCTTGTGAATGCCAATACTGCTAGTGGGCCTGCAGCGCTGGTTGCGCCACCCACAGAAGCAGCCTTAAAATGTGTCTAGGGTCTGCCATTGCAGAACCTGCATGCAGTCTGGTACTGTCACCCTGGCTGGGCAAGTGCACACACTTGCCAGCCCCTAAACCTTCCCTTAAACTTCATATTAGTCACCCCTATGGTAGGCCTGAGGGCAGGGTGCATTGTAAGTATAAGGTAGAACATGCCCTGATGTGTGTGGCATGTTCTAATAGTGAATTACTGCCAAATTCGTTTTTCACTATTGTAAGGCTACCTGTTCCCTTCTAGGCCAGATGGGCTGCTGGAATTATTACACTCTATAATCCCAGCAGGCTCAGGGAACATGGTAGAAATTCGTGTTTAGTATGCCTGGACTCAGAATAATAAAATACTTCTTTTAGTAAAGTTTATTTTAATATCCTGTGTTTGCAAATGCTACTTTTAGAAAGTTAGCATTTGCTTGCCTAACCATTTCAGCCCGCCTCTGCTTGGATGTGGATCTGACTGTCTGGTGTGTGTGAGTGACAGGGCTAGGAGTTGACAGGTAGTGATTAGCAGGAGGACCCCTTAATGGGTGGTGGGAGTTTCCCCTGAATGATGCATCAGGCTGTGCCCCTGCCCCCACAATGCTGGCTCCGCCCTCCTGGGGAGCGACTGATGACTCAGCCTGCACCTGGCCCAGGAAGGACCGAAGCTTGTCAACAAAGTACTCAGGCCACTCCTGCCCTCTCAATGCCGGCTCCGCCCCCCTGGGGAGCGGCTGATGTGCCTGCCCTCACACTGAATGCAGAAGTCATAAGTACCCACAACAAGTACTCAGAGACTGGAGCAGTTATGCAGAGGCCCCCCTGGCTTGCTAGAACAAAAGAAACTGGGTATAAAAGTAGGAGCCCTGCTCCTTGTAAATTAGATCCTGTTTGTGCTACAAGAGAAACTCTGCCCGAAGAGAAGGACCTGGAAGGACTACAAGGAGGAGTGCTGACTCTGGCCTGTGTCTGGTGCCTTGCTGCCAAAGGAGAGGAAGAGAAAAGACTACAAGAGACTTTTGCTTTATTTTGAACTTTGTGCCAAACTCTGCTGAAAAGATCTCCAAGGGCTTGCTGTTGAACTTGCCCCCTGACCAGCGCTCCAGGAACAGTGAGCGCTAACCCCTGACCAAAGCATCTGCTGTGTGTGCTGCTTATCGCTGCAGCGCTGTCTGAGGAAGACGAGAGCATCAAGCCCCCCTGCACACCGTGACCGTGGGTGAGCAGATCGCCATAACAACGTGAAGCCCAGCCGCCGCTGGCCTGAACACCGTGACGGCATCTGCACCTGGCCCCACGAGAGCAAAGTAACGGAGGACCCGTCCGGTCCAAGCACCGAAGTCTACTGGGCACAAGCGCCGTAGATTCCCCCGCAAAGACGGACTGCCGCCCTTGTCATCTCCCTCGCTATCAGCGTCTGGCCTGCTGCCCCGCTGAAGGGACATCACCGCGACCGGCACTTTGGCTGGGTACGTCCCGCACTTGGGGACCGTACTGCCACTGCGCCACACCCAGCCGCCGCCGTCAGGACGGAAGAGAAGGCTGAGTGAAAAGGACCTGTGCCCCATCGAGCCCCGCCGCCCCCGGGTGACCCGTGACCTGCTGCCTCGAGCCGCAGCTCGCCTCGCCCGTCAAGGAAGCAACGCGACGTGGGACCGCTCCCCCTTCAGCCGTCCTCTCCGAAGATCACCACAAGAAGTGAAAGGTACTGTCTTTGCCCCCCTCCGCGGCGCGAGCGTCCTGCAATCTGAGCTCGCACCGCGCGGTCTGATCTCAGGCACCCCGGGAGCCTCGCAGCTGCTGTTTGCTTGGCAGCGCGAGCCGCCCCAGAGTCAGAGGCTCGCTCTGCTCTTGGCCCCCGAGGCCCCGCCTGACGCTCTCTGAGGCCCGCGGCCCCCTCTCCCCGAGTCGAGCCCCGTAGGGTGACTCATTTCGAGAGCGGAGACAGCGGGAAGCGCCTTGAAGCGCTATAAGACACTGGAACCTTTCTAAAGCTGGGCAGAAGGCCCAAAAGAGTGCATTTATTTAACGAACTGTGACTTTGTGATAAAGAATACTGGAACCTGCATTGAAGAAGTAACCAAGACTGTATTTACAAGCCTGCTTGAGATTTATATAAAGAACCTATATTTTTTTACAAATACAGTTTGGTGTCATTGTGTGGTGGGTTGGTGGTGATGGTGTAATATTGCAAATGTTTAACCCTACATGCCCCAGAGATTAGCCTAAGACTGCTTAAGCCACACTACCTAGAGGGTAAGCAGAGGTTGTCTTGAAGGTAACCCTCAGCCCTGACGAGGAAGAGAGAGGCCCTGCTTGTCGCCAGTGTTGCACTGCGCCAACCAGAGACTCCCCCTTCCTACATTGGACGCAGCGGTGAGGATTTGCGAATTTACATTTGCAGTGTTTTACCTTAGCTACTGACCATTGCATAGTGATTACAGTCCAGTAACTTAGCCACAGACTTTTTGATTTTTTTAATTTTGCTAAAGAAGAAGATCGCTAGGGTTGCAAACATGCCTGGCACAAACAGCATTGATGGAGGAGAGTCCATAGCCTCTAGTGCGCAGGGGCTAGAATGGGATGCATCAAAGCTGGATGACTACACAAAGAAGCAGTTGAGTTATTTTTGCAGGAAACTCAAGGTTCCACACGCAGGATGCAGAAACAAACCTGAGTTCTACAAGGCCATGAGAGCCTGGCTTGAATCTAGGAAGGCACCTGAGGATCAGAATGCACCTGTGGATCCTGTGAGTCTGGAAAAACCAGACAGCGTTCTTAGCTTTGGCAGAGGCCTGTCGCCAGAGGAGCTGGCAGACAGACAGGCAACCAGGGATCATGAGATAAAGATGGCAGAATTGAATTTAAAGGGCCAAATGGAGCTTGAAAGCAAAAGAATGGCCCTGGAAGAGCGAAAACTCCAGTTGGAGTATGATGTGAAAATGAGGGAGATGAGTCTAAAAGAGAAAACCTTGGATCATCCTCCCTCTGGTGGCAGCGCAATGCCGGTGCAGGTAGAGTCAAGAGTGCACATCCCCAAAGATGTAGTTAAAGAGTTCTTTAAGGGGGATGACATAGGACAGTGGTTTAGGGCATATGAGGTAGCCATGCTTTCCCACCGGGTCCCTGAGAGGGATTGGGGAGCGGGGTTATGGGGAAGGTTCCTTAGCGAAGGGCGGGACACCCTGCTAGATTTGCCCACTGAAGACCAGAGATCCTATCCCCCTATGAAAGAAGCTTTAATGACCAGGTATGGGCTTACCCCTGAAATGTATAGACAGAAGTTTAGGGGGTGTAATAAGCGGCCGGGGAATCCGTATGTGGAGTTTGTGACTTTTTTTTGCAGAGCACTGGATGGTTGGGTGAAGGGTAACAAAGTGAATGATTTTCAAGGTCTCTTTGATTTAATTGCATGGGAGCACTTGTCTGATCAATGTTTTCCTGAGTTACGCCAGCACCTGATAGATAGCAAGTTGTCCAACCCGAGGAAACTTGCTGAGGAGGCGGACCGCTGGCTCAGCACCAGGGTCCACAAGGGTCCAGTGGGAGACTCCGCCAAGGGTGGGCAGGGTCCCCAGCAGAAGAGTGGGGGGGACAAGGGAAAACAGAAAGGGTTCCAAAAAGGCCCCCAAAGTAATCCCCAAGGGGACCAGCAGAAAGGTTCTCAGCCTCCCCCACCCCCTAAGCAGAATGGGGCCCCGACAGGTCGACCTGTTCCAAAGGGGCCCTTCAATTGTTACAAATGTGGTGACCCGGGGCACATAGCCAGTGACCCCAAGTGTCGCCTGTTTGGAAAACCAGCACCCACTGGTGCTCCGCCCCGACAAGTGACCAGTGTTCACTTAGGAGAAGAAGTGATGGTCCCGGGGGGTGGAGATCCTGTTCAGATGACCCTAGTCTCACTAGGAGACAGTGAGATGGTCCCTACAAGCTACCTGCCCTCTAACACTAAAAAATATGGGCAGGTGGTTACCATCAATGGTAAGAAAGCTGAGGCTCTTAGAGACACAGGAGCCAGTGTGACTGCGGTGAGGCATCACCTGGTGTCTCAAGAGCAGGTTGTACCCCATGCCTACTGTAGGGTTGTCAACGCTGACAATTCAGAGAGTCAGTGTCCGATGGCTCAAGTTCCCTTCGAGTGGGGGGGGTCTCTGGTACTCTGCAGGTCTGTGTGAGGAAAGCCATGCCTGTTGACTGTTTGCTAGGGAATGACTTGGAGGACTCCTCTTGGGAAAAGGTGGAGAAAACGACTCACCTGAAGATGGTGGGTCTACCTGACTGGGCGTGCGTGACCACCCGGTCAATGGCAGCCAGTAGGGGTGATCAAGAGGTCCTGGGGCCTGACGGAGAGGCCCAGGAACCGGCCTTAGGGAGAAGGCGCAGGGTGCGCGGGAAACCGGCCCCTGAAGTTCCCACGGTCCAGGAGGAAGCAGACCTTGAGGGGGATGCCCTGGAGCCTACTGGGGAACAGATTGCCGAACTGGGGGACCTGCCTGAGCTGACCCATTGGCAGCAAGAAGGAGGCCCCTCCAGGGAGGAATTCTGCAGGGAGCAGAAAGAATGCCCTTCTCTCGTGGGTATGCGGCAGCAGGCTGCAGACCAGGCCAATGGTGTTCAGGCCAAAACACATTATGTGTACTGGGAGAATGACCTCCTGTACTCAGAGCCCAAGGCTGCTGAACCTGGGTCAGCCCGTGTGCTGGTGGTACCCCAGAAGTTCAGAGCCTTCCTACTGGGACTGGCTCATGATGTGCCTTTAGCAGGACATTTGGGGATGGACAAGACCTATGACAGGCTTGTCACCCACTTCTACTGGCCCCAAATGCACAAGAGCTCAGATGCTCATTGTAGGACCTGTCCAACTTGCCAGGCAAGTGGGAAGAGCGGAGGGAAGAACAAGGCTCCCCTCCAACCCTTCCCTGTGGTCAGTACTCCATTCCAACGAGTGGGTATTGACATTGTTGGGCCTCTGGACCCCAAGACAGCCATGGGCAACAGGTTCATCCTGGTCTTGGTGGATCATGCCACCCGGTACCCTGAAGCCATCCCTCTGAGGACAGTGACGGCCCCCGTGGTGGGGCGTGCACTAATGGGAATTTTCTCCAGAGTGGGGTTCCCTCTAGAGGTGGTGAGCGACAGGGGGACCAACTTCATATCCAAGTATATGAAGTCCCTTTGGCAAGAGTGTGGTGTAACCTACAAGTTCACCACACCTTACCATCCCCAAGGAAATGGGTTGGTTGAAAGATTCAACCGAACCCTGAAGGGCATGATCATGGGCCTGGAAGGTCCAATGAGGTGTAAGTGGGACGTCCTCTTACCATGCCTGCTCTTTGCATACCGCGAGGTGCCACAGAAGTCTCTAGGGTTCAGCCCCTTTGAGCTGCTGTATGGTCACCCCGTGAGAGGACCACTGAGTTTGGTAAAGGAAGGCTGGGAGCAATCTCCCAGGAAACCTCCCCAGAATGTATATAGCTACATGCTGGCCTTCAGAAACCAAACCAGGCGCTTCAGACAACTTGCTGAGGCAAATCTGGAAGCTAGCCAGGAGGAGATGAAGCGGTGGTACGACCAGAATGCCACTCTGGTAGAGCTTCAGCCTGGACAAGAGGTGTATGTCTTGGCCCCAGTGGAACCCTGTGCACTTCAGGATAAGTGGACAGGCCCATTTGAGGTTGTGGAGCGCAAGAGCTCAGTGACATACTTGGTGGACATGAAGACGCCCAGGAATCCTTTAAGGGTCTTACATGTCAACCGCCTCAAGCCCCACTTGAAAAGGTCCGAAGTGGGCATGCTGTTGGCCACTGATGATGGAATGGAAGAGGAGTCTGAGCCTCTTCCTGACCTCTTAGTGGCCTGTGAGAAGGATGGGTCAGTGGATGGAGTTAACCTCTCACCCACCCTGACCCCTGAGCAACAGGAAGACTGCCGCCAGTTGCTGGGGCAGTTTCCAGACCTGTTCTCCCTGGTTCCTAGTGTCACAGATTGGTGCGTCCATGATGTGGACACAGGAGACAGCTTACCTGTGAAGCATAAGGCTTACAGGGTAACTGACAGGGTCAGGGCCTGCATCAAGGAGGAGGTCTCCAAGATGCTTGCTCTTAGGGTGGTTGAGTCTTCCAGCAGTCCTTGGTCCAGCCCCGTGGTCTTGGTCCCAAAGGCTGCTGCGCCGGGAGCCACACCTGAACTCCGGTTCTGTGTGGACTACAGAGGACTCAATTCAGTCACCAAGACTGACGCGCACCCTATCCCCAGAGCTGATGAGCTCATTGATCGGCTAGGGGCTGCCCGGTTCCTCAGCACGTTTGATTTAACGTCTGGGTACTGGCAGATCGCCTTGACCGATGGGGCAAAGGAGAGGTCAGCATTCTCCACACCAGATGGGCATTTCCAGTTCCGGGTGATGCCATTTGGGATGAAGAATGCCCCTGCCACCTTTCAGAGGTTGGTCAACCAGGTGTTGGTCGGGCTGGATGAGTTCAGTGCTGCCTACCTGGATGACATCGCAGTGTTCAGTGGCACCTGGCCAGAACACCTGCAGCACCTCTGGGAAGTGTTGATGGCGCTGCGCAAGGCAGGCCTCACAATCAAGGCAAGCAAGTGCCAGATTGGGCAGGGCTCAGTGGTGTACTTGGGACACCAAGTGGGGAGTGGCAAGGTGGCACCCTTGCAACCCAAAATTGAGACCATCCTGGCTTGGGAACCCCCCAAGACCCAGACTGCAGTGAGAGCCTTCCTGGGGCTCACTGGGTATTACAGGAGGTTTGTCAAGGGCTATGGCACTATTGTGACCCCCTTGACAGAGCTGACTTCTAAGAAGCAGCCCAGGAATGTGATTTGGACTGACACCTGTCAGAAGGCTTTTGACACCCTGAAGACTGCCATGTGCATGGCGCCCGTGCTCCTGGCTCCTGATTTCTCCAAGGAATTCATAGTGCAAACAGACGCTTCAGAGCATGGTGTAGGGGCTGTTCTCTCACAGATGACTGAGGAGGGCTGGGACCAACCCGTAGCCTTCATCAGTAGGAGGTTACTTCCACGGGAAAGTAGGTGGAGTGCAATAGAGCGAGAAGCATTTGCTGTGGTCTGGGCGCTGAAGAAGCTAAGACCCTACTTGTTTGGGTCTCACTTCCGGGTGCAGACGGACCACAGGCCCCTCAGATGGTTGATGCAAATGAGGGGTGAGAACCCAAAACTGTTGAGGTGGTCCATCTCCCTACAGGGTATGGACTTCACGGTGGAACACCGCCCTGGCACAGATCACGCCAACGCTGATGGTCTGTCCAGATTTTTCCGCCTTAGTGATGAGGAACTCCCTGGGGAAGGGTAGTTCTCCCCACATTTCAGCTGGAGGGGACACGTGTTAGACCTGGCACCTTGGCGTGGGTTTCCCTTCCACTTTTTGCTGTTGTGCCTCAAATGTTTTGCTGGTGTCTGCGACTCAGGGCACTGCGCCACGGCCAACCCGTGCCGCAGTGCAAGTGCTCCCTACTGTAAAGTGTACATGTGATTGATGTCCCTGATTGGTTCATTGGATTTACTGTTAGTCCCTAGTAAAGTGCACTAGGAGTGCCAGGGCTTGTGAATGCCAATACTGCTAGTGGGCCTGCAGCGCTGGTTGCGCCACCCACAGAAGCAGCCTTAAAATGTGTCTAGGGTCTGCCATTGCAGAACCTGCGTGCAGTCTGGTACTGTCACCCTGGCTGGGCAAGTGCACACACTTGCCAGCCCCTAAACCTTCCCTTAAACTTCATATTAGTCACCCCTATGGTAGGCCTGAGGGCAGGGTGCATTGTAAGTATAAGGTAGAACATGCCCTGATGTGTGTGGCATGTTCTAATAGTGAATTACTGCCAAATTCGTTTTTCACTATTGTAAGGCTACCTGTTTCCTTCTAGGCCAGATGGGCTGCTGGAATTATTACACTCTATAATCCCAGCAGGCTCAGGGAACATGGTAGAAATTCGTGTTTAGTATGCCTGGACTCAGAATAATAAAATACTTCTTTTAGTAAAGTTTATTTTAATATCCTGTGTTTGCAAATGCTACTTTTAGAAAATTAGCATTTGCTTGCCTAACCATTTCAGCCCGCCTCTGCTTGGATGTGGATCTGACTGTCTGGTGTGTGTGAGTGACAGGGCTGGGAGTTGACAGGTAGTGATTAGCAGGAGGACCCCTTAATGGGTGGTGGGAGTTTCCCCTGAATGATGCATCAGGCTGTGCCCCTGCCCCCACAATGCTGGCTCCGCCCTCCTGGGGAGCGACTGATGACTCAGCCTGCACCTGGCCCAGGAAGGACCGAAGCTTGTCAACAAAGTACTCAGGCCACTCCTGCCCTCTCAATGCCGGCTCCGCCCCCCTGGGGAGCGGCTGATGTGCCTGCCCTCACACTGAATGCAGAAGTCATAAGTACCCACAACAAGTACTCAGAGACTGGAGCAGTTATGCAGAGGCCCCCCTGGCTTGCTAGAACAAAAGAAACTGGGTATAAAAGTAGGAGCCCTGCTCCTTGTAAATTAGATCCTGTTTGTGCTACAAGAGAAACTCTGCCCGAAGAGAAGGACCTGGAAGGACTACAAGGAGGAGTGCTGACTCTGGCCTGTGTCTGGTGCCTTGCTGCCAAAGGAGAGGAAGAGAAAAGACTACAAGAGACTTTTGCTTTATTTTGAACTTTGTGCCAAACTCTGCTGAAAAGATCTCCAAGGGCTTGCTGTTGAACTTGCCCCCTGACCAGCGCTCCAGGAACAGTGAGCGCTAACCCCTGACCAAAGCATCTGCTGTGTGTGCTGCTTATCGCTGCAGCGCTGTCTGAGGAAGACGAGAGCATCAAGCCCCCCTGCACACCGTGACCGTGGGTGAGCAGATCGCCATAACAACGTGAAGCCCAGCCGCCGCTGGCCTGAACACCGTGACGGCATCTGCACCTGGCCCCACGAGAGCAAAGTAACGGAGGACCCGTCCGGTCCAAGCACCGAAGTCTACTGGGCACAAGCGCCGTAGATTCCCCCGCAAAGACGGACTGCCGCCCTTGTCATCTCCCTCGCTATCAGCGTCTGGCCTGCTGCCCCGCTGAAGGGACATCACCGCGACCGGCACTTTGGCTGGGTACGTCCCGCACTTGGGGACCGTACTGCCACTGCACCACACCCAGCCGCCGCCGTCAGGACGGAAGAGAAGACTGAGTGAAAAGGACCTGTGCCCCATCGAGCCCCGCCGCCCCCGGGTGACCCGTGACCTGCTGCCTCGAGCCGCAGCTCGCCTCGCCCGTCAAGGAAGCAACGCGACATGGGACCGCTCCCCCTTCAGCCGTCCTCTCCGAAGATCACCACAAGAAGTGAAAGGTACTGTCTTTGCCCCCCTCCGCGGCGCGAGCGTCCTGCAATCTGAGCTCGCACCGCGCGGTCTGATCTCAGGCACCCCGGGAGCCTCGCAGCTGCTGTTTGCTTGGCAGCGCGAGCCGCCCCAGAGTCAGAGGCTCGCTCTGCTCTTGGCCCCCGAGGCCCCGCCTGACGCTCTCTGAGGCCCGCGGCCCCCTCTCCCCGAGTCGAGCCCCGTAGGGTGACTCATTTCGAGAGCGGAGACAGCGGGAAGCGCCTTGAAGCGCTATAAGACACTGGAACCTTTCTAAAGCTGGGCAGAAGGCCCAAAAGAGTGCATTTATTTAACGAACTGTGACTTTGTGATAAAGAATACTGGAACCTGCATTGAAGAAGTAACCAAGACTGTATTTACAAGCCTGCTTGAGATTTATATAAAGAACCTATATTTTTTTACAAATACAGTTTGGTGTCATTGTGTGGTGGGTTGGTGGTGATGGTGTAATATTGCAAATGTTTAACCCTACATGCCCCAGAGATTAGCCTAAGACTGCTTAAGCCACACTACCTAGAGGGTAAGCAGAGGTTGTCTTGAAGGTAACCCTCAGCCCTGACGAGGAAGAGAGAGGCCCTGCTTGTCGCCAGTGTTGCACTGCGCCAACCAGAGACTCCCCCTTCCTACAACTATTATAAAGAGAGAACTCTCACCTTTGAGCCAGGTAAACTCGGGAACCACAGCGCCAATCTACACACCCGATACATCCTTGAAAATGTCAGGGTGTGTAGATGGACATAGGCTACATAAAATTTAAAAAAACGTAAATTAAAAAAATTTACTTTAAAAACAAAGTAGTCCCCTGAAAGAAGCGCCGGCCGCGACGTGCGTGATGACGGGACATGGAGCGGCGGTGATGTGAGGAGCGCGGGGAGGAGCAGCCGATCAGGTAAGGCATTTACAAACACGGAAAATGTCGGGGCGGGAGGTGGTCCATGTCAGTGAACGTGTCCGTGTTCTGACAGCATTTCCAGAGAAGGAGGAGTCCCGTCAGCTGCAGCACTTCTAGCGTAGAGGAGCGGAGCAGAGCTGACCGGCTGAGGGCTATTTTAACTCTCGGGGCAGGTTGGCGTGGAAATAACATACAATAGGAGAGTCTGAGGCATGGCAGGAAAAGGCAACAATGTCATCCATTCTTCTGTACAATCCTGCATGTCATTGGTGCATTGCCCTGCAGTAGGAATTCTTGCGAAGGTGCTAGAAACTTCTTGGTCGGTGTGGTGTTACATGCTGGCGGAGCGTTGTCTACTTTGATCAGTAAACGTCTCTGTCCTCGGTAATTTGCGGCTTACTGTGTACCCGTACACCTCCCACCTCAGCCTCCAGCAAAATATGCCTGCCCCTGAGGCACACATACTTGAGTTTGTTTGTGCCGTACACTTGCTCCATTATGTGGTTAGAGCGCGTCTCCGGCTCCGGTGCACGTCAGGTGGCGGGCCCGAGACTTTTTGAATAAATAGACAGAGAGCCCAGTCCCTCAGGTCTGGTTACTTAAATACGCTGCAGCCCTATCATAGCAGGAGTATAATTAAACACACACTTGCAAAAGCCCCGTGAGATGCTGCCAAACCGCTGGCTGTCCGTTAAACAGCGCGTAGCGCATTCTAAGATGCAAGGACAAGCGTTATCACATAAGAGCATTGTGCTGCCATTAAACAAAAACACACTGGCATAGCCAGCACGTGCTTTGGGGCTGCTTTTCTCCGTTTGGCAAAGTGAAAATGTTGTCTTGCAGCTGCTCCTCTGTGCTTATATTTGGAGCAGAGATGTTTGTTTAGAGAGGAACGAGCGCTCTCTTTCAAACCAAAACTACTGAAGGCAATATATTCACCACTGACCCGGTGCTGATGTGCGTGGACGGCCCAGTCCATCCATGCCAAAGAGGGACGAGGGCCCACACCGGAGCGAAAAACCATTTGGGAACCACACACGATTGCTGCTCAAATGCGTGCCTGCCTTTTAATTGTTGCCTGCCAGGAATTATTTACATAATCCTCTTTCTGGTGTCTCTTCTATAAACGACGAGCGGTAATTTTTCGCACTTTTCGCAAGTGTTTGAAGAGTAATACCTACCAGCCACGCACAAAGACCACCCCCTCCCACTCTCACTCGAATGTGTTTTGATACTTTGGAAGCGGAGTGAGCCGAGCGGTAGATTACTAAACCTGGGCTGGCATTCAATACTATCATAATCTATACTACTATTATAAAGAGAGAACTGGGGCCTGGGCGGGCGGTTGGCCCTGCAGCCTCATTGCCCCCGGGCAACGCTGGGGCGGGCTGCTAGTATCCTTATAAAGGCATAAGAATCATATCCATATTTAGTCGTAGCCCATGCAGTCCACATTAAGCAAGGCTACTTCCCCGGACTCCTAGAAAGTACAATGAGTTCTCTAAACAAACCAAACCTCCAGCAACCTGGGAAATCCCCATGGCTTTTGTTTTGATTTGTCCTAGAACTCCTGTGAGCACTGTAAGAACGGCCAGCTCTTAGTGACATCTTTATTGACGTCTTATGTCCAACCTTACGTCAAACCCGGCCCCTTTCAGGTATAAATATACCAACGTTGCCTTAAGCAAACACACGGTGGTTTGGAGCAGAGCTGCTATCTACTTGCCCGATAGCCCAGCTGATGCGAGAGCCCACGGAAGCCGCCCCTCCCTTTTGACGCACTGAGAGAGACGCTGTCTTTTCTCCTGCCGAGAAATCCAGCTCCGGTGTTTCCAGATACCCTCGCGGGTTACTGGGATATCGAGTCCTGAGAAAGAGATACCAGACCTCCTGCTTTCTATTACCCAGGTACGGAGCTGACTAAACCCTTAAAGAGAATTCTTGATTCAGATTCTTGGCAAAACCAACTTAACTTAAACTGCTACTTACTTACTCCTTCCCACGTATTAGGCTTAGGTCAGGTACACCGGGGTAGGCGTATTTAGAAGCACCAGTTGAGTACGTTAGTCAATGTATATATGTATGTATATATTTTATCTATTTTAAAGTATCATATGGCTAAGAAACCATATCAATGCTTTTACAGTATTATTTCATAATACTCCTTTTACTGTACGCACTTTACTTCACTATGAGTATTGCAATTGTGGCAATTCATTTCTCTTGCATGAGTAAGAAGACTGCTCAATAAATAACACCTTTTATTGAAAAACGCCCGTCTCTCTATTCTCTGCACTCTGGTGAAACTAAGTATGCACGATTGACTGAGCGAAATAGCTGTCTATTGTTTTCACACGACTCTAGAGATACACTCTTATTCTGAGGGAGCAAAGTTGTCATGTTTTATGGTTGTCAGAAGCTAATCCCTTCTTGTCTATCCAGGGAAGTTAAACTCCTTGTTTATTCGAGAAAGTTTCTAGTGACCTCTGAGAAAGCTGGCAAACGTTAAGTCTAATATAGTCAGTAGAGACCTAGATTACCTCAGTCCTACGTCTAAACTGCTGTTTATATTATTGCGCAGAGCCTATTGGGAATATAGGAACTACACTACACTGTTAGAGGGGAAGAGATCTCTGATTGGAACCGGTGGGGAAAAAAACTTGTATAGTTGGTGAATGAGTGGGTTCAGTACTGGGTTGGGGGAGGAAGAAGGTGTTGTTGTGAGGCAGGGCGGAGGTAGGGGGAAGGATGGGGATGGAGGAGGGATTAGAGGTGGGGGGGCTATGGTCATTGAGGGGGATCTAACAGATTGGGTAAGGGGTGAGTTTGTTGTTACGGTCGTGCAAGTTGGAAGTATGAGAGGGTTAGGTGAAGAGCGGAGACGTGTGTTGCAGGGTAGGGTAGACTGGTTGGGTGAGGTGTAAGGCTCAGAGCTCTTTTGTGGCAGGAGGGTAAGGGGTGGGAGGGTGGAATAGGGGGTAGGAATTGTGGTGTCTGGGGTGCTAGGTGTGAGGGTCAGTTGGGTGGAAGTAGGTGGGTTAGATACATGCTCTTTAATAATCGGGAAGATATTATCAAATGGCTATAGACTACGGACCGTGGACTGAATGAGAATAGTTCCATTGTTGTAAATGGTGATGGTTGCAGTCGCATGGAAGAGTTGTGATGTAGCAGTGTAGATCATTAGACTGTGTGCAGATTTCCTAGTAGAGGAAATCGAGAATAAGACTAAGAAGGCTTTCCTCCATTGAGCTCTACGTTTAGTGTAGAAAATGATATCGGTGGTCGTGATCCCATTGTGTAGTGAGAAATATGGGTCAGCAAATGGCGTTTCTGGGTGAGATTTAAAAAAGCTGTGCTTGAAGCGTTTGACAGATTTGTTAGTGAGTTTGGGGGGGGTAAATGATTTTGTAGGTGTGAGTGACTGTGAGTTCCATGCTGAGAGCTGTGGTGTAGGTGAGGGGAGTGTGTTGTGGTGTAGGCTAGAGAGTCAAGGCTGGCTAGGGTAAGTGTTGAGTCGGGGCAAATGTAATAGGGATGTGGAAGTGGTTGAGTCAGTCTATAATATGGGCATTCTTGAATTCCAGCAGGGATAGGTCGAGCCAAACGTGGGGGGGATCTGGGGTCAGTGTTGAATAGGGGCTAATGTAATACCGATATGGAAGTGGTTGAGTCAATCTAAAGTATGGGCATTCCTGAATACCAGCAGGGACAGGTTGAGCCAAAATAGGGGGGTGAATGCACTGAGGTTATGATCTAATATGTACAGGAGGTGAGGTCGGTAGCTGAAGAGGCTGAAGAAACTATGATTTAGGGACTAGTTTAAGATGGCCGACTCCTTAGGAGAGCTACGGAATGGCTATGTAGTCCTCTGTTTGTTTCCATGAGATATGAGATAGAGTGTTGTCCTGTTTCGCTTTCTATCATGGGGGTGAGGAGATACGTCCTATTTCAGTTTGGATGATAAGGTCAAGAAGAAGAAGAGTCAAGTCCTATTTCCGTTTTGGTGAGCACAGGTCAAAAACAAAGCTATTACCCTGCTTAGTACCGATCAGTGGTTGGGGAGGCAAATTGCAGTTGTAGTTTATGACCCCAGCCATTTTGTGCCACTGCCAACGTGGAAAATGCTTAGTTAAATGAAAGGGAGACATTCAAGAGAGGTAGTAAATAAACAAATCCAAAGGTACCTTTGTGCAGAGCGCTATGCCGTCTCTGGAGTTCGGTTGAAATAAATAAAGACAAAGTTGCAGGTTACATCGTGTGACCCATTGGAAGTAGAGGGAAGTAGAGGGAAGTGCTGGTTCAGAACCTTGGCGCTGCGTGTATCATTCTTTGAATCACTAGCTCCGATGTGAGCGCTGAATGTGGAATCTACGCTTTTGTGCACAGCTACTCCCGAAGGGGTGGGGCCCCGTGGAGAGCACGTTCCCGTGCACACTCCCCGGTCTCGGAGTCCGCAGTCAGCCGAGGGCTCCAGTCGCGAAGGCACCCCTGCTGCGGGGAGGGATCTCACCCCCCAGGGTTTTTTCAGTGATCACGATCGGGGGCTGTAGGGGCACATCAGATTCTCCTTGTGCCTGGCCTGTGTTACTGTATTGTTTGTGTAATATTCTCCTAGTGCCTGGCCTGTGTTATTGCATTGTTTGCGTCAGATTCTCCTCGTGCCTGGCCTGTGCTATTAGCATTGTTTCCGTCAGATTCACCCAACGCCTGGCTTTGTTTTTTTTTTTGTAAATTTATTTATTGGCATTTCCGAAATAAACAAAACAGAAGACATTGGCATCAAATAGTGACATTGGATAATGCATACATCGTTTGAGTATCAAAGCAAACCTTCAACAGATAACACCCATTGCATAAACGCAGTAAGAGTGTAGACCATCATAGCATGGTAATGAAAGACCCACAGAGGTCAGAGCATCTCGTCGTTGGACCCTACCCGGGGCCTGCACAGTCAATCCTCAAGTATGCAGCCTGTCCACATGGCGTATGGAGCGCTTGGTGTAGTTCCTCCTCGAAAGGAATTATGTGTCCCCAGCTAAAACCTCCACCCGTGTATATGTGTCTGAACCCTCCTCATCTGAAGTGTCCTGTGTGGGCCTCTTGTCTAGAAACAGTGACCAAAAGTTCTTATGTCTTTTGCGTTGGGGCAACAGTTCGCTGTATAGTTCGGTTTGCGTGCTGCAATATATCATTTCGTTAGTCCATTGCGACAGTGTCAGTACAGGGCCTCGCATCCAAGAGAGCGCTACACACGTTCTGGCTAGGAGGAAGGCCATATCAACCAGCCTTCTATGATCCTTCTGGAGAGGTTTAGAGTAACCCAAAATAGCCAACCGGGGATCCGGAGACAGAGTTAAATCAGTGACCCTATTCACTTCGTCATATACCTTGCACCAAAAGGATGAGATCCCCGGGCAAGACCATGCCACATGTAGGGAATCCGCCACCCGCGCTCTACATCTATCACAGTGAGGGCTATCTCGTATGTGGAAAAGTAAATTTTGCCATGTTCTGTGTCCCTACGTGTTCCCCATCTTATGTTATACGTGCATGATTAATTTGCATATGTACTCCTTATGATCGATTAAAGACGCAATCCTAGTTGTGTCCAACTCTAGTATGCCAGTTTCCAGTTCCCGTGAAAACAACGAATATTAGGCCTATGTAAACCAATGTTGCCACGTTTTACAGTATGCAAGTTAATTCAGTAAAAGTCCCCGTTTCTAGGCCTCAAAAGGGCCCGGACACCAGATTCAGCTCCTGTCTCCTGAACCCTCTCCGAGGAGCGATGCAGCCCCCACCTGTATCCCTGACCCTTCACTTACTTCCTGCCTCACAGTGCCCGGCCCGGCCTGGCTCTGCCTCCCAGTCTGCCAAGAGTATGTTATGCTTCTAGTTATCAGTCCAGCTCTCCTTCTCTGCATTCCTAAGCTACTGAATCGCATCAATAGTTTGAGTCATGGTCTAGCCTTTCTGTCTCCATGTAAGAGAAATACTGTATTATATTCATAGAATATTCCTCGCACACACAATACATGTAGAATAATGTATGCACCAGCCTTAGAGTCAAGTAGCCTTTGCCCTGATAACTTTTGGATTCTATCAACATGTTCTCCAAACATCAGATACCAGATATGCTTAGGTACATGTCGTTCTGACCCTGCAGACTTTAGTCTCCTCTTCTAGCGCAGAAGTCATAGCCCCCAGTTCTCCCTGGTAACATGTCATTGCCCGTTTGCGCGCACCACTAGGTCAGAGGTCCCAGCTCCTTAGGTAGCCCCCTCCATGTTTCCGCCCCATTTATGACACTTCTGTTACGTTCATACCACATGTCTATGTATACGCCTCTTGTTACACCCACTTTCTGCCTTATCTTTCGCGACTGCTACGAACCACGCCCACTGCTACGCCTACTGTATTGAAATGCAATGCAATTGTTTTAGTATATATATATTGTGCACTGTTATGTTTTCACCATTATTCCCCTGCCCCCGGCAGCTGCCATCCTATTCCCATGCAGGCTGTCCTGTTCCTGTCCTTTATGCCTGATTAAAGCCTGTAAACTCTAGCTACCTCGAATCTTGACTCTTATTTATTGAGCTATCTGTTTATATTGTATCCAGTCAAAAATAGATCAGGTAATTAATTATTTATTTACCACATAATGGCGCCCGAACAGGAACTTGCCCTTTCCCCACGCGCCGGAGAAGCCACGCAGGCCCCCTGATCCTCTGCAGCCGTGACGGAACCATACCGTGCACGTGCAGATATTTCTGCTTCAAGTATCCCTCAGGTCCACGGAGGAGACGGAGGCTGCGGTCCAGCATCCAGACGAGGCGGTGGAGGAACGCGGCGAGTCCCGACCAGAGCCCAAGCCGAGAGTACAAGGTCCGAGGTATCCGGAGGCCCACCTGTAACTGAAGTCCGAAGTTCGTAGTCCGTCGTCGTAGCAGTCCAGTCCAGTCCGAGGCCTTCCGTTCTTGCTGCCCGGTGAGTACCGTTGCTGGGGTAGTATCTAGACAGGGTCAATTAATTTGTCTCTGGTCCGTGGGTTTGGGTACGCAAATCCAACACGAAGTGTCCACCTAGGTGGATGCGGGTCCTGACGTGTCTCTTTATGGGACCGGTATGTTTCGTACTGTTTCAGCAGTGCATCTAGTAACTCTAGTAAGTTCTGTTCTCGAGAAATTCACGTGTATATGTACCAGGTAATATTTCTGTCCGAACTATCATTCTAATGTCATTCATGTATCTTTATGTCGTGGTATGAGAGTTTTGTCTGCGATGTTATTACTGTGATTATTGTATATTGTATTCGAAGAGTATTCCTGTCATGCCTCTGTTCTCCAAGTTACATCAGTTAAAAACCAGAAAAGGGCTGCTCGAGGAAGCAGTCCCTGTCCCGCCTAGGGACAGTCCAGGTCATTTTATGTATCACAAGCATGGCTTAAGTGCCATAATATATCTAGACTTATGGTCTGATTATACCAGACATCTCGAAGAGAAATATAGATGGCCTGTATCAGGCACATGGGATGCCGAGTGCATCATGCGAGTAGAAGAAGCGTTATGGAAAAAGAAAGCCAGACAGTCCCAGAAAGATGCCATCGAGTTATGGCGCAAAGAATCTCATAAAAGAACCGAAAAAGAATTCAGAAAAATAGAATTAAGTAGAGAATCCTCAGAGAAAGCCCAAGAAAGGGAATTAATCGAAATAGGTGAACGAGTTAAAGCAGAACAGTCAGACAGACAGAGGAATGCCCTTGTTAAGGGTATGTACCCTCTTCTTGCCGAGGGCTTGCCAAAAGCAACCCCGGAGGCATCCAGTAATTTTCCGCCATCACTAGTTCCGACTAAGCTACGTCATAAACCGACTGCAGCTGATATTTTTCTCTCGTCCTACTTGGACGACACAGTCCCAGAATATGCAAATCCTGTCCCGCCTGCTCCCGTAAATAATGTAATACCTGTACCTCCAGCTACCGGGGCACCCGTTGCAGCACCTGTTACGGTACCCCCGGTCCAGTCCACAGTACATATACCAGTTTTACCAGTCACTCTGCCAGCACGTACAGTACCCGTCGACGATTCTAGTCAAGGGGCCTCGGGGGGAAGTCCTCCTGGAACCCCGCCTCAACATAAACGTGTGACATTAATCGAGCTACATGCCCGAGCGTTACAGCGTTCGCCCAAACATCAGTCAGTTGCAGATATCAAGCGAGCACTTACCGAATGCCGTTACGATTCAGTCCCAGGCGATGATGATATGGTCCTGTATTCATTACGTGTAAGACGGGTGACCGAGTATTTGGACACCCTGCCCAATATGAAGGAATATTTAGACAGAATATATCGTTTTATCCGTACAGGAAGAGATCCAGAAAGTATTGGCGATGCCATGGTCCAAAGAAAAGTCGAGATTCAGCTTATGCTTTTAAAGTTTCTGATTAATTGTTTAATAAGAGAACAAGATTATCCAAATAAAGATCCGGAAGAAATGAAAGTCCTGACTAAGTGGAGTGACCATATAGCCGAGGGTAGACACAAGACACAGAACAGTATAGAGAGTATGTACAAGAAAATCCGTAAAGAAATAATAAAGTTACACGAGAAACGAGAAGCAACACAAGCAACCGAGAAAGAAAATGACTCTTCCAGTGAAGAGGTAGACGAAGAGAATCCTTCCAGAATAGCGTATGTAGGTAGAACTAGACTTCCCGACAGACATACACGTCCAGACTACAAGAAAGTTTTTCCCACTCCAGTACCAGAACAGTGTTCCCTCGAACAAGTATTTCAAGCTACCGATCACATTCTGAAATCGCGAATAGGTTATAGTGAACTTAGTACAATGCATGAACAAGAACTAGCCCGATCAGCAGTCCGGTGGACTACTGATTCTACCACTTTTCCAGACGAAATCGTGGCACAATCGTTTCTGAAACTGCCCCCAGCCGAGCAGCGACTGGTGGGTATGTTTATGATCCAGCACCTCATTACACTGTATGAGGGATAACATTCTGATCCAGGTCCGTTACATGATGTTCTAAACGAGTTACTACAGTACAGATGGAAAGGTCTAGGTACCGATTTAATTAGTGTCATTCTAGAACAGCGCCACAAATACCGAACGTTTCTGAACCCGCATTTTGTTCATGTTTCACCCCCAGAAAGTAAATCATTCTACATAGACAGACAGCATCCGTTACGAGAAGTACACCCAGTTAGGACAGCGGGTGGTGAACTAGAACGAGTCTTTGTTTACACCCCTATCACCAAGATGGAACTCTTAGAAATGAAAAAGTTAATTCCCTGTCACGACAAAGATCCAGCAGGGTTCCACCGAGAATTAAAAGACATGCTCCGTATGGGAGAATACACGTATCCTGATATCATTAAAATGTTAAAGGTTCTGTTGCCTGCGGGCATATACGAGAAACTCAAAGAAAAAGAATGGGAGGTGGGAGAGAAAAAGATAGATTGGACAGCTCTAGAAGCTGAAGATAGTACACGAGTACCAGGTACCGGTCTTGGGGATAAATGTAAAGAATTGCCCGAACTGTTAATACAAGTTTTGCCAAGATTACTAGCCACGAAAAAGGAAGACTGGGATGCAATCTCAGCCTGTAAACAGAAACAAGACGAAGATACTAGTGATTTTTATTCTAGGTTTGAAAAATGTTTTATTATTAACAGTGGTTTGAAAACGAGTGGCGAGTCATACCCTCATGTTTTTGTTACTAAACTAGTCGAGAATTCAAGTCCACAAGTTAAAAATCGAGTCCTGAAAGTCGAAAGTACATGGCAAGCTAATACTCCGTCACAAATGTTGCAGATGCTCCAGTACCACCAGAATAGAATCAGGGAAGAGCAAGAACACGAAAGAAGACGTATGAAAGACATGAAAATGAAAGTATTAGTTGCACAATCTGTTCCCCAAGACAGTCAGAAGAGGGGTACGAATCAAGCCAGTCATCCTGCAGCTCCCGTTAAAGGGACCTGCAATTATTGTAAACAGCCAGGTCATTTTGTAAACGAGTGTGCAGTTCTGAAACACAACATAGCTACTGGTAAGACTAAAGAAAGACCACGTCCGCCTAGACAAGAACAAGTTTCACAGACTTCCCAGTTACCACAGAATGCACAACAGACAGTTACAGTACCGCAGCCTATAGCTGCAACACAGCATGTTACACAGCAGATGTACCAGTACGCACAGTCCGAGTATCCAGAGTACCAGCAGTATTCATGAAACAGCCTAGAGAGGGAGGTCGGCTTGCCTCTCATCGAGATACCTGTAGATCAAGAGGGTCCCTATGTACACAGTCAAGTATTAGGGAAAGACAGAAAGTTTCTGATTGATACAGGGGCAAGTAGGACTACAATCAGTCACGACGAGGTTCCAGGGGCTCCACTTCCAGGCTCAAGAAATGTTTCCCTTGGATTTTCAGGAAAACCGATTGTAAATGAGATTTCGAAACCAGTTACTCTAGAAGTAGGTCCATTGTCCCGAACTACTGATTTGTTACTTACAAAGTCATGTCCAGAAAATGTATTAGGCATCAAGACATTAAAAGAATTAGGTGCAATTATCTGTTGTTCCCCAGATGGGGTTCGACTGTTTTTACGTGACTTTAAAGGTCACTATGTATTACGTGATTTTGATCCAAGATTACTGAATGTCCCACAGCATCTATGGGCACAAGGTCCAACTGATGTAGGATGCATGCAAATCACACCCCATCGTGTGACTCTCAAACAAGGTATAGTTTTGCCACGAATCAGACAGTACAGATTGCCCCCTGAGGCTGTAGCAGCCTTATCCAAAATTATTAACGAACTTATTGTTCAAGGAGTAGTTGTAGAAACTGACTCCAACATATGTAATTCTCCTATCATTCCAGTCATGAAACGTACTGATCCAAATGCACCTCCAGTATATCGATTAGTGATTGACCTTCGAGAACTTAATAAATGTATCATACCTCAGTACCCAGTAGTCCCAGATATTTCTTCCCTATTGACAGCCATTGATTCTGAAGCTACGTTCTTCACAGTTATCGATCTCAAGAATGCATTTTTCAGTGTTCCCATTCATCCAGACAGCCAGTTCCTTTTCGGTTTCTGTTTAAATGGAAGGAGTTATAAATTCACACGAGCTCCTCAAGGGTTCACAGAAAGTCCTAGCATTTACAGTCAAGCACTTAAGAGACAACTAGACAATATTCACATGCCAACTGACACTGCCCTGCTCCAGTATGTCGATGATCTACTGATCACAGCCCGTTCTGAGCGTGATTGCGAGCGAGCATCACTTACAGTTCTGTATTTCCTAGCCGAGATGGGGCACAAGGTGTCCCCTTCGAAGCTTCAATTCTGTGTCCAGCAAGTGGTCTACTTAGGACACTTACTGTCCAAGAGGGGTAGGCAGTTGACACCTGACCGTATCCAGTTAATAGCGTGTCTTCCACAGCCCAAGACTCAGAAGGAGGTACGAGCTTTTATCGGCCTCACTTCTTACTGTAGACAATGGATTCCTCAGTATGCATTTCTAGCCAAGCCACTGATACAGTTAACGACACAGGAGGCAGCCGTATCGACTGTCCTCCCTTGGACATCTGAACATACACTTGCTTTTAATGAGTTAAAGAAAGCCTTATGCCAAGCACCTGTTCTAGCAACACCGAACTACAGTAAGCCTTTTACACTTTTTGTCACAGAACGTGATGGTACTGCATTATCTGTTCTCACACAAGATCAAGCAGGACAATACAAGCCCTGTGCTTATTTTTCTAGCACATTAGATCCAGTGGCCCAGGCTGCCTGCGTGCCTCAAGTCAGTTGCAGCCACAGCTCTAGCTATCAGACAAAGTGATTCCATAGTGTTAGGACACTCCCTGACAGTACAAGTTCCACACTCTGTGGAAGTTCTATTAAACCGAACCCAGACTCAGCACTTGACAATTGCACGTTTAACAGGTTATGAACTGACACTGTTCCAGCCACACATAGAAATCAGACGCTGCAACGTTTTAAATCCCGCTACACTGTTACCGTCAGTTACTTCCAATCCGGCCACACATGACTGTGTGGAAGTAGTTAACACCATGACAAAGCCAAGACAAGACCTGACAGATATTGCATTACCTGACCCCGACCTGACACTTTATGTGGATGGTTCATGTATGAGAACAAGTACAGGAGAACTAGTAGCCGCGTATGCAGTGACTACTGACACTGAAGTTATAGAGACACATCGTATTGACACCCTGTCCGCTCAAGCCGCAGAGCTAGTCGCTCTGACCCAAGCCTGCATACGTGCCAAGAACCTGAAAGTTAACATATACACAGATTCACGTTATGCATTCGGAGTCGTACACGACTTTGGAGTACTCTGGCAAGAAAGAGGTTTTATGACTTCTCATGGAACCAAGATTCAGCATGGTCTTCTTATTCAAGCTCTGTTAGATGCAATACATTTACCGACAGCTATCGCTATCATGAAGTGCAAAGCACATACGAAAGTCACTGACATTATTTCCCAAGGTAATGATCTAGCAGATCGAACAGCCAAGCTTACAGCTCAGACTCCAGACATTCCAGTTAACACGATACTGACACACACTCCAGAACAGACTACTTGTATGACAGTTAAGGACCCTACACAAGATGTCATAGATATACAGTCACATGCTACTCCCGAAGAAATCAAGAAATGGTCCGAACAAGGAGGGGTCCAGACAGATCAAGGATGGTTGACGAAGGGAAAAGCCACATGGTTTCTCCCCGACTCAATGGTTCAAGTCATTATTAATACCGCACATAGTCCTGCACATTTAGGAGAAAAAGCTATGTTAGACAGTATCCAGAACCTCTGGTTCAACAAACATTTACGAGCTGCAGCCAAGCAGAAAGTCCGTACCTGTATGATATGTTGTCAGTTCAATCCAGGTAAAAGTGTCCCGGTGGAACAAGGGGGATTCCAACCTCCTGACCACCCTTTTGAAGTCCTCCAGATGGATTATATTCAGATGGAGCGATGTCGAGGTTTCAAGTATGTCCTCGTAGTTGTATGCGCTTTGTCCAGATGGACAGAAGCATATCCAGTCCCAGATTACACAGCTGCGACCACTGCCAGGCAGTTGGTTCGTGAGTTCTTTCCCCGCTATGGACTCCCTAGGGTCGTGTATTCAGATAACGGCCAGCCATTCTCATCCGAGTTAATGAAACATGTTTCCCTTCTGTTAGGGTACCAGTGGAAGTTCCATTGTGTGCGCCATCCTGAAGCAGCCGGTCTCGTAGAGAGACATAACCAGACATTAAAAATCCGCATTGCCAAAGTTTGTAAAGAGAAAGGTGTAGACTGGCTCGTAGCTCTGCCAGTTGCCCTATTTTATATGCGCATGGTTGCACATTCCAGATCAGGTCTGTCCCCGTATGAGGTCGTATTCGGCCGCCCCCAAACATGTGGGGTACACCTAGACCCCGAAGTATTACAGATGTTTCCAGTAATATGCTGACAGATTACCTAGCTTCCTTGATGTCTGCCCTACACTCTTGTCGTTCACAGGTTGCCGCCGCATTTCCAGACAATACCGAGGTGAAACCGCATGAAATCGTTCCAGGAAACCTTGTACTTGTCCGGAATTTTGATCGTTCAAGTCCGCTGGAGCCCCGTTGGAAGGAGCCCCGGATGGTCTTACTTACAACTAGGACGGCGGCCAAACTGGAGGGAAGAAAAGGATGGATCCACCTGTCGCACATCAAGAAGTTTCATGGACTCCGACAAAAGACATTTGCTAAGGACTGTCCAATTTCTAAAGACTGCCTAAAAACAGACTCTGAGTCAAAAGTTCCCCTGTTCGAGAAAACTCCGCAACAGGAGTATAAAGTAAAACTCCGGTCTAGTAAAATAAGTCAGCCAGTTTAATTGTCTAAGTCCCTCTCGGGTGAAACGGTTAGACCGGTTTCTGACATGTATAAAATAGACCCCCATAGTGAGAGAGTTAGTCAAAACTCAATCCGATGTATCGTTTTTCTAAGTTTCATATTGGTTTTCAGCCTTATGTTTACTTGCACAAGTTATGCATTTTATTTGTGTTTTCCAGTTTCTCATGTAAATAAGTCTGCTAATGTTACAGTAGAGCACACGTTTAGTGATCTGCCTCCTCATGAACTATCTTATCGTCTTGCTATGCGTAATAATTCCTTCATCCGCATGTTACATTATTCACACCAGACCAGCAATGCCACTAATTGTTGGGTGTGTGGTCGACTCCCCCCTTTCCAGACACCGAAGGGAGTTCTACCACTCTTTCCTTATCCGTTTTCACATAATGGTTCGTGTGGAGCATGGTCCACGTTAACGTCATCCTCAACTGATATGTCCCTTCTGAACAGTACATGTTTCCCAGACAAGCAAGGTCTTTCCCATAGAACAGGTTTAGATCTAGAAAATGAAGTATATAATTTAGGTAATTATTCTTCGAATTTCATGGTCCTGAATGTTCAGTCCGATACTACTCCAGATTTGCCTGCTATTTCAGTACTACCAGCCAAAGGCGAATTATGTGTCAGAAAGAATGGTTCCGCACATGTGGGACATAGTGATTGTACTATTATTGTCGAGTATAGTGACAGTGGGAAATCTACTTTCAAAGCCTCACGTCATTCTTATTTTGTTTGTGGTCAGACCGCATATGTTCGTCTGCCCCTCGATTGGGATGGTACATGTTATATTGCCTTCCTGCTGCCACCAGTTTTTCTAGCCCCATCTGATTATCATAGAAACACACATCTAGTACACATTAGACATAGAAGAGAGATCGAGTCCCCAATTGTCGATCAAACTGAAACTACTCTAGAACAGTATCAAGACTTCAATAAAGGTTTCTTCTTCTTTATAGGCCCTGTCCAGAATAGTAAGCTAATACGTAGGTTAACCAGAACCCTTGAAGCAGTAGTGAATGAGACTACTTCTGCTCTAGGTAACTTAACCGAAGAGCAATCTGCTATGAGATTTGTCGTGCTCCAAAATCGTCTCGTTCTTGACATCATACTGGCCGATAGAGGAGGAGCTTGTAGAGTCATCGGATCTAGTTGCTGCATTTTCATTCCTAATAACGCGCCGTCTGTTTATTCAGCTATAACCAGACTTCATAAAATTGCCCATCAGTTACACCAGAATCCAGGCACCTGGACATGGTCCGGTTGGCTCTGGAGTATAATTTCTGCCTGGGGATGGAAAGTATTGTCATTCCTAGGTATAGCAGTAATGATCATATTCAGTTGCTGCCTCTGTATACAATGTGGCCCTGCGATTTGCGGCATTTGTGCTACATCCTGTATCCCTAGTCCTAAGTCCCGTTCTAAGACAATTCGAGACGAGCAAATGATGCTGTATGAAATGATAGATGGTATCATGAATATTGATGTTTCCTGATGGAAACATAGTGACAAGGAGGGAATGTGGAAAAGTAAATTTTGCCATGTTCTGTGTCCCTACGTGTTCCCCATCTTATGTTATACGTGCATGATTAATTTGCATATGTACTCCTTATGATCGATTAAAGACGCAATCCTAGTTGTGTCCAACTCTAGTATGCCAGTTTCCAGTTCCCGTGAAAACAACGAATATTAGGCCTATGTAAACCTATGTTGCCACGTTTTACAGTATGCAAGTTAATTCAGTAAAAGTCCCCGTTTCTAGGCCTCAAAAGGGCCCGGACACCAGATTCAGCTCCTGTCTCCTGAACCCTCTCCGAGGAGCGATGCAGCCCCCACCTGTATCCCTGACCCTTCACTTACTTCCTGCCTCACAGTGCCCGGCCCGGCCTGGCTCTGCCTCCCAGTCTGCCAAGAGTATGTTATGCTTCTAGTTATCAGTCCAGCTCTCCTTCTCTGCATTCCTAAGCTACTGAATCGCATCAATAGTTTGAGTCATGGTCTAGCCTTTCTGTCTCCATGTAAGAGAAATACTGTATTATATTCATAGAATATTCCTCGCACACACAATACATGTAGAATAATGTATGCACCAGCCTTAGAGTCAAGTAGCCTTTGCCCTGATAACTTTTGGATTCTATCAACATGTTCTCCAAACATCAGATACCAGATATGCTTAGGTACATGTCGTTCTGACCCTGCAGACTTTAGTCTCCTCTTCTAGCGCAGAAGTCATAGCCCCCAGTTCTCCCTGGTAACACGTCATTGCCCGTTTGCGCGCACCACTAGGTCAGAGGTCCCAGCTCCTTAGGTAGCCCCCTCCATGTTTCCGCCCCATTTATGACACTTCTGTTACGTTCATACCACATGTCTATGTATACGCCTCTTGTTACACCCACTTTCTGCCTTATCTTTCGCGACTGCTACGAACCACGCCCACTGCTACGCCTACTGTATTGAAATGCAATGCAATTGTTTTAGTATATATATATTGTGCACTGTTATGTTTTCACCATTATTCCCCTGCCCCCGGCAGCTGCCATCCTATTCCCATGCAGGCTGTCCTGTTCCTGTCCTTTATGCCTGATTAAAGCCTGTAAACTCTAGCTACCTCGAATCTTGACTCTTATTTATTGAGCTATCTGTTTATATTGTATCCAGTCAAAAATAGATCCGGTAATTAATTATTTATTTACCACACGTAGACCGTATCTGTGAAATCTTTCCGGGGTATAGTAAACCCTGTTTAGGAATTTAAAATGTATCAACCTGTGACGGCCGTTGAGTGATATTCTCTTTGTGCTTGAGCAGCAATATTGCCATTTCTCGTCTGTCAGGTATATAGCCAAGTCACTCTGCCATGCCAAGCGAGGTTTAGCATATTCAGCCGTCCTTTCTGAGAGGGCAATGCAATACAGATTGGTAACCAATTTAGTGGGGGACTTAGCGTTAATAATGTAAGCTAATGCCGTAACCACCCGGTGCTCCGTCATATACTCCCCTAGAAGGTCCTTAAGCGCATGCCTCACCCTGTGGAACTGAAAACACAGCAACAGCGGATGGGAACGTCCCCCGTCTTGAACTCTTCCCATGAGTGTGCGGTGCCTTACGAGAAAAGATCCCCCATATTGTGTATATTCGATAAACCCATCGCAGCCAGCACCCCCTTGTCCCTACATGGGCCCAGCCAAGAGCACTAGGCGAGGGGAGCCTTCGGGGCATACAACAGGCTGCAAGCCTGTACGTCCATCATATGGTGCCAAGCGTGTGTTACCGTATTCATCGAGTCTAGAATACCAGTACGGCGATCCCGAGGTCAGGACCGCAACGCAGGGAGGGGGACAGGGGCTGCAACAATAGATTCTATGCGTATTTGCGCGATGTCCGCTGGGCCATGGATCCAGTGGTAGGTGTGCGCTCTTTGTGGAGTCCGATAATAAAGTTCCAGGTCCGGGGCATTCAGGCCGCCCTCCGCATACGGCCAAGTGAGAATTTTTCATGCCACCCTTGGCTGTGTCCCGGCCCAAGCCAGACGAATCATTAACGAGTGTAGTTGCTGGAAAAATGAATTGGACAGCACCATAGGAATATTGCTGAACAGGAACAGAAAGCGAGGTAATACCATCATTTTCATGAGAGACCCGTCCCATCAGTGACAATGGCAGAGCGATCCACTTTTCAATATCATCCTCCAGTTTCGAGATGACCACGCCGTAGTTCTCCCTCAGTACTACCTCCGAGTCCGTATGCAGACAAATCCCTATGTATCGCACTGCTTCAGTAGTCCACTGAAGTGGGTATTCCGGAACCACCCTCCTCGTAGCCGGTGTTAGTGGGAACATAATAGATTTGTTCCAATTCATATGGATATCCGAAAGAGATCTGAACAAGACCACTTCGCGTAGCAACGCAGAAAGGTGCGTCTCCGGGTACCGAACATATAAGAAGGTATCGTCCGCATACGTGGACACAATCAGATTGTATGTGGGGAATCGTATGCCCCTGTGCCTGTGGTATTCCCGTAGGGCGCATGCAAGAGGCTCGGCCATGAGTGCATAAAGTATAGGGGATATGGGGCATCTTTGTCTCGTGCCCCGGCTGATTTGTATAGGGTCTGTAGTCAACGTTCCAATCCGGATGCGGGCCGTGGGTGAAGTGTACAGCGTCGCTAAAAGCTGAAGGAACAGCGCACCCACCCATTCGACTTAAGACCTGTCTCATGAAAGGCCACTCGACAGAGTCGAAGGCCTTTTCCCTATCTGATAATACTGCTACCGGGCGCATATGTTGGAGAGCTGCGAACACCGTCCTGAGATTATAAGTGAGGTTGCTACTGGGCACGAAGCCTGCCTGTTCAGAGGCAACCACCAAGTTAACCATGGGACTGAGACGGTTTGCTATCAACTTGGCGAATATTTTCAAATCGACGTTCCGTAACGACAGTGGTCGGTACGAGGCGCAATCTCCCGGGGGTTTCCCCGGTTTAAGAATGGCAACTAGTATTGCCTCGCTCATAGTGGGCGGCATTGCTCCGGAGTCCGCTATGTCCTCAAACAGCGTGATCAACCGAGGTATCAAAAGATCCGCAAATGCCTTATAGAAGGAGACAGAGCCCATACGACTTCCTCCCTCTCGATCGGTCGCACCAAAAATTCCCAGTGTAGGTTAGACAGCCAAGGCAGTTCAATGTGGGAAAGATAATCTAGTATGCATTCCTCCGGGGCGGGCTCTCGGGAGGCATACAGAGCTGCGTAATACTCACGGAGCTTTTCTGCTACCTGATCCTCAGAGAGCGGGTCGTCTGTCGGTGAGGACCGCATGTCTGGTATCACTACTCTGTTCCTGCGTTGTTTGGCTAACTGCGCCGGAACCGATCCGGGGCGCTCCCCCCACCGTAGGTTCTCGCAATGGCGTACTTTCCCAGGTGTTCCACCTCTTTGTGATATTCGCGCAGTGTTCGGGCAAGTTCCTGCGTGAGGGCATCACTACAGTCTATTAGGCACCGAGCCGCCAGCTCTTTAAGCTTTTTCTCCAGGGTCTCCAGCCGACCCCGGATCGATTTGAGCACCCCCGCATGTTTGGAAATGGCGATCCCCCTGATATATGCCTTAAAGGCCTCCCAGACTGTCTGGAATGAGTCGACTGTACCCACGTTGGTGTCAAAAAACAGCTCGATGGACGCGGCCAGCTCCTCCTTAAAGGAGTCGTCCTGCAGGGAATAAGGAGGGAAGCGCCAAGCCAATGGTGTGAGGCGCTTCTTAGGTGTGGAAATTGTCAACAACAGAGGTGAATGGTCCAAATATATGCGTGGCAATATCGTGCAACCCTGCACATTGTGAGTTAAGTGAGTAGTGGCTAGCCAATAGTCAATCCTAGTGTGTATATTATGTGGTGCTGAGTAGTGAGTATAGCCTCCCTGAGTTGGGTGTCAGTATCTCCACACGTCTCTCAGGTCCAGTCGTGTCATTGATGCCTCTAGCGCCCTAGCAGAAGCCGAGCGGCGTCTATCAGGGCCGTCCGATCTGTCTATATTGGGTTGTCTTGTCATATTAAAATCGCCCCACAAAGGACGTAGCCCCCCGAGCGCTCCAGAACCTTATCTGTCAGATCTGAATAAAAGGCAGGGTGGTCGTAGTTAGGGCAGTAGGTATTAACTATACAGATCCCCATGCCTTTCCCACAGCATTTCGAGATAGTGTACCGTCCCTCCCTGTCCGTCTCCAGTGGTGTCAACATTAGTGGTGCTTTAGGTTTACTCCATGTCAGAACCTCCCTAGCATGTGACATGAATCCCGCCGTGTGTACATTACCCATTAAAGCCCTGGATCACAATGTAGGACTGTCTCGGTGGAGGTGCGTCTCCTGTAAGAGCGCAACGTCAACTCTGTCTGGAGAGATATTGTAGGACCTTCCTGACCTTACGATAGTCTTTGAGCCCTCTGATATTCCAGGTCATCAGTGTCAGTGTATCTGGGGGCTCCCCGATTGGTGTCATCTGTACGTAAGCGGCCGGTGTATGGGCCCCAGCAATGCGTCCTGGACGTATACGATCCCGCCATGCCTTGCCACATCTGTGCCAAAAAACACCAAAAAACAGCACAGTGTCTCACTCCTGTTCAAGTGGCACTCGAAAGTGCCGCAACTCCCCCATCCATCGCCCTCCCACGCCTACCCTACCCCAATTAGCCCGCTGAAATCCCCCACCCCTGCAAAACCACACACTCTCCCCATCACATCCCCCAATAACAGCAAACAAAAACTGTAGAAAATTGTAATTCACGCGGGGACGTAGGTAGCCAGCAGAAAAATCACAGTACAGTACTATGCCTAGTGATCACCCATCCCCCGTCTCATATCAAGTATAGTTCGCGTGTAACAGCATCTTGCATATGTGTACCCCTGAACCAAGTCTGCGCCATGCACACTCCTACGGGACCATACATTCTGCGGTAGCTCTAACTCCTCCATCCGCAGGGCCCCTCCTCCTCCATTGACTCATAATTAATATACTTGCACATAGCCCCACCTCATTGTGCGACTGTTTATCATAACTTTGTGACACAATGTACTTCAGGACCGTAACCCATTGAGAATCAGATCAGGCTGAACTTCACCCCTCCCATCCCTCAACTCCCCCCGTGGAGAAGTGTGGCTCACTGGTTAGAAGCGGCAGACCCTGAAGCAGAGGTCGGCCTGGGACCAGGGTTCAATTCCCGACGTGGCAGGGTCTTGGGTCAATGTCCGCGGACTCGATAATTCTCGCTTAGGTGCCTACGCTAACCATGGGTCCCACTCTGCAACTCTGGGCAATAGCTTGCTTAATCTCCACAACGGCCCCAGCAACGCCGGGGATGCCTGGCTTCACCTTGGGGTGCCCTCTCACAGGGAAAGCCAGGACGGGTTCCCCAGCGGTATACAGCGCCAGGACGCCACGTAACGAGGTAACAGTGCGCTTTACAAGTATACATACATTACATTACATTACATTACATCCCGCAACACAAAGCCATTTAAGGGCAACCTCAGTAAAAGGGCACACATGGGCCAGATCATTCCTACTACTCTTTGGCACCACCGCCCCGGGACGCCCAACAGTCAGAACACATACTCAGCCACCCGCAGCTGTGCATCTTAGTTAGTCCTGTTCATCCAGGGAGGCTCCCGCTGCTTTGTCCGGTAGCTCTCTGTTCAGGGAGGACCGCGTGTCCTTGCGCCGTTGTCTGAGGGCATTCTGGAGCGCCTTAGGATAAGTGAAAATCATAGACTTCCCCTGTCTGTTGACCCGCAGCTTCCGGGGTACAGCATCGCAGAGTCAGTTCCCAACTCACGCAGCTGTCGTTTCATGGGTACAAACTGCCTCCTTGCTTCCTGATTTTGCCATAAAATACGGGAATATTGAGATCACCGACCCCTCGTAATGTAGCGGCTGTTTCTCTCTGACGAGCTTCAGCGCCATGTCACGGTCCCTGTAATTTAGCAACTTCGCAAGTATAGGTCTATGAGGCACCCCAGGTTTCGGCCTCGAGCCCAGAGATCGGTGGGCCCTCTCAACCACAAACATTCCAGAGAAGGCTGTGTCCCCTAGTAGCTTCTTCAGTAGGCTTTCCACAAACACCTCCATATTCCCGGTTTGTGTGGTTTCCGGGAGACATCTCCGAGAGTGCGCCTCTAAATCCTCTGTCTTGTCCTGTAAAATCTGGATCACTCTGCCCAGCTGTTTGTGTTCTCAATCAAGGGTCGTTTGTGCCTCTTCTACAGGCGATGTTTGGACATGTCTATTCGTTCCGCCTGTTTATCGAGCCTCTCCGCCATGCGGTCCATTCGAACGGCGAGCGCGTCCATCTTGGATCCCAACGATGCAATCCCCCCCTGCAGGCTCTTCTCCATGGCGAGCAAAAGGCTGCGGATATCCTGCTGCGGGGGCTCTTCGATAGGTTCCAACTCTCCGGTGTGGTCTCACCAGTCTTGGGCCTCTTCGGGTCAAACGTCAGCTTAGGCTGGTTCCGGTCCGTCCGTCCCATCTTGTTGACACTGTGTGTCCCCCTATCGCAGGGGTTATAGTCAGGGCCTTAGTGTCCAAGTGCCAGGGTCACCGCAGCTCCCACCCCGTGGTAAGCCTTTCCGCAGAAATGTGGCGAGCACCGCAGGCGACCACACAGATACAGCGTGCTTGTCCCTCAGGGGAGCTTGTAACTTTGCGGATCACCTGGGTTACAGTCAGAGCCACCGCAACTTTTTAATCTGGCCCGTCATTCGCCTCGCTCTAGACCCTCTTCAGTCTCTGCTAGGATACTCTCAAAGACAGCAGTGCAGGGCCCCTGATGCGCCTCTGTGCACGTGAGGAGAGGCGACCAGCTTCCTGCACTGTGTAGCCGCAGCTGTCGCACCCCCACGCACTTCAACCCTGCTGGCAGCACTTCCAACCGTTCACTCTGGAGGCTGGGGGAGTCGATTAGGGTCTAGAGGGGCCTCCGCGTCCCAAAGTAGCCCTGCCTCCACACGTAGCTGCTGTGTCCTCCGCCATAGTGCTCTATAGCCACCTCCCCCGCCGCACCTCCTCTCCTGCAGCGGGCACCTCTCTCCTATTTGCCGTTGGGGGAAGGGGGCCGAGGAGCCCCCACAAGGGGGATCCCAGTCCAGCCCGTCACCAGGGCACAGCACACCGTGGGGGCCTCTCCCGGCCGCACGCACCGCCCCTCTCCGTTTCTGTGTTGGATCTCATGGCCCGGGCCCAGTCCCTACAGGCCGCTCTTTAGGTCCCAATGGGCCACGCTCACCTCCCCGCCTGGTTCCGCCGTCTCCCGCGCCGCTCCTCAGGACCAGGCTCTACCCGGGCAGACTTGCGGTCTCCAGCAGCAAGGGGGGCACTCGCTCCTCACTTTTCCTGCCGACCGCGGAATCGACATCGCCGCTACACAGCACACTCTGCCCCCCGCAGTCACGGTGTTGGCGCTCGTAGCCCCGGGCTCAGCCTCCGCACCAGCGGGCGCTCTGAAGGCCTCACTGTGCGTGCTCACCTCCCCGCCTGGTAGTGCCGCTCCTCAGTCCACACACCACCCGGGCTGACTCATGATCTCGAGGTGGGGGGAATATCGCTCCTCACGTTTTGCAGCGTGAATCTTTCTGGATTCACTATGCTGTGCATATTCCGCAATCTGGTGGTTGGGTCCTGATTCGTAGTCTTTTTTCTCTCTTTTTTTTTTTGTCGTAGCCCAGTTGGGCGTCGACCTCCCACCATTTGGTGTACCTTCGGTGACGTCGGCGTGCTTCTGGCGGAAGCTACCACCCTTGGGCGCCATCTTCAGATTCTTTTTTCCGCCGTTGGGTCTGGATCGTCGCGTGAAGCTCCAGAAGTTTTGGGGGAAAAAAGGAGGAAATACAGCAAATCTTCAACGGTGAAGACCTGAGAACATCGGAGAAGAGGACCTTTAGGAAAGAGACGACGAAGAAAGGAGAGAACTTCGGAGAGAACTTCGAAATCTTCGACGTCCTTGGAGGAATGCGCACACAGGGGCCCCCCTGAGCGCAGGGATGTACAAGACGCCCTTTAAATTCTGCAAGAACTGCCACCACAAGTTCGCACAGAAGGACCAGCACCCAGTCTGCAACCTCTGCCTGCCAATAGACCACGAGAGCAGAGACTGCAACGCCTGCTCCGTCTTCAAGCTGAAGACACTCCGAATTCGAGAAAGACAGAGGACAGCTCACCACACGATGCAGGACAAGGGCCAAGCTCCGACGCTTTACGAACTTGGCCTCTCCACCAACGACGAGGACAACATCGCCGAAGGCCCAGATGACTTCACGGTTGCTGAGACCGATAAGAAAACGCCTGATAAGGTAGGAGAGTCTACGACCCCGAAAACTCCCACAGGGCCTCGCAAACCTGAGGCAGACTCTCGAAAGTCAGAGCACAGAGCCTCGAAAGGAGGACCGGCACCGAGCAAATCGACGACCGAAGCTGCATCCTCCGAAAAAGAGCCTAGCGGATCCTCCGAGAAGGACTCCCGGAGGCAGAAGACCAGCGAAAAGCAAAGGTCATCGAAGCAAGCTCCCGAAAAGGGACCTTCGACTTCGACTTCGACGTCGAAAGAAAAAGAGCCGAAGAAAGCCTCGACGTCGACGACGACGACGAAAAGAGCGGCCGAAACGCTTGACGACGAACAGGCCACAGAAATGCAGAGAAAAAGAAGAAGGCTCGAGGCCGAAATGGAGAACATCATTCAGAGAAAGAAGGATTTCGATGAAAAGATGAAAAGTTACAAGATCCCCTCGAAGCCGGCACCGACCGTCGCTGAGGTTCAGGAGATAGAGGAGTTCGACGCCGATGAGCCGCCGAAAACCCCGGAACCTTCGGAGCACGAAGAGGAGGAAGACCTCTACTACACAGAAGGTGATTACGGGGAACAGCAGTCAAGCTACGGCTCAGGTTCCTCGACGGCCCAAGACCAGGAATGGCAGGACATCGAGGCCGAAAACCCAGAGGAGGCCGTGGAAACATACCCCTCGAGGCCTTTGCCACTGGATGACATTGGGGCATACAATGAGGTGGTAAGAAAGGCGGCAACAGCTTATGGAATTAAGCTGGAAGAGGAGAAGCCAAAAGCAGACTTCCTGCTCGAGACATTGCTCCCCATACAGACAAGAAGCCAGTTCCTGCCCATGCTCAAGAGTATCACAGACCAGGGGAAGGAGGCCTTCAAGGACCCGGCTACATGCAGATCTGTAACGCCGAGGACATAGAAGAAATACAAATTCTCCTCCCAAGACCCAGCTTACATCAAGGGATCCGTCACAGCAGATTCTATCATCGCTGCAACGGCCAGGAAAAGGGCAAACGTCCCAACAACGTCTGGACCTCCACCTGACAAAGAAAGCAGGAGGATGGATCTAACGGGCAGGAAGATTGAGAGGAACGCTGCAACGCACTGGCGGATGGCGAATTCCAACGCCCTCCTGAATAGGCATCAATACCAGCACTGGGATGAGATGGGACAGTTGCTCAAGCACCTCCCGGAACAATACCGTGAGAGGGCATCACACCTTGTGGAAGAGGGGAAGGGCATCGCCAATTCGTGCCTGAAAACAGCCTTGGATGGGGCAGAAACATCCAGCAGACTTATGGCTATAGGCATCACAGAAAGAAGGCAAGCCTGGCTCAGGATCTCAGGATTCAAGGCTGAGGTCCAGAACAACATCCTGAACACACCCTTCAACGGTGAAACACTGTTCGGAGCCCCAGTTGATAAGCTCACCCAACTGAAGAAGGACAACGAGACAGCAAGGTCCATGGGAGCCCTGCAGTTCAGAGGGATGAGAAGGGGCACTCCTACACGGAGGCCGAATGGCAGAGGTGGAAGTCAGCGAGGAGATTCTCACCAGAGTTTCCACCAGGGGCAACAAAGTGACAACCAAGGCCACCAGGGCCAGCAGAGGCAAGGCTGGAACTACCAAAGTAGGGGCCAGTCCTTTCGGTCAAGAGGAAATGGACGGGGCCAGAGAAGGAGAGGCGGTGAACAACCCCCCTCTAAGTGACTTCACACGAGAGAAGGTGCTCCACCACCCAAACCCTCCGGGGGAGGAGCACGGAAAAACAAAGAGGAGAGGGCTACACGGACTAGACACAAAGGAACATGCAACGCCGGTAGGAGGAAGATTGAGATTTTTTCTCCAGGAGTAGAAAAAAATAACAACAGACAAGTGGATACTCAATATCATGCAGTTCGGGTACTGCATAGAGTTGGAAAAGAGACCACCAAACAGAAAACCAAAGAAAAGACAGCACTCGGGAAGAGAGCTGCAACTACTGCAAGAGGAAGCCCAAAAACTCCTCCTCAAAGCGGCCATCGAACGAGTTCCTTTCAAAGAACGGAACAGGGGAGTTGAAGGACTGGACTTTTAACAGAACCAGCGGTGCCAGGGAACAACACCTATAACCTTCATGGGATACCTGTTTCGGCGCACAAGTGACAGAGACACGGGACACTTCCTTCGGCGTCAAAGATCAGCGTTTATTTACTGCAGGGAAACAAGAGTCATTAGAAGTACATCGGCATGTAGGTTCTGCGAGTCTGCTTCAAATTGCATATGTAGGTCGCTCTCTTTTATACAGGATTTTGCCATTGCACAACATGTGAACAAAAAGGTTACAACCCAGTTCCCACAATAAACTTCAAAAGGGTCGCTTTTCATGTTTTCAGAATCCCGGAACATAATTACAGTAGAAATGCCGGTTCCCAACTGTGAAAGCACATCTTTCCACCGTTAGGCACACCCATTAGAGTTGTAAATGACCAAGAAGAAGAGACAAGAGCAGCTGCAAGGAAGTCAGGCATGTGTAGAGGAAAGAGTGTGAGGGTAGTATCGGAAACATGATCGTAGGATCAAAAGAGTTGAATCCCAACGCATGCACGGCTGAAACAATAGGCCGGTACGGCATGATTACCCTCAAGCTGAGCCATTTGCCTCTGCAGTGTCGTTCCTCCGGTCATAAAGGAGCATGAAAGGAAAATGCGTCTTCCGTATGTCTTGGGAACTAAAAGTTCAGGCCGCGGACACTTGCCTGTTCACTGACTACGTGAGGGCAAGAAACAAAATGGGTGCCGTATCTAAAATGGAACCCGAGGGTTCAGATGAGGAACACGTAATATTAGGCGAACCCTATCAGGTAGTGTAGCGAAAATGCGTACACTTACCGAACTCAACAGTTACGGTTCGTAGATACCAAACTCGTCCATATTCGGTAATGTCTAAAAACGTCGTAATAATTTTTACGGAACCTCAGACGCTCCTTTTGCCCTCATGTAGGCAAGCACTAGTCGGAATAATCGATTTCGATATTCATCAGATCATTTATGTACTGCTGATACATTATTCTATCCATCAATGCCTCTTTGGTGACAACTGGCTGTCTTACACACGTTGCAGCACAAAGGCCACATAAGGCAGAACCACATTGCACACAAAGACAGCATGTGAATAGAAACGTCACAACAATTCCTATGATCATCAGAATCTTCCAACCCCAGGTCGATATCAGGCCCCAAAACCATCCCAGAAGCGTCCAATTTCCTTCGTCCACGTGTATGGACTCTGAAATTTTGTGCAACTTAGAGATGGCTTGATAAACCGTTGGAGCGTTGTCAGGTATGAATATGCAACAGCTCGAATGGATGACCTTACACACACCACCTCTATCTGCTAGAACAACGTCGAGAACCATACGGTTCTGTAACGTCATAAGTCTATCCGCCTGAAGCTCGGCTGTCAAATTACCAAGGGCACTTGCAGTTATGTCGGCAGTTGATTCTACTACACGAGTTAACTGCCTCAGGTTCCTGCTATTGACCAAAGGGCCCCAAAACGGTAGGAAACCCTTAAAGAAGTCTCCTGCTTCTTGACCGGCAGTGTCTTCTTTGCTAACAACACCTCTCACAACTCTAGTTCTGTGATAATCTGAGGCCACAGTGAAAGTCGGAGGCAGAAGATTTGCAATGTAGCAGGTACCCGAGAAGTCATGAGGTAACCACGTATAGGCTCGATCATAACATACAAAATAGGTACCCCTGGCAGTTAGGAAGACGGGGATGAGAGCGTTGGTAAGACATATGTCTCAGTACACGCACTCTCCCCGAACTGAGCTCTCGGATTTCGACCGAGGCCTTTCAGGCAGAAGTTACCAAGGTGAGGTACAATCCATATCGGTGACGAGCTTTTAAACTGCCTATCACCCACTGATACACTATACTCAGCCTCACTTAGTTCCTTATATGCTCGCACCTCCTCCTCTGGGATAAGCGATGCGTCAAAAATATCTTTATCTAAATCAGCGATAGCTCTCGCCAGAGTCTTGTGGTACGGGCCAGGACCAAAGTTTGCTGAGCGTGGTTCTCGATGGGGGTAGGAATCTAGTGCGCTACGGAACATAGTTTGTAATGCTCGAGCTGACCCTTGGGAACTATAAGGCAGCACCAAGTACGGAATACCCTTATCCATGGTATGCGGCATTAACCCACACACCCAACAATTGGTAGTGTTTACCACTAACTGATGCTGATGCAAGAGTTGAATAAAGGAGTTGTTTCTAAATTCTGCACGTCTGGCTTGTTCGTGTTGAGGCAGAAGATGAAAGGAATGCGGGGAAACAGTAGAGACGAAATTTAGATCATGGGATGGAAGAGTAGGTATAGTAGAAAGCAGTAAGAATTGGGACCCAAAATATACTCCCCCTACCAGTAACATAGATATAGTCAGGAACAATATGAAAACCTGTAGCAAAAACCATTTTGTACGAAACATTTTCTCTAATGCAGATCTTTGCACCGACATTTTCTCTCTTTTCGACAGCTCAGACAATGATGATTCCATCTCCTAACGACCGTCCGCGACGTTCTTGACGCACTTCGTTCTGAGTAGCGATTATCAATTCCCGGGAGTTCCCAGAAATCGACAAAAGAAACCGACCTAGTGTCGATAGCTGCTAAACAGAAGGAAGTACCCGCACGGCCTTACGGTCAACCTGGATGATAGGTTTTAACTAGATTGAACATTCAATTTATTATAATGTCCTTGGCTGTACGAAAAGGAAAAAAAAAATATACAATATACAATGTCCACTAAGTTCAGGGCAAGTGTGAAACCTAAAAAACAAAAATCTTTTTATTAGTGTCTCGTGCGTGGACGAAGGGAGTATCGGCTGCTCCCAGGGCGAGTCTGATCTTCAAATAGTGGATTGGATGGCAAACGAGTGTTCGATTGTTCAAATGATTGTTCAGCACTCGAATTTTCCAGTGTTGACGGAGAGGGAATTGTTTGAGGGGGATCAACAAGGGCGTCAGATACAAGCTGAGCTTCGCTGAATGGGACAAAACGTTGTGGAGTGTCGGTTTCAGATGAAGAAAGACCTCTTTTCATCCAGGTGTCCGACGGCAAAGGAAGCGGGACTCTTTTGGTGTGGGTAGCGTGTACCCAGTGCTTCCGTCCCTCCAGCCGAACTGCCGTCCTCGTTGCTAGTTGCACCTGGTATGGTCCCACAAATCTCGGCTCAAGGTTCCGCTTTCGTCCGAAATTTCGGACAAGGAGCCAGTCCCCGGGTTGGAGCCGATGACCAGGACCCTCTGTTCGTGACGGCAGAGCCTCAAAGACCTGTTGATGAATCAAACTCAATTTAGCAGTCAGATCATAAAGATAATCAATCAACATGGGATATTCGATTCTATCAAACTCTTTAGGCCTTGGGACTCCCCATATGTTAGCAGGGCGGCCAAACACAATCTCGTATGGGCTAAACTCTACTCGTGAGTGTACAGTTGCCCTGGTCGATAGGAGAGCTAGAGGCAAAGCATCTGGCCATGATAAACCAGTTGTTGCCTGAATTTTAGCCAATTTTAGTTTTAGGGTGCCATTGTATCCTTCCACCAAGCCCGCTGATTGTGGATGATTGGCACTATGAAATTTTTGATTTATACCGAGGCCACGACACACACTCTTCATCACACTTCCCACAAACTCACTTCCGTTGTCCGACCATACAATCCGAGACATGCCGTATCTGGGGAAATACTCTTTGAGCAGAATTTTTGCTGTGGATAGGGCAGTATTATCCTTAAGGGGGTAAGCCTCAATCCATCTGGAGAAAGCACATACTACAACCAAAACATATTTCAAATTGTTGCATCTCTCCATATGGATGAAGTCCAACTGGATGACTTCGAAAGGGTAAGTAGGAGGGGCAAAATGGCCAGTTGGAGTGGGAGTGCCCTTACCAGGATTGTGCATCAAACACACCATACAATTCTTAACCACTCTCTCTGCACATTTAGTGATACCATCATTCTTCCATACAGGAGACAACAACTTGCATATGCCTCTTGCGCTTATGTGTGCTGGACCATGGGCCATTGTAACAACAGCGAGCACATATGCATCCGGTAACATCCATCTCTGTTTTTCTGACAAATCAACCCAACATCCATTTTCATCCAACTTCCCCGTGCTCTCTTTCCATTTAGTCTTTTCCGTCTCAGTGGCTTCATTCTGTATTCCCTTCACACTCTCAATCGTGTCTTCACACATACTAGTCTCCGTTGGCCATCTCACTGAACTTGTAACATACATTCGATTCGTCAAATCTTTAGCTGTCTCCTTAGCCGTCTCATCCGCAAACGCATTACCACGACCTACGTCATCCGTCACTTTCTGATGTGCACTACATTTGATTACGGCCACCTGTTTAGGCAGTGTGAGTGCATCTAGAAGGTCATTCACAAGCTGTCCATGCTGAATCTTCGTGCCATGCGACGTAAGGAACCCTCTTTCTCTCTACAATCGCCCAAAACTATTGGCCACACCAAACGCATACTGGCTATCTGTAAACACATTCACCCGTTTATCTTTAGACAACACACACGCTCTTGTCAATGCGATCAGCTCAGCAGCCTGAGCCGAATTCTGACTCAATCTTGCAGTTTCTACAACCGTCCTCAATGTCACTACAGCATACGCAGTTGTCACATCACCATTCGGCAACTTAAAACAGGAACCATCCACATACAAAGTACCATCGGGATCTGCCAATGGAGTATCTTTTAGGTCAATACGACCCTTTGTTTCCTCTTCAGTTTTTAGATAACAGTCATGTAGTGCTTCACCACTTGACTCCGTGTCGATCGGCAGCAATGTTGCCGGATTCAACACATTACATCGTTTTATCCGTATATGACTGGCCAGTAACGTTAACTCATATCCAGACAATCTTGCGCTCGTCAAATGTTGAGTTTTCGTTCGATTCAAAAGAGTGTCGACTGCATGCGGAACCATCACCGTGAGCATATTATCCATGACCAGGCCTGCGGACTGTCGAATGGACGCCGCAGCTGCCGCTGTTGCTCTTAAACAACTCGGCAAGGCTCTAGCTACTGGATCTAAAGTCGAGGAAAAATATGCGCATGGACGTTGTTTTTCCCGCCAAAAGGTTGTGTCAGAACACTCAACGCACAGCCATCTCTCTCGTGGACGTATAATGTAAACGGCTTACTGTAATCAGGAGTACCCAACACAGGAGCCGCACACAACGCATCACGCAATTCAGAAAAACCTTTCTGACACTCTTCAGTCCAAGGCAAAGGAAATGAAACATCCTTGCACGTAAGGGCTATCAATGGTTTCGCCAACAATGAAAAATTTGGAATCCATTGTCTGCAGTAGGACGTAATACCTAAAAAGGCACGTACATCTTTCTGGGTTTTTGGCACAGTCATCCGGGAAATTGCTGCGATTCTCTCTGGGGTCAACCTTCTCCCTTCTTTTGACAATAAGTGACCCAAATAGGTAACTTCTTGACAACAATATTGTAGTTTAGAAGGTGATACCTTGTGATGTAAGTCATGTAGATAATGCAATAATGATACTGTAGCCGTTTTGCAAATAGCTTCTGTATCAGCTGCTACTAGCAGGTCGTCAACGTATTGAATCAAAGCCGCACCCATCGGTAACACGAATGCATCCAGTTGGCTTTTGAGTGCTTGACTGTAGATTGACGGACTCTCACAGTAGCCCTGTGGAGCGCGTTTTAGCCTAAAACTGCGACCACCTAATGCGAATCCGAATAGGTCTCTGCTTTCCTCAGCAATCGGGATACTAAAGAAAGCATTCTTTAGATCGATCACCGTGAACCAGGAGGCAGAGGCCGGAATCATTGTTAGCAAGGGCGTGATATCAGGGACCACGGGAAATTGTGGAATCACTATTTTATTTACTTCTCTCAAATCAATTACGAAACGATACACCGGGGGTTTGGATGGGTCAGTTCGTTTCAAAATAGGCAATACAGGGCTATTACACACGTTTCCACGAGTTTCTTCAACAACACCTTTCTTAATTAGATCGTGAACGATTGCTAACAGCGCTCGCTCACCATCAAGAGAGATACGATACTGAGGTAAACGTGGTAATCGCACATTTGGTTTCAATTGAATCACATAAGGTGGAATGTCTAACAGACCCACATCATTGGGACCTGTGGCCCATAGAGACGCAGGAAGGGAACTCAGTTCTGGTGGGAATTTATCGATACACAAGTACATAGGAGAGATCACTCTCCGACCTAATGTCAGCTCCACTCCTTCAGGAGAACAATACAAAGTCGCATATAGTCGTTTCAACAAATCCAGACCCAAAAGTTTCTCACCACAGCCGGTAGATAGAATCAGTGGAGCCTGCAGCTCACGAGGGCCAATGGTAAGGGACAAAGGGCTAGAGACGGGATTGCTAACAGGGGCGCCAGAGAATCCAACGGAAACGTTCGTTAAGCCAGACAAAGGTGCGCCAGGGAGTTTCGAATGCATGATGGAACTTTTCATCGCACCAGTGTCTAACAGAAAAGGCTCAACTACGCCCGATGTAGCCACTGCAACGTAAGGTCCACTCTGATCAACCGGAACTGATACTACTCCCTCTCTTTGTCGGTGGCTGTCCTAATAATGGTCGTTTGCAACAGTCTCATGTTCAACGTAGTAATCGTCCACATGATATTGTGTAGATCTAACTGGCCCCGCATTTCGCTGGTCAAAACAATTATTCGTATCTGGTGAATTCAGGTGGTGACCATTCTGGTTGTGAATAGTACCGCGGCCTCTACCTCGAGATGCCTACTGAGGACCACCACGGCTTCCTCGTGGCGATACACCATTAAGACGGTCACGCAAAGCGGGACAGTCATATTTTATGTGACCTTCCCTTCTACAATACGCACACTGATTATACCCAAGTGTAGATCTATAGTCAAAGGAGTCAGAACGAGGCTGTGTTCTGGAGGACTGTGATTGTGGTCTATATTGTTGTTGCGACTCATTTTGATTTGAACGTGGAGGATTCGCTTGTTGCAACAAAACCTTCGTTTTGAGCTCTTTCGTTTTCTTATCCACGCGATCACTTTCTTCTTTCTCCCTATTCTCATAATATTGAGCCGTTGCTAATATTTGTGCAGTGGTCGAGACAGCCCATGCACTTTTTTTCAATTTGTTGCATAGTTCTGGTAACAAATTTAATACGAATTTATCGACAAATAATCGTTGGCCTCCCTCAGTGCCCATATCCTGACCGCTATGATCGACAAATGCCTCTTCGAACCTAGTGAAGAAATCGGAGACACTCTCGTCTTTCTTTTGCTTACAAGCTGATAATTTATCCCAGTTTACTCTCATCGCCGGCATGAGAGTTTTCATGAGCGTAATTATTCTCTGTGGTAAATCCAAGATCAACTGCTCAGGCTTAGCCCCACCAACTTGTAATGCATCAGCCGCTATCAGTGCAGCCCAATCACCACCTAACTCATTTGCGTGGTTTGCTTGGCGAATTTTCGCCCAAACTGGTTGTGGTACAACATTACCAAACAACATGTCGATGTCGGCAAGGTTCATAACAGAAGCTTCCACCAGTTGGGATAGCTCCTTATAATAACCAGCCGGATTCTTACGAGGATCAGGCAAGGATTGCTTCACTTGCAAAACTTCCGATCGTTTCCATGGGAGGTGTATCCACACTCTTCGAAAATGCGGTAAAACCGCAGGGTTAGCTTGCGGATCACCAGGCACCCAAAGTGGCGGAACCTCTCTCATAGGATACTGACCAGGAGCCGCTTTCCAATTCTCAGTGGCATCATCAAATGACACTCGAGAGTGTACTGCGGATCTGAACGCTAACAAACGTTCCAAGGCACGTCGTACATCACCCCCTACAACCATACCGTTCGAAAAGTGACTCTGGAGTTCAGTTATATCGGGCGGTACGTTATCTAGATCATCATTATACCATTCTTCCCTCAAGAAGTTACACATTTCTTCGAACACGAATCTCTGCGTAGGCTCATTAAACTGAGAAAACGTGTCGAAGACCACACGTGGAGTGTAGTTAGCAGGGTGTCTTATCCATCTATGTGCCATAGTCACTAACGTCTCTTTCTCCCTTCCACTAGGGATCTGACTCCGTCTCTGAGGAGTTTCGGAAAGTTCAGACGGGAATAACTGACCAGAAAGCGGTGAATAAAGAGTAGCAACAGTGTTAGGGATACGATTACGAACAGAAGGAGAAGAAGGAAAAAGAGCAGGAGCAACAACATTAGAAGCGAAGCAAGGCATAGTAGAAACAGACGGGATAGTCGGAGTACCAGGAATAACAGATTGAGGAGGTACAGGTACAGGAGCAGTAGGAACAAGGACAGGTGGTGGGACAAACGTAGGATTAACAACGGGCTGACCAGCAGCCGCCGTAACAACAGGAGGAACTACAGGAGGAGCTACAAGAGGAGCTACAGGAGCCGTAGCACCCTGTGCATAAGGAGGTGGCGATTTCATCAAATACGCTAACAAGGAATCCTCCTTCGAATCTTCTTCTTTCTTATCTAGACCAGTCGGTATAACCGGATAACATTTATCTAAACTCATATGATGTAGTCTAGTGGAAACTTCCATTTCTTTTTCTTCTTTTTCTCGTCTACTTTGTTGTACAACTTGCATTATCGGAACAAACCCCTCTCTTCGATCCTTTTTAAGTTGTTTGATTTCTTTCTGCTTGGCCTCTTTACGCCATAGCCGAAAAGAATCAAACATAGCTGGTCTGGCTTTCTTTTGAAATAATTTAGCTTCAAGATTATCTAAAATCGTAAGTTCAAAACTTCCATGTGGTGGCCAACTAAGAACACCGTCTTTTCTCGTGTAACGGACCCAATATTCATTATATATAATAGGGCCCACACCATGTCGACTGTAGAGCTCGTATATCGGAGTTCCAACTGGAGGTATCGGACACGAATCCTCCAACCGGGAATCCATTGCGCAACATTTGAAGATACCAAACAAACCACTATGACTAGGCATCGTGCACACTACCCTAGTATCAAACTTCAAGGGTTACCGAAGTGCTACTTCTTCGTGAAAAACAAAACCCTCGGTTTTTGGCAATTGCAACTGTCAAATAAATACTAAGAACCACAACTAAGAACCACCAATGCAATGGAACCATGCAATACAACAAAGCCTTAAAAGGCTACAACAAAGCTTCAATGAGCTACAACAACAAAGCTTTAATAAGCTACAACAAAGCTTCAAGAAGCTAGAACAACCACTAAGGACTGGGAGCGACCCACAAATACTTAACTCAGAACTTCAATGGCGTCACCAGGAAGGCCCGTCTATCGTCTCGCTTGTACGTAAGGTCTGCGCCGGGCGTCGAAGACAGGTCGACAGTCAGGGCATCGGTCCGTCGCAGCCGTCAGGAGGCGGGAATCTTCGCAGGGAAAATCTTCGGGCCACTTATTTCGACAACAAGATCGATGAAGCGGGGTGCACCTTCCCTCGGAGATTTCACACGAAGTTCCTCACGATCGTCAGGCTTTGGACCGGTACCGCTGATGTCGCCCCACGTTGGGCGCCAACTGAAGGACTGGACTTTTAACAGAACCAGCGGTGCCAGGGAACAACACCTATAACCTTCATGGGATACCTGTTTCGGCGCACAAGTGACAGAGACACGGGACACTTCCTTCGGCGTCAAAGATCAGCGTTTATTTACTGCAGGGAAACAAGAGTCATTAGAAGTACATCGGCATGTAGGTTCTGCGAGTCTGCTTCAAATTGCATATGTAGGTCGCTCTCTTTTATACAGGATTTTGCCATTGCACAACATGTGAACAAAAAGGTTACAACCCAGTTCCCACAATAAACTTCAAAAGGGTCGCTTTTCATGTTTTCAGAATCCCGGAACATAATTACAGTAGAAATGCCGGTTCCCAACTGTGAAAGCACATCTTTCCACCGTTAGGCACACCCATTAGAGTTGTAAATGACCAAGAAGAAGAGACAAGAGCAGCTGCAAGGAAGTCAGGCATGTGTAGAGGAAAGAGTGTGAGGGTAGTATCGGAAACATGATCGTAGGATCAAAAGAGTTGAATCCCAACGCATGCACGGCTGAAACAATAGGCCGGTACGGCATGATTACCCTCAAGCTGAGCCATTTGCCTCTGCAGTGTCGTTCCTCCGGTCATAAAGGAGCATGAAAGGAAAATGCGTCTTCCGTATGTCTTGGGAACTAAAAGTTCAGGCCGCGGACACTTGCCTGTTCACTGACTACGTGAGGGCAAGAAACAAAATGGGTGCCGTATCTAAAATGGAACCCGAGGGTTCAGATGAAGAACACGTAATATTAGGCGAACCCTATCAGGTAGTGTAGCGAAAATGCGTACACTTACAGAACTCAACAGTTACGGTTCGTAGATACCAAACTCGTCCATATTCGGTAATGTCTAAAAACGTCGTAATAATTTTTACGGAACCTCAGAGTGTACTCAAACTACTTCCTAGTGCCAAAAGTGGACGAAAGCCTAAGACCCATCCTGGACCTACGGTTCTTAAACAAATACGTCAAAACTCAAAAATTCAAAATGACGTCCCTACAAGAGGTCATCCCACAGATAAAAGCAGGGGATTTCCTGTCGACCATAGACCTCAAAGATGCGTACCTGCATATCCCCATGAACAGGCAGCACAAGCACATGCTGAGGTTCACAGTAAACAAGGATCACTACCAGTTCACGACCCTAGCTTTCGGCCTAAAGTCCGCACAAGGGTGTTCACCAAATGCATCGCGGCAGTGGCCGCACACCTAAGAAGAAAGGGTATACACGTGTACCCCTACCTCGACGACTGGCTGGTAAAGGCAAGCTGTTACAGGACATGCAAAGAGCATGCAGAACAAGTGACAGGAACGCTAGCAAACCTGGGGTTCTCCATACACTGTGGCAAATGCTCGTTGGAACCAGAGCAAGTGAAGATCTTCCTGGGAGCCCAGATCGACACCGTCCAATGCAGAGTCTAACCAAGCGAAAAGAGAACGCTGAGCCTACTGAGGGAGAAACGTCACTACCAGAAGGGGCGAGCTCTGACAGTGAGGACTGTGAGCAAGATCTTGGGGGTGATGGCATCATGCATACACCTGGTCCCCAATGTACGCCTACAAATGAGACCACTCCAAGAGTGGCTGCAACAACAATGGTCACAAGCTACAGGAAGTTGGGAGGATCTAGTGGTTGTAACGCACAGGGTGCAGGAAGAGATAAGGCGGTGGACCAAGGAGAGAATAACAGAAGGGAAACCTCTGACACCACTGGACCCAACAGTGACCATCACCACAGACGCATCCCAGAAGGGGTGGGGCGCACACATGAACAGGCTCAGAGTGAGGGGTCTGTGGAGCCCTACAGACGCAGTCAGGCACATCAACTACCTGGAACTGAAAACTGTGTTGCTAGCCCTCAAGGCCTTTCAGAAACACCTACACAACCAGAAGGTTGGCCTGGCGTGGGGGCCTGGTCGCCCCCACGCTCCACCTGTCTCCCGCTCCTTGCCTTACCTGCTGCCTGTGCCTGCCGCCGCCGACGCCGCCTGCTCCCTCCTCCAGCGCCCCAGCCGCCGCAGGGCCGCCCGCCAAGCCCGCACTCAATTTTCCCGCCGCTGCCAGCCCGCGGCCCCACCCCCCCGCCAGCCGATTGGCTAACCCGCTCCCGCCTCCCCGCAGACCCTCCCTACCGGCTCCCTTCTTATGTCGCCCCCAGAGCAACCGCGCAGCGGATGCGCGCAGCGGGAGCACCGATTGAGCACCGAAGGTGCGCCAAAGGTAAGCCCGTCTGCGCCCGTCCGCGCCTGGACCGCGCCCAGTGCCAGGACCCCTGGTCCCCGCTGTTGCAAAACGCCCCAACAGACCTACGACGCCGCTGCCCTCAACGCACTCAACACCGGCCGGATCCCTGGATGCTACAGAGTCACCCCGAGACGCACCCACGGACCCTTCAGCTGCCACTCCTGCAAGTTCACCTGCATCCGGACCTGCACCACACCAGCACCGACCAAGCCGAACTCCAGCAGCAACCACCTTAAGTGCATCCTGCTCAACACCCGCTCCGTCCACATACACGCCGTCGAGCTCTAGAACCTGCTCGACACCACAGCCCCAGACGTCGCCTTCCTCACGGAAACCACAGGAACACCATCCGCATCACGACCAACACCGACGACACCCTCAAACCCGCCGATCACCTGCACTTCCAGATCCACATCAACCCCAAGACCACCCTCAGAGGCACCCTCATCTACAGACCCCCGGGACCACGCACACAATTCAGCGAAGACATCGCCGACTTCATCAGCCCACATGCCCTCGCCTCCGCTGACTACATCCTCCTCTGGGAACTCAACTTCCACCTGGAGAACAACAATGACCGCAACACCACCATCTTGCTGGACAACCTCGCCAACCTCGGACTCAAGCAACTGGTGACCACCCCCACCCACTACGCCGGACACACACTCGACCCGGTCTTCTCATCCAGCAAGGACATCGCCTTCAGCCACGCCACCGGACTCCACTGGACGGACCACAGCTGCATCCACTTCAGCTTCAGAAGGACCACGATCCACCATCACCAGCATCAGGCTGCACGCAGAAGCTGGAACAAGATCTCTGCCGACCAGCTCGCTACTTCCCTGAGCAAGAACCCTCCCACCAGCACAACGAACCCCAGCCAAGCGGCCACCAACCTCACGAACTGGATCAGCGACTGCGCAGACGACCTCGCCCCTCTGAAGACCCCGCCGAGCAGACCCGGCAGCAAGAAAGTCCCATGGTTCAACGACGAACTCAAGAGCTCCAAGAAGAACTGCAGAGCACTCGAGAAAACCTGGCGCAGAGACCCTACACCGGACAACATGACTGCCCTCAAGCTCGCCACCCGAAAACACCACCAACTGATCCACGCCACCAAGAAAACTGCATTCAAGGAACGACTGGACAACAACGCACACAATAGCAAGGAGCTCTTCAACATCGTTAAAGAGCTCTCCAACCCCAACGCCGGAAACAACGACATCACCCCTTCGCAAGACCTCTGCAACTCCCGCGCCTCCTACTTCCACAACAAGATCGCGGACATACACAACAGCTTCTGCACTCAACCGACGCACGCCATGATCGAACCACCGCCCCCCCACCACCGCCCTCCACGCCTGGACCCCAGTCAGCACCGAAGAGACCGTCCGCACGATGAACTCCATCCACTCCGGATCTCCGACCGACCCCTGCCCTCACCACGTCTTCAACAAGGCCGACGCTGTCATCGCACCCCACCTACGGGACATCATCAACACCTCCTTCGACACCGCCACCTTCCCGGAGAGCTGGAAGCACGCCGAACTCAGCGCTCTACTAAAGAAACCATCAGCCGACCCCACCGACCTCAAGAATTACCGCCCCATCTCGCTGCTCCCGTTTCCTGCAAAAGTCATCGAGAAGACCGTCAACAAGCAGCTGGCCTCGAGACGAATGGATCCCTCGACCCCTCGCAGTCTGGCTTCCGGGCCAACCACAGCACCGAGACCGCCCTGATCGCAGTGACCGATGACATCCGAGCCCTGCTCGGCAACGGAGAAACAGCGGCCCTCATCCTCCTAGACCTCTCCGCGGCCTTTGACACTGTCTGCCACCGCACCCTAGTGCAGAGCCTCAGCAACGTCGGAATCCAGGAGAAGGCATTGGAGTGGATCATCTCCTTCCTCGCCGGAAGCACACAGAGAGTCCGCCTCCCCCCGTTCAGATCAGAAGCCACCGAAGTCATCTGCGGCATCCCTCAAGGCTCCTCGCTCAGCCCAACCCTCTTCAACGTCTACAGAAGCCTCCTCGCAGCCATCGCACGCCAGCACAACCTCAATATCATATGCTACGCCGACGACACCCAGCTGATCCTCTCCCTCACCAACAACCCCGCCACCGCCAGAGCTAACCTTCACGAAGGGATGAAAGAGGTAGCCGAATGGATGAACAGCCGCCTGAAACTGAACTCGGACAAGACGGAAGTCCTCATCCTGGGATCTTCACCCTCCGCCTGGGACGACTCCTGGTGGCCCTCCGCCCTAGGCAACGCACCCAAACCAACAGACCACGCACGCAACCTGGGCTTCATCCTGGACTCCTCCCTCTCCATGACCTGACAAGTCAACGCCGTCTCCTCGTCGTGCTTCAACATCCTGCGCATGCTACGTAAGATCTTCCGGTGGATCCCCACCGAGACAAGGAAGACGGTCACCCAGGCCCTCGTCACCAGCTGTCTGGACTACGGCAACGCCCTCTACGCCGGAACCACCGCCAAACTCCAGAAGAGACTCCAGCGGATCCAGAACGCCTCAGCACGACTCATCCTGGACATCCCCCGACACAGCCACTTCTCCAGACACCTGAAATACCTGCACTGGCTCCCGGTCAACAAGAGAATCACCTTCCGTCTCCTCACCCACGCACACAAAGCCCTACACAACGAAGGCCCAGGATACCTCAACAACCGCCTCAACTTCTACGCTCCCAAACGCCAGCTCCGATCGACCGGCCACGCCCTCGCCACCGTCCCCCGCATCCGAAGAGCCACCACAGGGGGAAGGTCCTTCTCTTACCTCGCCGCCAAGACCTGGAACTCCCTCCCGACTTACCTCCGCCTGACCCAGGACCACCTTGCCTTCATGAAGCAGCTCAAGACCTGGCTGTTCGAGCAGTAGCGGACCCCCCCCCCCTAGCGCCTTGAGACCCCCTGGGTGAGTAGTGCGCTATATAAATGCTCTGATTGATTGATTGAAGGTGCTAATACAAACAGACAACACCACAACGATGTTTTATATAAACAAACAGGGGGGAACTCAATCGTTCCCTCTGTCAAACTTGGCACAGGAGATATGGAAATGGGCTATACCACTAAAAATAGACTTGCTAGCCATACACCTGCCAGGGAAGGACAATGTAGAAGCGGATTGGCTCAGCAGGCAAACTTCAGCGTCCCACGAGTGGGAACTCAACAGTCAGGAAACAGAGAGTCTATTCAGGAAATGGGGCACCCCAACAATAGACCTATTTGCAACACACCGGAATGCAAAATGCCAATACTTTGCATCCAGGCAACCAGAGGCACTGTCCCAGGGGAATGCCCTATGGATAAGCTGGTCAAAAACATTTGCCTACGCTTTTCCCCCGATACCTCTGATCCCCAGGGTTCTCAACAAATGCATGAAGAGCAACATGACGCTCATCCTTGTGGCAAACCTCAGATAACGGAGATGGCGCAGGGGCCCCCCCCACAAGTTCTCAAGAAGAAGAGACCTACTCTCCATGGAAAACGGAGAAATCCTACACCCAGAGCCAGAGAGCCTCAACCTCTCAGCCTGGCTCCTGAGGACTTAGAATTTGCACACCTAAAACTACCAGAGAGCACCCTGCGGGTGCTGTGAGAGGCAAGAAGGCCCAGCACACGCAAGTGCTATGGGGAAAAATGGAAAAGATTCACTCAATGGTGTTGCAAGAAACAGCTCCAAAGGAAACTGACCAAGGAATCCACGGTGCTAAGGTACCTCACGCACCTAATTAAGGCTAAGCTAAGCTCATCCTCGCTGAGGGTGCACCTGGCAGCGATTGTGGCATACACAAGAGGAGAAACAGGGAGAAGCTTATTCACATCCCAAGTCGTAAAAAGATTCCTGGAAGGAGCTAAAAGAATAGCGCCGCCAAAAAGAATGCCGCCACCGGCCTGGAACTTAAATGTGGTACTGACGGAGCTCATGAAAGCACCTTTCGAACCCATCCATAAAGCATCACTGCAAATGTTGACAATGAAAACGGCCTTTCTGGTAGCAATCACCTCGCTACGAAGGGTGAGCGAGCTGCAGGCACTCACACTACAGGAACCCTACATCCAGATACACAGTGACATGGTCGTGATGAGAACTGACCCTCACTTCATGCCAAAGGTGGTGTCAAGGTTCCACATGAATCAGAGTATTCAGATCCCTAGCTTCTTCCAAAACCCCACCACAAGCGCTGAGAGGTCGCTCCACACCCTAGACGCAAGAAGGGCTGTGATGTACTACATTGAAAGAACGAAGGAGCACAGGAAGACAAAACAGTTCTTCGTGTCCTTCGCAAACAGTTACATGGGCAAACCAGTAACTAAAAACACCATAGCTCGATGGATCGCACAGACCATTCAATTCTGCCACAAACAAGCTGGCCAGGAGCTAACAGGAGGGGCACAGGCCCACTCCACCAGGAAGAATGGAGCAACAATTGCCTTTCTGGCCAACACACCAATTCAGGACATATGCCTGGTGGCAACATGGGCTTCAGTGCACACTTTCACTAAGCACTATTGCGTGGATGTACAGATGAACAAAGAAGCACAAGTAGGGCAAAAAGTGCTTCAACATATTTTCAACAACCAACGCTCATCTTCCACCCAACCGCCACAAAAGTAACGAAAACCGCTACAAAATCTATGCACAGCATAGTGAATCCAGAAAGATTCAAGCTGCAAAACGAATAGTTTCTTACCTGTCGGTGTAGTTTTGCAGCTTGAAGATCTTTCTGGATTCACTAGCGAACCCACCCGCCTCCGCCAGAAAGATGAGGCTGGAAAAGAGGGTGGAAACAGATGGAAAAGAAAGCAAGTTGGAACAATTACAAGATACGTGGAAAGACTAATGTTGAAAAAACGATTAACAAACATAGCCATGGATTCACTACAAAGACAAAAAAGGAAAAAGTGACAGAAAAAAGAATCCGTAGATGGCGCCCAAGGGTGGTAGCTTCCGCCGGAAGCACGCCGACGTCACCGAAGGTACACCAAATGGTGGGACGTCGACGCCCACCTGGGCTACGACAAAAAAAAAAAAAGAGAGAAAAAAGACTACGATTCCGGACCCAACCACCAGATTGCGGAATATGCACAGCATAGTGAATCCAGAAAGATCTTCAAGCTGCAAAACTACACCGACAGGTAAGAAACTATTCGTTTCCCGCCAAACGCGGGATCGACCGCCGCCGCTGTACAGCCGCCAGGACAGCGGCCTAGTCAGAGCATCCGCCTCTTGCAGTTAATTCCGCCCTGCAGCTCCTGCCGCAGCCGGCGAGCCAGGCCCACGCAGCTCGCTCAGCATGAAGCGGGGGTCGGGATCCGGACCCACGCCGTTCGTGGACCACAGAAGTCCTGGGGCTCGGTCCGTCTAGTCAGGGCAGTTGTGGTAAATAAATAATTAATTACCAGTTCTATTTTTGAATACATGGAATAAACAGATAGCTCAATAAATAAGAGTCAGGATTCGAGGTATCTTGAGTCTTACAGGCTTTAATAAGGCATAAAGGACAGGAACAGGACAGCCTGCATGGGAATAAACGGATGGCAGCTGCCGGGGGCAGGAATGGGCTGAGCGCGCTCCCATCACATTAACAGTACATGGTATATATATCAAAGCAATTGCATTACATTCAATACAGTAGGCGTTACTCGTAGCAGTCGCGAAAGATAAGGCATAAAGTAGGTGTAACAAGAGGCGTGTACAGGGCGTATACATAGACATGTGATATGAACGTAACAGAAGTGTCATGAATGGGGCGGAAACATGGAGGGGGCTACCTGAGGAGCCGGGACCTCTAACCTAGTGGTGCGCGCAAACGGGCAATGACGTGTTACTAGGGAGAACTGGGGGCTATGACTTCTGCGCTAGAAGAGGAGACTAAAGTCTGCGGAGTCAGGGCGACATGTACCTAAGGCATATCTGGTATCTGGTGTTTGGAGAACATGTTGATAGAATCCAAAAGTTATCAGGGTAAAGGCTACTTGACACTAAGGCTGGTGCATGCATTTATTCTACATGTATTGCGTGTGCGAGGAATATTCTATGAATATAATACAGTATTTCTCTTACATGGAGACAGAAAGGCTAGACCATAGCTGAAACTATTGATGTGATTCAGTAGCTTAGGAATGCAGAGAAGGAGGGCTGGACTGATAACTAGAAGCATAACATACTCTTGGCAGACAGGCAGGCAGAGCCAGGCCGGGCCGGGCACTGTGAGGCAGGAAGTAAGTGAAGGGTCAGGGATGCAGGTGGGGGCTGTATCGCTCCTCGGAGAGGGTTCAGGAGACAGGAGCTTGAATCTGGTGTCCGGGCCCTTTTGAGGCCTAGAAACGGGGACATTTTACTGAATTAACGTGCACACTGCGAAATGTGGCAACATAGGTCTAATACTCGTAGCTTTCACGAGAACTGGAAACTGGCATACTGGAGTTGGACACGACTATAATTGCGTCTTTAATCGAACATAGGGGATACATATGCATATTGATCATGCACATATAACATAGGATGAGGAACACGTAGGCACATACAACATGGCAAAATTTACTTTTCCACATTCCCTCCTTGTGCCCTACGTTTCCATCAGGAAACATCAATATTCATGATACCATCTATCATTTCATATAGCATCATTTGCTCGTCTCGAATTGTCTTGGAACGGGATTTAGGACTAGGAATACAGGATGTAGCACAAATGCCGCAAATCGCAGGGCCACATTGTAAAGAGGCAGCAACTGAATATGATCATTACTGCTATACCTAGGAATGACAATACTTTCCATCCCCAGGCAGAAACTATACTCCAGAGCCAACCGGACCATGTCCAGGTGCCTGGATTCTGGTGTAACTGATGGGCAATTTTCTGAAGTCTGGTTATAGCTGAATAAACAGACGGCGCGTTATTAGGAATGAAAATGCAGCAACTAGATCCGATGACTCTACAAGCTCCTCCTCTATCGGCCAGTATGACGTCAAGAACGAGACGATTTTGGAGCACGACAAATCTCATAGCAGATTGTTCTTCAGTTAAATTACCTAGAGCAGAAGTAGTCTCATTCACTACTGCTTCAAGGGTTCTGGTTAATCTACGTATTAACTTACTATTCTGGACAGGGCCTAGAAAGAAGAAGAAACCTTTATTGAAATCTTGATACTGTTCTAGAGTAGTTTCAGTTTGATCGATAATTGGGGACTCGATCTCCCTCCTATGTCTAATGTGTACTAGATGTGTGTTTCTATGATAATCGGATGGGGCTAGAAAAACTGGTTGCAGTAGGAAGGCAATGTAACATGTTCCATCCCAATCGAGGGGCAGACAAACATATGCGGTCTGACCACAAACAAAATAAGAATGACGTGAGGCTTTGAAAATAGATTTCCCACTGTCACTATACTCGACAATAGTAGTACAATCACTATGTCCTACATGTGCGGAACCATTCTTTCTGACACATAATTCGCCTTTGACTGGTAGTACTGAAATAGCAGGCAGATCTGGAGTAGTATCGGACTGGACATTCAGGACCATGAAATTCGAGGAATAATTACCTAAATCATATACTTCGTTTTCTAGATCTAACCCTGTTCTATGGGAAAGACCTTGCTTGTCTGGGAAACATGTTCTATTCAGAAGGGACATATCAGTTGAGGATGACGTTAACGTGGACCATGCTCCACACGAACCATTATGTGAAAACGGATAAGGAAAGAGTGGCAGAACTCCCTTCGGTGTCTGGAAAGGGGGGAGTCGACCACACACCCAACAATTATGGCATTGCTGGTCTGATGTGAATAATGCAACATTCGGATAAAGGTATTGTTTCGCATAGCAAGACGATAGGATAACTCGTGAGGAGGCAGATCACTAAATGTGTGCTCTACTGTAGCATTAGAAAACATATGTACATGTGAAATTGGAAAACATAAATGTAAAGCATAACTTGTGCAGGTAACCATAAGACTCAAAAACATAAGAAATAACAGAGTGACGATGCATCTACTGCAAACATTTTTTCGATAACGGATTCTCTTAGAGTTTTGACTCACTCTCTCTCTATGTGGGTCTATCTCATACATGTCAGGAACCTGTCTAACCGCTTCACCCGAGAGGGACTTAAACAATTAAACTGTCTGACTTGCTAGACCTCAGTTTCGATTTATACTCCTGCTGCGGAGTTTTCTCTAACAGGGGAAATTTTGATTCAGAGTCTGTATCTGGGCAGTCCTTGAAAATAGGGCAATCCTTAATGAATGTCTTTAGCTTAAGTCCGTGAAACTTTTTGATGTGACTGGTATGGATCCACCCCTTGCGGCCCTCAAGCTTGACGCAGTCCTTGTTGTCAATAAAACCAGACAGGGCTCCTTCCAACGGGGCTCCAGCGGACTTGAACGATCGAAGTTGCGCACCAAGACCATGTCACCTGGAACGATCTCATGCGGTTTCACCTCAGTGTTGTCTGGAAATGCAGCGGCAACCTGTGAACGACAAGAGTGTAGGGCAGACATCAAGGAAGCTAGGTAATCTGTCAGCATATTACTGGAAACATCGGTAATCTTTCGGGGTCTAGGTGTACCCCACATATTTGGAGGGCGGCCGAATACGACCTCATACGGGGACAGACCTGATCTGGAATGTGCGACCATCCTCATATAAAACAGAGCAATTGGCAGGGCTACTAACCAATCTACACCTTTGTCTGCGCATACTTTAGCAAGGCGGATTTTCAATGTCTGATTATGTCTCTCTACGAGACCGGCTGCTTCAGGATGGCGTACACAATGGAACTTCCACTGGTACCCTAACAGAAGGGAAACCTGTTTCATAAGCTCGGATGAGAATGGCTGGCCGTTATCTGAATACACGACCCTAGGTAATCCATAACGGGGAAAATACTCACGAACCAACTGCCTGGCAGTGGTCGCAGCAGTGTAATCTGGGACTGGATATGCCTCTGTCCACCTGGACAAAGCGCATACAACTACGAGGACATACTTGAAACCTCGACATCACTCCATCTGAATATAATCCATCTGGAGGACTTCAAAAGGGTGGTCAGGAGGTTGGAATCCACCTTGTTCCACCGGGACACTTTTACCTGGATTGAACTGACAACATATCATACAGGTACGGACTTTCTGCTTGGCTGCAGCTCGTAAATGCTTGTTGAACCAGAGGTTCTGGATACTGTCTAACATGGCTTTTTCTCCTAAATGTGCAGGACTATGTGCGGTATTAATAATGGCTTGAACCATAGAGTCGGGGAGAAACCATGTGGCTTTTCCCTTCGTCAACCATCCTTGATCTGTCTGGACCCCTCCTTGTTCGGACCATTTCTTGATTTCATCGGGAGTAGCATGTGACTGGATATCTATGACATCTTGTGTAGGGTCCTTAACTGTCATACAAGTAGTCTGTTCTGGAATGTGTGTCAGTGTGGTGTTAACTGGAATGTCTGGAGTCTGAGCTGTAAGCTTGGCTGTTCGATCTGCTAGATCGTTACCTTGGGAAATGATGTCAGTGACTTTCGTATGTGCCTTGCACTTCATAATAGCGATAGCTGTCGGTAAATGTATTGCTTCTAACAGAGCTTGAATGAGGAGACCATGCTGAATCTTGGTTCCATGAGAAGTCATAAAACCTCTTTCTTGCCAGAGCACTCCAAAGTCGTGTACGACTCCGAATGCATAACGTGAGTCTGTGTATATGTTAACTTTCAAGTTCTTGGCACGTATGCAGGCTTGGGTCAGAGCGACTAGCTCTGCTGCTTGAGCGGACAGGGTGTCAATACGATGCGTCTCTATAACTTCGGTTTCAGTAGTCACTGCATACGCGGCTACTAGTTCTCCTGTACTTGTTCTTATACATGAACCATCCACATAAAGTGTCAGGTCGGGATCAGATAATGCAATATCTGTCAAGTCTTGTCTTGGCTTTGTCATGGTATTAACAACTTCCACACAGTCATGTGTGGCAGGATTTAAAGTAACTGACGGTAACAGTGTAGCTGGATTTAGAATGTTGCAGCGTCTGATTTCTATGTGTGGCTGGAACAATGTCAATTCATAACCTGTTAAACGTGCAATTGTCAAGTGTTGAGTCTGGGTTCGGTTTAAAAGAACTTCTACGGAGTGTGGAACTTGTACTGTCAGGGAGTGTCCTAACACTATGGAATCACTCTGTCTGATAGCTAGTGCTGTGGCTGCAACTGACTTGAGGCACGCAGGCAGAGCCTGGGCTACTGGTTCTAATGTGCTAGAAAAATAAGCACAGGGCTTGTATTGTCCTGCTTGATCTTGTGTGAGAACAGATAATGCTGTACCTTCACGTTCTGTAACAAAAAGTGTAAAAGGCTTACTGTAGTTCGGTGTTGCTAGAACAGGTGCATTACATAAGGCTTTCTTTAACTCATTAAAAACAAGTGTGTGTTCCTGGGTCCACGGGAGGACAGTCGATACGGCTGCCTCCTGTGTCGTTAACTGTATCAGTGGCTTGGCTAGAAATGCATACTGAGGAATCCATTGTCTGCAGTAAGAAGTGAGGCCGATAAAAGCTCGTACCTCCTTCTGAGTCTTGGGCTGTGGAAGATGTGCTATTAACTGGATACGGTCAGGTGTCAACTGCCTACCCCTCTTGGACAGTAAGTGTCCTAAGTAGACCACTTGCTGGACACAGAATTGTAATTTGGAAGGGGACACCTTGTGCCCCATCTCGGCCAGAAAATACAGTACTTTAAGTGACTCACGCTCGCAGTCACGTTCAGAACGGGCTGTGATCAGTAGATCATCGACATACTGGAGCAGGGCAGTGTCAGTTGGCATACGAATATTATCTAGTTGTCTTTTGAGTGCTTGACTGTAAATGCTAGGACTTTCTGTGAAACCTTGAGGAGCTCGTGTAAATTTATAGCTCCTTCCATTTAAACAGAATCCGAAAAGGAACTGGCTGTCTGGATGAATGGGAACACTGAAAAATGCGTTCTTGAGATCAATAACTGTAAAGAATGTGGCTTCAGAATCAATGGCTGTCAATAGAGAAGAAATATCGGGAACCACTGGGTACTGGGGAATGATACATTTATTAAGATCTCGAAGGTCAATCACTAATCGATATACTGGAGGTGCATTTGGATCAGTACGTTTCAGAATTGGAATGATAGGAGAATTACATACATTGGAGTCCGTTTCTACAACCACTCCTTGAGCAATAAGTTCATCAATAATTTTGGATAAGGCTGCTACAGCCTCATGCGGCAATTTGTACTGTCGGATTCGTGGTAATACTACGCCTTGTTTCAGAGTCACACGATGGGGTGTGATATGCATACACCCTACATCAGTTGGACCTTGCGCCCATAAATGCTGTGGTACATTCAATAATCTTGGATCAAAATCACGTAATACATATTGACCTTTAAAATCTCTAAGGAACAAACGTACTCCTTCTGGGGAGCAGCATATAATTGCACCTAATTCTTTCAGTGTTTTAATACCTAACAGGTTTTCTGGACATGACTTTGTAAGTAACAAATCTGTAGTTCGGGACAATGGACCTACTTCTAGGGAAACTGGTTTCGAAATTTCATTAACAATCGGCTTTCCTGAAAATCCAAGGGAAACATTTCTTGAGCCTGAGAGCGGAGCCCCTGGAACCTCGTCATGACTGATGGTAGTCCTACTTGCCCCTGTATCAATCAGAAACTTTCTGTCTTTCCCTAATACTTGACTGTGTACATAGGGACCCTCTTGATCTACAGGTATCTCGATGAGAGGCAAGCCTACCTCCCTCTCTAGGCTGTTTCATGAATACTGCTGATAGTCTGGATACTCGGACTGTGCATACTGGTACATCTGTTGTGTAACATGCTGTGTTGCAGCTATAGGCTGCGGTACTGTAACTGTCTGTTGTGCATTCTGTGGTGGCTGAGAAATCGGTGAAACTTGTTCTTGTCTAGGCGGACGTGGTCTTTCTTTAGTCTTACCAGTAGCTATGTTGTGTTTCAGAACTGCACACTCGTTTATAAAATGACCTGGCTGTTTACAATAATTGCAGGTCCCTTTAACAGGAACTGCAGGATGACTGGCTTGATTCGGACCCCTCTTCTGACTGTCTTGTGGAACAGATTGTGCAACTAATACTTTCATTTTCGTGTCTTTCATACGTCTCCTTTCGTGTTCTTGCTCTTCCCTGATTCTGTTCTGGTGATACTGGAGCATTTGTAACATCTGTGACGGAGTATTAGCTTGCCAGGTACTTTCGACTTTCAGGACTCGATTTTTAACTTGGGGACTTGAATTCTCGACTAGTTTGGTAACAAAAAGATGAGGGTATGATTCACTACTTGTTTTCAGACCACTATTAATAATAAAACATTTCTCAAATCTAGAATAAAAATCACTAGTATCTTCGTCTTGTTTCTGTTTACAGGCTGAGATGGCATCCCAGTCTTCCTTTTTCGTGGCTAGTAATCTTGGCAAAACTTGTATCAATAACTCGGGCAATTCTTTAGCTTTATCTCCAAGACCGGTACCTGGTACTCGTGTATTATCTTCAGCTTCTAGAGCTGTCCAATCTATCTTTTTCTCTCCCACCTCCCATTCTTTTTCTTTGAGTTTCTCATATATGCCCGCAGGCAATAGGACCTTTAACATTTTAATGATATCTGGATACGTGTATTCTCCCATACGGAGCATGTCTTTTAATTCACGGTGGAACCCTGCTGGATCTTTGTCATGACAGGGTATTAACTTTTTCATTTCTAAGAGTTCCATCTTTGTAATAGGGGTGTAAACAAATACTCGTTCTAGACCACCACCCTCTTTCTTGACTGGATGTACTTCTCGTAACGGATTCTGTCTGTCTATGTAGAATGATTTACTTTCTGGGGGTGGGGCGTGAACAAAATGTGGGTTCAGAAACGTTCGGTATTTGTGGCGCTGTTCTAGAATGACGCTAATTAAATCGGTACCTAGACCTTTCCATCTGTACTGGAGTAACTCGTTTAATATATCATGTAGTGGACCTGGATCGGAATGCTGATCCTCATACAGAGTGATGAGGTGCTGGATCATATACATACCCACCAGTCGCTGCTCGGCTGGGGGCAGTTTCAGAAACGTTTGAGCCACTATTTCGTCAGGAAACGTTGCGGAGTCAGTAGTCCATGTGACTGCTGATCGGGCTAGTTCTTGTTCATGCATGGTGTTAAGCTCACTATAACCTATTCGTGATTTCAGGATTTTATCTGTAGTCTGGAATACTTGTTCCAGAGAATACTGTTCTGGTGCTGGAGAGGGAAAAACTTTCTTGTAATCTAGACGTGAATGTCTGTCGGAAAATCTAGTTCTACCTACATACGCTATTCTGTCGGGATTCTCGCTGTCTACCTCTTCAGTAGAAGAGTCATTCTCTTTCTCGGTTGCTCTGCTTACTCTTTCTTTCTCGTGTATCCTTACAATTTCTTTTCGTATTTTCTTATACATACTCTCTATACAGTTCTGTGTCTTGTGTTTTCCCTCGGCTATATTGTCACTCCACCTGGTCAGGACTTTCATTTCTTCTAGATCTTTTTCCGGACAATCTTGTTCTCTTATTAAACAGTTAATTAAAAACTTTAGAAGCATGAGCTGAGTCTCGACTTTTCTTTGAGTCATGGCTTCGTGAACACTTTCTGGATTCACTCCTGTACGGATAAAACGATATATTCTGTCTAGATGTTCTTTCATATTGGGCAGGGTGTCCAAATAATCGGTCACCCGTCTTAAACGTAATGAATATATGACCATGTGGCCATCGCCTGGAACTGGATCATAACGACATTCAGTAAGTGCTCGTTTGATATCTACGTATGTATGAACTTTTGGGGTACGCTGTAACGCTAGTTCATGTAGCGTCAGACGTCGGTGTTGAGGCGGGGTACGAGGAGAATCTCCCCCCGCGGCTCCTAAACTAGAGTCGTCGGTGTGTACTGTACGTGCTGGTAGAGTGACTGGTAGAACGGGTACATGTACTGTGGACTGGGCCGGGGGTACTGTAACAGATGCTGTAACATTAACTGGACCCACGGGACCAGTGACTGGAGGAACAGAAATTACATTATTTACAGGAGCAGGCGGAACAGGATTTGCATATTCTGGGACTGTATCGTCCAAATAGGACGAAAGAAAAATATCAGCTGCGGTCGGTTTATGACGTAACTTAGTCGGGACCAATGGCGGCGGAAAATTACAGGATGCTTCCGGGGTTGCTTTTGGCAAGCCCTCGGCAAGAAGAGGGTACATACCCTTAATGAGGGCTTTTCTCTGTCTGTCTGACTGTTCTGATTTAACTCGTTCACCTATTTCGATTAATTCCCTTTCTTGGGCTCTTTCTGAGGATTCTCTACTTAATTTCTGATTTCTTTTTCGGTTCTTTTATGAGATTCTTTGCGCCATAACTCGATGGCATCTTTCTGGGACTGTCTGGCTTTCTTTTTCCATAATGCTTCTTCTACTCGCATGATGCACTCGGCATCCCATGTGCCTGATACAGGCCATCTATATTTCTCTTCGAGATGTCTGGTATAATCAGACCATAAGTCTAGATATATTATGGCACTTAAGCCATGCTTGTGATACATAAAATGTCCTGGACTGTCCCTAGGAGGGACAGGGACTGCTTCCTCGAGCAGCCCTTTTCTGGTCTTTAACTGACGTAATTTGGAGAATAAAGGCATTCTGTACTTGAATCTGAACACAATACAATACACGATAATGACTGGAAAAACAAATCACTCATACCACGACATTGAAAACACATTAAATAACATTAGAATAACAGTTCGGACAGAGTATTACCTGATATACTGAGAACAGAAACACATGAATTTCTCGAGAACGAAACTTTACTAGAGTTACTAGATGCACTGCTGAAACAGTACGAAACATACCGGTCCCATAAAGAGACACGTCAGGACCCGCATCCACCTAGGTGGACACTTCGTGTTGGATCTGTGTACCCAAACCCACGGACCAGAGACAATTTAATTGACTCTGTCTAGATACTACCCCAGCAACGGTACTCACCGGGCAGCAAGAACGGAAGGCCTCGGACTGGACTGGACTGCTACGACGACGGACTACGAACTTCGGACTTCAGTTACAGGTGGGCCTCCGGATACCTCGGACCTTGTACTCTCGGCTTGGGCTCTGGTCGGGACTCGCCGCGTTCCACACCGCCTCGTCTGGATGCTGGACCGCAACCTCCGTCTCCTCCGTGGGCCTGAGGGATACTTGAAGCAGAAATATCTGCACGTGCATGGTATGGTTCCGTCACGGCTGCAGAGGGTCAGGGGGCTTGCGTGGCTTCGCCGGCGCGTGGGGAAAGGGCAAGTACCTATTCGGGCGCCATTATGTGGTAAATAAATAATTAATTACCGGTTCTATTTTTGAATACATGGAATAAACAGATAGCTCAATAAATAAGAGTCAGGATTCGAGGTATCTTGAGTCTTACAGGCTTTAATAAGGCATAAAGGACAGGAACAGGACAGCCTGCATGGGAATAAACGGATGGCAGCTGCCGGGGGCAGGAATGGGCTGAGCGCGCTCCCATCACATTAACAGTACATGGTATATATATCAAAGCAATTGCATTACATTCAATACAGTAGGCGTTACTCGTAGCAGTCGCGAAAGATAAGGCATAAAGTAGGTGTAACAAGAGGCGTGTACAGGGCGTATACATAGACATGTGATATGAACGTAACAGAAGTGTCATGAATGGGGCGGAAACATGGAGGGGGCTACCTGAGGAGCCGGGACCTCTAACCTAGTGGTGCGCGCAAACGGGCAATGACGTGTTACTAGGGAGAACTGGGGGCTATGACTTCTGCGCTAGAAGAGGAGACTAAAGTCTGCGGAGTCAGGGCGACATGTACCTAAGGCATATCTGGTATCTGGTGTTTGGAGAACATGTTGATAGAATCCAAAAGTTATCAGGGTAAAGGCTACTTGACACTAAGGCTGGTGCATGCATTTATTCTACATGTATTGCGTGTGTGAGGAATATTCTATGAATATAATACAGTATTTCTCTTACATGGAGACAGAAAGGCTAGACCATAGCTGAAACTATTGATGTGATTCAGTAGCTTAGGAATGCAGAGAAGGAGGGCTGGACTGATAACTAGAAGCATAACATACTCTTGGCAGACAGGCAGGCAGAGCCAGGCCGGGCCGGGCACTGTGAGGCAGGAAGTAAGTGAAGGGTCAGGGATGCAGGTGGGGGCTGTATCGCTCCTCGGAGAGGGTTCAGGAGACAGGAGCTTGAATCTGGTGTCCGGGCCCTTTTGAGGCCTAGAAACGGGGACATTTTACTGCATTAACGTGCACACTGCGAAATGTGGCAACATAGGTCTAATACTCGTAGCTTTCACGAGAACTGGAAACTGGCATACTGGAGTTGGACACGACTATAATTGCGTCTTTAATCGAACATAGGGGATACATATGCATATTGATCATGCACATATAACATAGGATGAGGAACACGTAGGCACATACAACATGGCAACATTTACTTTTCCACAAGTTGATAGTGGAATAGCACACAGGATTGATGTAGGATAGTTACACGAGACGGGGGAGCTCACGGCTCAAGCAGCCATCTTGGTTTCGAGCTAGTTCCACCCCGCCTGGCCTTTGTAATTGCATTGTTTACATCAGGTTCTCCTCGTGCCAGGCCTGTGTTATTGCATTGTTTGCGTCAGATTCTCCTCGTGCCTGGCCTGTATTATTGCATTGTTTACATCAGATTCTCCGAGTGTCTTGCCCGTGTTATTGCATTGTTTGCGTCAGATTCTCCCAACGCCTGGCCTGTGTTATTGCATTGTTTACATCAGATTCTCCTCGTGCCTGGCCTGTGTTATTGCAGTGTTTACATCAGATTCTCCTCGTGCCTGACCTGTGTTATTGCATTGTTTGCACCAGATTCTCCTAATGCCGGCCTGTGTTATTGCATTGTTTGCGTCATGTTTTCCTAGTGCCTAGCCTGTGTTATTGCCTTGTTTGCGTCACGTGTTTCTAGTACCTGGTCTGTTATTGCATTATATGTACTGCTTTTGGTATGGTATTATTCTAATAGTTGCAGCTTTTCTAACAAACATGGTACCTTTTATCCCAATCAAGTGCATCTGACTGAAAGGACACCGCACTCTCCCTGCAGTAGCAATCTACTTCCTATTTATGTAGCAACAGACAGCACAGCATGTCAGCCAGAGATGTCGTAGGGTCAGAAACAGTACATAGGTAAGTAGGTATGAAGCAAAACAAACTGATTAAGATTTTAACACCTTCAATGCTACAGGGTATTTTTCTCCTGTGCTGCATTCCCAGATTTACCATTGTTCATGACCAGGTCAGCTCGTCATAAGCACAGCTCCAGTGGTACTGCATGACGAGCTGACCTTGTCATTAGCATAGAAGGAGTTAAACGAAGAAGCTGCTGTGATAGGCGGCAAACCATCCATGTCAAAACAACAGCAGTAGGACAACGGTACATGGAATGATAATGGTAGATTTATTTACACGTCTGTGCAGAGCGTATCACTTAATGTTCTTTTCTTCCACTCTCATGAGATGGTTTTACAATTTTTAAAAAATTTTTTTAGTCCCGGCTTAGTATGGTCGGGGTAGGCCTCCGGATCCACCAGCCGCCCCGCCGGCCCAGACCGCCCCGGAGCTCCACTCGGAGTATCAGCGGCTTCACTCCCACGCACCAGGGCACAAGTCGCCTTTCACCGGGGGCTGCACCACGGGGGGGGCACTCACCCAGGCACTCGAGCCAGTGCGTGCGTCGATGATCACTCCGGCAGTGCCCTCGACCCCGTCAGCCCAGCCGTCGTCCGGTCGCAGTCCCGGTGTGTCCTCTCTTCCGGCGGCGTGGGGGATCCCACTCAAGTCTCTGGCCGGCGGAGCTCACTGTTGGCCACAGACCCTCTCCAGCGTCCTCCGGCGCCGGCGCCTTCGCTTCCGTTGCGGGGCTCCGCCACACTCCCCTCCGCTGTTACACCAGCTGCGCGGCCTCCACCGGCGGGCCAGCCGGCCAACTCCCAGAGCCCCCGGACCGGATCCGCCGAAATCGAGGCCCCGGTCTACCACGAGGTGTGCAGGCCCGAGGTCGTCGCTGCCGCAATCTCCGCCGGCCCAGGACCGGGAACCCAGAGCTTATTCCGGGGGGTGCCCCTCGTCCTCCGCTACCTCCGCTGCCGGTGTGTGGGGAATTACAGGTCCGGGGATCAGGATAAATATGCGGATATGTGTTGGGCTGGTGGGAGCTCTAGCAAGCCACGTCCGCCATTGCCGCCCTCGTAGCCACGCCCCACCATGTGCACTGCTTTTGGTATGTTATTGTTCTAATAGTTGCAGCTTTTCTAACAAACAAGGTACCTTTTATCCCAATCAAGTTCATCTGACTGCAAGGACACTGCACTCTCCCTGCAGTAGCAATCTACTTTCTATTTATGTAGCAACAGTCAGCCCAGCATGTCTGCCAGAGATGTCGTAGGGTCAGAAACAGTACATGGGTAAATGGGTATGATGCAAAAGTATTGAGTAAGATTTTAATCAAAGAAGCTGCTGCGATAGATGGCAAAACATCCATGTCGAAACATCAGCAGTAGGACAATGGTACATGGAACGATAATAGTAGATTTGTTTACACTTCTGTGCGGTGCGTGTCACTTAATGTTCTTTTCTTCCACTCTCATGAGATGGTTTTAAAGGCAACTCTGAGCTCACTGAGTGTGGAGCTTCCATGAATCCCAGAGACAGGCCGTTCCAAAGACGGTAACAGAGAAGGTTTAAAGATCTGAGTCTTGATCCTGGCAGATGGACGGGTGATCCCTGAAGGGGTGTAGTTAGTCTGTGTGTTGCCAGGGGGTGTAAGAAATGTCAGCAATTTGTGGAGGGCCCTCTTTTGAGTGAGAACCTCCCAGCTTCATGCAATACGAACTTTTGTGACTGCGCAGGATGAGTTACATTCTGATAGCAAAATGGAGGACCTTGTCCAAAGGGGATTGATGTTACCAATGATTAACATCTTCGGTTACGACAGACCGAGAAAGTCATGGTACCTCGATATTCTTGAAAAGCTTTCTGCACTCTGCTGGTGCAGGCAGGATGTTTATTCTCTAGTTGGCATTTGCCAGGGCATGTTCAGATACAGTGGTTGAATTAAAACTTGGAGCAGCACTTGTAGCGTTGACTCTTGTAGTATGTGCTGGATGTTGTAGAACTGTATTCATGTTCCAAGGAGCTCAGAATCTCCGTCCTCTCAGAGCACGAGGTCTGTGGCTTGACCAGTAGAACTGCAATAAAGAAGATGACCTAGACCAGTTCTACCTCTCCTGACCTTTGAACTGATCATTGAGGAAAGCAGATCTACACAAGGCGCAGCTGACAGAAGTCCTGCCTGGAAGGAAGATCTGCACGAGGAGCAGCGGACAGAAGTCCAGCTGGGCAGGAAGATCTGCACAAGGCGCAGCTGAAAGAAGCCCCTGCCTGGAAGTAAGATCAAGGCACGGCAGGCAGAAGCCGCAGCCTGAAAGGAAGATCTGCACAAGGTGCAGCTAACTGAATGCCCCTGCCTGGAAGGAAGATCTGCACAAGGCGCAGCTGACAAAAGTCCTGCCTGGAAGGAAGATCTGCACAGGGCGCTGCTGACAGAAGGTCTGCCTGGCGGTGACCTCAAAGAAGTCAGAGACCCACAAACCACAAGATCCTTCAAGCCCAGCTAGCCACACTGGACACAATGTACACCAAAGGCCTGATTTAGATTTCAGCAGATGGTTTATTCCATCACAAATGTGACAGGTATCCTGCCCGCCCCATTAAAGATGCATTGCATCCTATAGCATTTATAATAAGGCATACAGGATATCTGTCACGTTTTGATAATGCCTTGGTACAGTTTTGCAGAGTTATACTCCGCTGAACTCCACAAAGCGCCAGGGAAACTCCACCGCACTCTGCTGACTTCCACAAGTGGCAAAGTTTGTTAAGTTGCACTGCACTCCCTGATTTTTAGTGCCAGGAGTTTAACCCCCACTGTAAAATCAGCACGAAGTGTCAGAGGGCGATGCTGCTTTCTGCCGCTCTAATTGATATTCTAATCGAATGGTAGCTTTATCAACGAGAATGGCAGATTTTAACACTCGAGTGGTCTCGACCTGCTGTGACCTCCTGCAATGAGAAATCTCACCAGGAGGAGGTCTAGCGCGTTATATTTTCTCACAAGTGCTCGCCACTTTACCGTTGGCAAACCGCTGGAGAAAAAAACTCAGTTCTGCATGGGGTTTTTTGGGCCAGAGTGGGCAAAACTTCACGAGCTCCGCCGGCAGAGTGGAATTCTTCACCCACCCCTAGTTTTGAGGCAAAAATCTGTTGGACAAACTCCTAACTAGGGACAAACTCCTAACTAGGCCCTATGTCTGCAATAAGTGTTGTAGAAGAAGTGAGATCCTTGGCCTTGTGAGCATTGGGCAGTTATCTGACTTCTGATGAACCCCACAGAGTGAATGTGCAGCCAGAGGGCAGTAGGGGGGGTCGAAGGCCATGAAATTAGGTAAACTTGAATATGAGAAATATGGAAAGGTAGAAATGCCGCATCACCTTTGGATAACTGACACCTCCTCCCGCTCTGCCAAATGCCCATCCGGTCACAAATGGCATCCTGGGCCCCAAAAGGACAACGTCATGCCATATGCCATGTAATGTTGGAAAAGGGGGAAAAAAAGAGTAATATGCACACATCTTCTGCGGGTGTTATGTCAGGTAAATTATTGGTTCTGATGGATTCTCTGTAAGTACTAAATGACTGATATCGTTGAATATTAAATTATATGAATCAATATTTGTTTGTATCTGCGCTTATAATGTAAAAGACGGGCCTTACAGTGAACCCCTCGCTCTGTTTTACACAAAAGCTCTGGAAGGAGCTGCATCTTACAGAACTTTATCCACCTTAGGAAGAACTAAAGACTTGCTTTTTAAAGTTATCTTTCAGGGCCAGAACCGGGTGCTGTAAGCTACACTAGTTTCAGGACGATGGACAGATGTTATGGCAATAGGAAACCCCCCTCAACCCACAATAATGTTCCAATCTTCCAGGTTAAAAGAAACCAGAAATGCTTGAACCAAGGGAGCTGTTGAAAGTGTTAAAGGTGACTTATGAACAGCGAGGTAAAGACAGGAGTTGGTATTTGAGATGATCTTAAGTGAATAGGGAAGAACGAGAAGAAGTGTGTGAATGGAGTTACTTTTGTTGTATACTTCGTGAAGAGTTACTGGAAATTTTGCATCCCAGCCTGATCCATCTCTTTTTCTAAACTCTATTGTTGTTTAAATGAAATCTTCACTATCTTAAGCTATACCTCAAGCACTTGGGTGCTCCGTGAGCGCCCTTATTCTGTAAATGTAATAAGATGTCACCTGATCAACCGAACTTTTAGTTAAATATCTGTGTATGATGAAATATTCCTTGCTAAGTTTCAAAAGCGATAAAGAAGAAGGGGGATATTTACTAAGAATTAGCGCTGTATTTGCGGCACAAAAGTGGCACAAAATGGCGCAAAATCTTTTTTTCCTAATTTACTTTCTTTTTTTAAATTTTTTTATTTTTATTTCCAGCGCTAAACTTGTTTAGCGCAGGAAATAACGTTAAAGTAATGTGACACTGCGCATAGCATTGTTTCGCATTACTTTGTGCCATGGGGGCCTGCCAAGGGTGGTGCAAGGGTGCTTTCGTGCAACCACAAAACTAGGTGCAAGGAAGGAGAAATGCTTTCATTTCTCCTTCCCTTTCTGACTTTGCATGCGTGCTGCACTGTGCAACACGTATACAATATGGTAAAAGCTTTCCCTCGTGTCTAGGCATAGTAATTTGTACAGGAAGGGTCTCCTTCCTGTACAAAACCTATGCTGGACTCACACACACACCCTAGCGCTCTGGTGTTAAGGTGTGTGCATGGCACAGGGCCGCTGTAATCAGTGCCGGCGCAAGGGAAAGGGAAGGAGAGAGCCATATCTTTGAAAATATGGTGCTCTCCTGTTCCCTCTTTGTTGCGCAGTGCAGCCTCGCGGGGGGAGGGCTACGCTGTATTGTGTGGAGATTTGGTAAATCTCCCCAGAAATGTCTTTTACAACCAGTTAAACATTGTGAATTTTCATTCCATTATGTTTCAATTTAGTAATTTTCAATATCTTTACATCCAACAGAACACAAGCCTTATATGTATGAAATGACCATCAATAACGAAGCTAATGCTGTAAATCTTCAATAATAGCAGAAATATTGAGCTACAATATCCATGAAAACATCAGCGCAGTCGGCGACAGAGGAACCTGCACACAAACTGACAGATCTCGGATGAAGCATCAAGGGCAGTTCAGTAATTGTAAGAGGCTGAGCTGTGCACCTTCACGCCACAAGACGAAGAAATGACCTTAGGAAAATTAAGGAAACAACAATAACAAACCGCCTCCTGTATAAACAAGTGTCCAACACCAGCTTTGATCATCGGATCGGTATGATGTGATTACCACAGTGCTCTATTTTATAAAATGATGACAAGCCATCATTCAGTGCTCTAGGTGAATTTTAAACTCTTTCTGGCCAAACCACAGCAACCAGAGAAAAGCACAACAGAGTTGAGCCAGACAATAGACAGGTAAACGAAAGAGGAGTTCTTCTATCTAAAATACAACAGACTGTCCCTATTTGCACCGGCCAGAAGGAAGATACATCTTTACCCACAAGTGTGCATTGCCATAATCCAATCTAAAGGCACAATCGCCTACAAAGACACCTTCTACATATTAGGAGTGTGGCAAATATTTGGTGGCTATCACATTTTGTTGTTAAAACAGAAATCAAACGTGCAAAATACTGCACACATATAAAGTGTGTGAGAAAAAACACAAGCGCTTTATCAGCCATGTTGGCCCATCAGGAAATACAGTCATGGGATGTAGGCAAATATATACCCGACCCACAGACACTAACCAAGAAAGAAGAATCATACACATGCAGCGAGAGCTTTAGTTTGTCATCACTACTCAAGCTTCATCAGCACACGTACACAGGACAAAAACCATTCAAGTGCAGTGAATGTGTAAAGAGCTTTAGTCACTTATCAAGCCTTCAAAGCCATCAGCGAACACACACAGGGGAAAAGCTGTATCATTGCATTGAATGTGCAAAGTGCTTTAGTCACTTTTCAAACCTCCAAAAACATAAGCGAATACACTCAGGGGAAAAACCATTCAAGTGCACTGAATGTGCAAAGTGCTTTAGTGAGTTATCAAGCCTTCGAAGACATCAGCGAACACACACAGGAGAAAAACCATTCAAGTGCAGTGAATGTGTAAAGAGCTTTAGTCAGTTATCACACCTAAAAAGTCATCAGCGAACACACACAGGAGAAAAACCATTAAAATGCAGTGAATGTGAAAAGAGCTTTAGTGACTTATCAAACCTAAGAGGTCATCAGCGAACACACACGGGGGAAAAACCATTCAAGTGCAGTGAATGTGAAAAGAGCTTTAGTCAGGTATCAAACCTAAGAGGTCATCAGCGAACACACACTGGGGAAAAGCCATTCAAGTGCAATGAATGTGGGAAGAGCTATAGTCGGTTATCAAACCTAAGAAGTCATCAGCGAACACACACGGGGGAAAAACCTTATCATTGTAGTGAATGTGACAGTAGTTTTCGCGACTCTTCAGCATTAAGTTATCATCAGGGAACACACACAGGAGGAAAACCATTCAAGTGCAGTGAATGTGCAAAAGGCTTTAGTCGGTTATCACACCTTCAAAGACATCAGCGAACACACACAGGGGAAAAACCATTCAAGTGCAGTGAATGTGTCAAGAGCTTTAGTAGGTTATCAGAACTAAAAAGTCATCAGCAAACTCGCACAGGAGAAAAAACATTCAAGTGCACTGAATGTGTCAAGAGTTTTAGTAGGTTATCAGAACTACAAAGACAGCAGCGAACACACACAGGAGAAAAGCCATTCAAGTGCAGTGAATGTGCAAAGTGCTTCAGTCACTTATCAAATCTCCAAAAACATCAACAAACACACACAGGGGAAAAACCATTCAAGTGCAGTTATTATTATTATTATTAAAATAGATTTGTAAGGCGCACAGCTACCCGGAGGTTTCCCGGCGCCAAGGACAGATGCGTCAACAGTCCGAATTACCGATTAAGTAGCGAGGTCTTAAGGCTTTTACGGACGCTAACATGATTAGTTTCATGACGAAGAGAGATAGGGAGGGAGTTCCACAGTACGGGTGCCAGATAAGAGAAAGAGTGGCCCCCCATGCGGACAGATTTAAATCTTGGAACTGAGTATTTGGACTGGAAAGATGATCTAAGCGGGCGTGCAGGGAGGTATGGCTGGACTAAGGAACCTAGGTAGTGAGGATCTGTACCGAGTTTAATTTTATGCATAAAGCACATGGCTTTAAATTTGGTTCGGTTTTCAATTCTCAGCCAGTGAAGGTCCCGAAGCTTGCCTGAGATGGAAGGTGTTTTCGGAACATGACACAGCAACCTCGCAGCAGCGTTCTGTACCATCTGTAATCTCCGGATTACCTCTTTATTGGCTCCCAGATATAGGATGTTGCCATAGTCCAATATAGAGACTATCAGTGCTTGGATTACTGTCCTCTGAGTCGAACTTGGCAGCATCCATAATAGCTTCCTAATCCACCTCAGGATGGTAAAACATGTGGAAGCGGTTTTTGTAGCTTGTTGCCTCATGGAAAGTTGGTCATAAATCATTATCCCCAAATTACGGGCAGATTGAACAGGCTGGGGAACTGTACCCATTTCTGGGGGCCAATGGCAGGGGCCCCACAGATCTTTATCAGACCTAAAAAGTCATCAGCAAACACACACGGGGGAAAAACCCTATCATTGTAGTGAACGTGACAGTAGTTTTTGCAGCTCTTCAGCATTAAGTTATCATCCGCGAACTCACACAGGAGAAAAACCATTCAAGTGCAGTGAATGTGGGAAGAGCATTAGTCAATTATCAGACCTACAAAGACATCAGGGAACACACACAGGAGAAAAACCATTCAAGTGCAATGAATGTGGGAAGAGCATTAGTCAATTATCAGACCTACAAAGACATCAGGGAACACACACAGGAGAAAACCCATTCAAGTGCAGTGAATGTGGGAAGAGCTTTAGTCGATTATCAAACCTCCAAACACATAGCGAACACACACGGGGGAAAACCCCTATCATTGTAGTGAATGTGACAGTAGTTTTTGCTTCACTTCATTAATAAGGTATCGTAGCAAACTCACACAGGAGAAAACCCATTCAAGTGCAATAAACCTGGGAAGTGCTTTAGTCAATTAACAGACCTACAAAGACATCAGCGAATACACACGGGAAAAACCATATGATTGCTGTGAATGTTTGAAGAGCTTTAGTCAGTTATCAACCTTACGAAAACATCAACAAACACGCACACAGAGGGAAAGTCACTCAAGTGCAATGAATGTGGAAAGAGCTTTAGTCGACGATTAGAGCTACAAAGTCATCAGCGAACACACAGGGAAAACATAGAAGGGCACTGAAAGTGAGAAAGGCTTTTGTCAATTTTCGATCCCACACAGCCCTCAGTGAATACACTCCTTCATTTAACTCACATGGAAATAATCCTAGAGATGCAGAGATTCCGGAAAGAACTTAAGAACATCAAAAATAATATTGACCCATCTGAGGACATAGACAAGAGCTAAACAGTGCAGTTATTGTGAGAGGAATGAATTACGGAAAAAATATACAATTCAAACTATGTGGGACATTGAAATGCCAGAGAATAGAAGACCGTAATAGCAGTAAAGAAGAAAAACAGATAACAGTATTTGCAGAGTTATAAAAGTGTTTGTTTCCAGTGATTGTTCACTTCCGTACACATAGCAAAGTGACAATATGTACCAGGATACACAGTGGGAGACAAGCACAATGTGGATTAAAAGAAAAGAAACATTGTTGATTTTTATGTGGTAAAGAAGAGATACAAAGAAAAACATTCAATCGCACCTGACCACACTACCTGTAAAAGCAACACTGAACAATACTGGGACTAACAACGGTATTTTCAGCTACCTGTCGGATTAGTGATAAAACCTATAAACGCAACACACCCAGAGTGGACATGTCGTCAGGGCTCTGGCGATGGGAAGCTTCATTGGTAAAATGCATGTATTACTATTAACAAATGCCACAGCAGCATATATAATGAACTAAAGTGAAGCACAAGTGTTCAAGAAATAACCTATTTTTAGATATAAAAGAGCATATACCTTGTTTTTAAGTAACGTTTGCTGCATCTTTTACACACTGTTATCAGTTGTTGGATCAGCTCGTGCCTCGGGCCTTATAGTTAAGTGTAACCCGTGGCTCCTCCCCGACTTGGCTATCCCTATTCATTTTGTGACTTGCCAAACTCTACTTTTTACCAGAATTTAGCCATTGTAAGCAGTAGACTCTGTTTGAAGAATGTGGTGAAATAGTGAAATCCCACATCAAAAGCATATATGTGCCAGGACAATCAGTTGCACTCCTAGCAACTCGTCTTCCACACTGATTGTCCCTTGTTCTCAAATTTTCTGAAGGATTTGTCGTATGAATGCCAGAAGTGGCAGTGACATTCATGAAGCTAAAGCTAACAGGAGTGTGTGGGAGATAGAGAGGGGGAGAGATAAAGAGAGCGAGATAGACAAAGAAAGGGGAAGAAAAAGAGAGAAATGGAAGGAGGGGGAACGGCACGTTCTTTGTACTCACCTAAAAATAGAAGAAGCAGCCGAATACATGTCAATGTGTGACATCACCAGAGAAATGGGCTGAACACCCATGAATTTATATGTTTATTTTTAATACCTATAGACCCATGTCATGCCAATAAACAGGGCACAAGTAAGGAAAATAGTGAAGGAGCCCATTATCATATGCAAATCACAGTGATGTCACATGTAGTGACATCACAAGAAGTGATGTCAGGCCCTTATAATAATTTTCACGTGAAAGGTTGAGGGCCTGTTTTAAAAACAAGAAACATAAAATAATGTAAAAATAAGTTTTTGGTTTCAGTTTTTATACATCATGTGTTTTCCCACTATTAGTTTGTAACCAAACTCGGAAATGACAAAGTATAAATATTTTTAAATAGATATGTGGAACTTATAAATTTAATTTTTAAACAGTTTTCAGCGAATAAATAAAATATGCTTTTAATTTGCGTTTGTTTCTTGGCATTATTCTTTATCCAGCCCCTAAGCCCCAAAGTGTTTCACATTTACAATGTATTAAGCAATAGAAGGGCTAATTTTGTCATGTTCTCTGTCCCTCTCTTGCACCACTCACACAAACAAACACTCAGATGCCTGTGTCTGCAGTGCTGTGGCACAAAGTAACAATTATCAGTCGCAGGCTAAGGAGCTAGGTGGAACTAAGTCCTGTTTCTAGATAACAGTGGAGGGACCCCTTCAAACTGTGGCTACCCCCCGACTTGTGCCGTGCTGATAAAGCAATAGTGAATTTGACTAATTTATGATGAATTGAAATGAGAGAAAGAGAAGAAGAGAGCGAGGTGCAGGATATATTAAAGACAATGAAAAAAGAGACATAAGACTTTACCCTGTTCTGTGTACAAGCACTTTACGTAAACAACTTGTGCTGTGCGTTGTGAACAGGCTGTCACCCCCCTTTGTATGTAAATGAACTTCTGTGACCAGACATCCCAGGCTCCCATCTCTTCCAGCGCTGATGATAATGTGAGCACTGTAAGGTAATCACAAACAAGGGCTGTATTGAGAAATAATGGCCTTCCATGTCACACAGCGGTGGATATGTAGTTCTTTATTAGTTTTTTTTTTATTTACTTTAATTTGCAGCAATTCTACAGGTTACTTTTTCTCCGTATTACACTTCAGGTCGCTCATAGCTTTCCATCAGTTAAATGTGAGGTTTGATGTAGGATTTGTTGTTTGTGTCCCTAGACCATGTTCCAATCCCTTTGTCCTTGATTTGTCGGCATGGGTTTTGTCCACACACTGGTCTAGGATGGGCCTTCTCAAGGTAGAAGGCGCTGTAATAGGAATAATAAATCAGACATATATGATATTGTATGTATACAAATATGGGGACGTGTTTTTCACTTGTTGGCCATATTACTGTTGGGTTTTGACTTACTTGGCACTCACCCCTGAATCCTGTACTGCTGCCTGTATCACCCAGACCTGACGGCCGTACCGCTGGCCCTGTTGGCCCAGACGCGGACGGCCGAGAACTACATCTCCCAGCATCCCTCAGTGGCGCACGCCACCAGCGTCACTACAAAGTGCCAGGAGGCGTTTAAAAGACCTTCCTGCCTCCCGCAGCGCGGGTGTGTTTTTTTACTTGTTGGCCATATTACTTTTGGGTCTTGACTTACTTGGTACTCACCCCTGGATCCTGTACTGCTGCCTGTATCACCCAGACCTGATGGCCGTACCGCTGGCCCTGCTGGCCCAGACGCGGACGGCCGAGAACTACATCTCCCAGCATCCCTCAGTGGCGCACGCCACCAGCGTCACTACAAAGCGCCAGGAGGCGTTTAAAAGACCTTCCTGCCTCCCGCAGCGCGGGCGTGTTTTTCACTTGTTGGCCATATTACTGTTGGGTCTTGACTTACTTGGTACTCCCCCCATGATCCCGTACTGCTGCCTGTATCACCTGGACCTGATGGCCGTACCGCTGGCCCAGACGCAGACGGCCGAGAACTACATCTCCCAGCATCCCTTAGTGGCGCACGCCACCAGCGTCACTACAAAGTGCCAGGAGGCGTTTAAAAGACCTTCGTGCCTCCTGCAGCGTGGGACGCGTGTGGGTGTGCCTGGGCGCTGGCCGGGCGAAGCCCGGGCCAAGGGTGGGCCCATCCGTGACCGGATGAGGCTGGGCTGGGCCACCCCTCCAACAAACTCCGGGACTTTAAGTAAGCATTTATTAAGGATTGTTTGCACTTAAGTGGGAGTGATAACTCGTCAAAGAACATCAATATTTGCAAACAAGCAGACTGTTTTAATATAATTGGCACTACATATTTAGTTTGGAAATGAGTAAGATCACACGCAAAGAGAGGGTGGGAGTGGCAGGGACTTTGGATGCCTTCCTTACTCGGTCCGAATCCGTGCTCTGCTTGGAGCGTGGATTAAGGGCAGTCCATGGGAGGGTGAAATCTGACGAGCATGGCTCCCCCACTTATAGAAGCGGGTTGAGGTGTAGTCCCATAGACTACATACTCATTAACAAGGATTTTGCAGCGTGAATCTTTCTGGATTCACTATGCTGTGCATTATTCCGCGGTCTAGTGGTTGGGTCCGGAATCGTTGTCTTTTCTTTGTTTTTTTCTTTTTTCGTAGCCCAGGTGGGCGTCGACGTCCCACCTTTTGGTGTCCTTCCATGACGTCGGCATGCTTCCTGCGGAAGCTCCCACCCTTGGGCGCCATCTTCAGATTCTTTTTTCCGCCGTTGGGTCTGGATCGTTCCCGAGAGGCTCCAGAGTTTTGGACGGGAAAAGACGAGAGAAGAGTCGAACTTGCAGGAAAAGACTGAGAAGACGACAAGGAAAGAACAAACTTAAGCCGGGACGACGAAGAAGGAGAACTTCGAAAACTTCGATGTCCAACGGAGAATGTGCACTCAGGGGGCCCCCTGAACGCAAGAAATGGACAACACACCTTTTAAATTCTGCCGTAACTGCCACCACAAGTACGCGCAGAAGGACCAGCACCCGGTTTGCAACCTCTGCCTACCGGTTGACCACGAGAGCAAGGATTGCAACGCTTGCTCTGCCTTCTCACCGAATACCCTCCGCATTAGAGAACAACCGAGAAGGGCCAACTACACAATGCAGGGGAAGGGCCAACCTCCGTCCCTTCGAGACCTGGGACTATCGACCGACGAAGAAGATAACGTTGCCGTAGAAGACGACGACTACACGGTCATAAAGACCGATAAGAAAACTTCTAAAGAGGTAGGAGAGTTGTCGACCCCTAAACCCCGACAGACCATCAAAGGGCTGAATCAGACTCTCGAAAAAATGAGTCAAAATCCTCGAAGGGAGCACTGGCGCCTTAAACCTCCACGGCCGCAGCTGCATCCAAGGACAAAGAGCCCAGCCGATCCTTCGAGAAGGACTCCCAGTTGGCGAAGACCAGCGAAAAGCCAAGGTCGTCGAAGCACGTCCCCGAGAAGAAACGTCGACTTCGAAAGAAAGGGCCCCGAAGACCGCCTCGGGGTCGACACAGGACCCGAAGCCCATTTCGACGTCGACGGCAACATTTTCAACGAAAAAAACAGCCGAACAGTCCGACGCCGAACAGGCTGCCGAACTGGAAAGAAAGAAGAGAAGGCTCGAGGCCGAAATGGAAAACATACTACAAAGGAAAAGGGAGTTCGACGAAAGGCTCAAACAATTCACGATTCCGTCGAAAACACCAGTAATCGTCGAAGAGGGAGAAGAGGAGGAGGATTTCGAGGCCTAAGAGCCGCCGAAAAGCCCCGAAGCTCAAGAACACCAGGAGGATGAGGAGTTCTACTACGAGGAGGAGGGTGACGACGACAATCATTGGGTCGGCATCTTCGGGGACACAGGACCTGGAATGGCAGGACCTCGACACCGAAAGTCCAGAAGAGGTCGTAGACACGTACCCTTCGAGGCCTTCACCGCCAGACGACATTGGGGCATACAATATAGTCGTGAAGAACGCGGCAACGACATTTGGGGTCAAGCTGGACGAGGAAAAGCAGAAATCTGACTTTTTATTAGAGACCCTACTCCCCACACAGACCAGGTGTCAGTATCTCCCAATGCTAGAGAGTGTCATGGCTCAGGGGAAGGAGGCGTTCAAGGAGCCAATGTGAGAAGTTGGCCTGGTATATGTTGTTCACTATTCTAGTGATCACCTTGCACCAGTCCAAACAACCCTTATGGTGATGGTTGTAAGTCAACCTTATAGACAAGCTATCCTAGTGGTAGCGTGGACAGAACAGTCTAAGGCTAAAAGACTCTTGAGGGCATGAAAAGCCAGCTGTTTTACCATATGTAACCCCTTGAATACCAAATGAAAGGACAACACACAGGATATATATAAAATATATATGTGTTTATTTACTATCACACTCCTCTGAACTCTTCAGAGGTCAAAGCACATAACAAGTTACTTAGAAGAAATACTTTAAATAGCACAATTTACAGCTAGGCCCTAGGGGCACATGAAACCATATATTAAGAAAGTGGTATAAGTACCACGTCATGAGAAAAGGAAAGGCCTAGGGAATCGCTGGGGCTACACTATCTGAACCTTAGTTTAGAAGTAGGAGGCCCACAGATGGCGCGTGCAGTGTCTTTACACACACGCGTCAATACAAAGTCAATGGGAATCTTGAAGTTCGATTTAAAAGGATGTAGGACACTTCCGGTCTGGCTAGGAGGAAACAACTATAAATCTAGACACTTGGATAGTCAATAACCTTGGGAGCACCGAAGTACTCACGTTACCTCACCCACGGACGGCGGGTGCATAGGTGTGAAGATGTGTCGGGTTTCGTCGTTGATTCCTATGGGGCCTTGAAGAAAGATGCTGCAGGCGACCAGGTGGAAGATGTCCGGGTGGATCCAAAGGGTGAATCGAAGATGTAGAAGACCTGAAAGCAGAGGGGACAGAGTCTAGGTCACTAGCCAGTGACCGGGTGGAACCAGAAAGGAACCAGACGATGTTGAGGAGCAATCAGGTGCTGTCTTGGAGCTTGTCTTTGCAGCCACGCGGACCAGGAGGCGTCGAGGATGACCAGGTGCTGGAGAGGAGCTGTCCCACGAAGGTTCTCGCAGATGGAGGTGTCGACTGCCGGATTGGAGTCAACAAGCCTTGGCAAAGGCAACCCACCCAGGATACACAAAAGGCTTCTGGTGCAGACCAGCAAGGTCTGAGGTACTTCACCTTTGCAGGGAAGCAAGGGCCAGTCTGAGGCAACCAGACCAGCGATGTAGATAAAAAGGATTGTCGTCACAGAGGTCACTAGCCAACGGGCCAGCAACCGACAACGCGTCGAGCAGAACACAAGCAGAAGGGGCCCACGCAGAACTCGTGGAGTGTGGAGGGCTGGTCTTTGGTGCAGGTGGAGCTCGGTTTTGGGGTTTCTCAATCCCCAGTGCACAGCTTCTAGGATGCCTCAGGAGCTGCGCTTTTAGCAAGTTGCAGGCTTTTCAAGATGTCCGGTCCCACGTGTCTTGTCGCCTCCACGGAGCTCAGCTATGCTGCAGTCTTGAAGAGAGGTCTCAGAGAGGTCTGGAAGTCTGGGTCCTGTCAGGCTCTGTGCTCGGGTTCCGGCGGGAACGTCGACAAAGCAAGCTGTTAATTTGCTGGATGGTGCCTGGTTGCCCAAGGTGGTCACTCCTTGGCCACAAGGGAGATTCTTCATACAAAAATAATAACTGTGAATCTCAGGAAACTTAAGGCTCTCTGTTCACATTATGTCTTGTCCACTACATGAAACGTTAGGACCCATCACAACGTGGTATGGATACCCATCAGTTACTTTTCCTAGACCACCCTGTTGGTCATCATTTGGGCCAATCTCACCAAGTGGTACGTCCACAACGTGCCATCAGTGCACACAAAAGTAAGTAACTGAAAAGCAGTGCATAAAGAATAATACGTGATAGTGAATGATTAAAAATGGATAGTGGATACAAAAATTACTTTAATCAGACGTAATCCACTTCCAAGATTAAAAAAAATTTGCAAAATATCAGTAGTTTAAACAAATATCTACTGGGTGTATATAGAGGTCGACATGTTTCTGCAGTTACTGACACTACTTGTATCACCTGCTTCCTCAGGACCACAATTGTATTTTGCTACTGCTTACAAAACGTGCATGTGTGCATAATAAAAATAATAAGATATCACCTGAAACGGTATTCTCAATGCTTCTGTTTAGTAGAAGCTGATGAATTCAGGCAGGAAGAATCATGTATAGACGACACATATATAAAGAGAACAGAGAACATGGGAACACATTAATGGGGTTACCCATCATTAGTTTCAACTATTAGTATATGATTATATTTACATTTTCATAATTTTACACTTTTAGAGCCCAACCCTTCTACATTTGAATATATCTCTCACTCACCTAGAGTGTGAGAAACCGGCGCCACACCTCGCCTGGCCACAGCTCAGGAATTAGGGGCACCGCTCTATTCGAAAAAATAATAAATAAATAAATAAACCACAACAGTCAAAAGGGTAAACCTCAAATAGACAGCCAAATCTCAAGCAGTCGACCAACCAGATTGCATAAGGGTCAAAACAGACTCACATAGCACAGTAATTTTTCCATAGTGCTTGGTGAGTGTTATTCCGTCATGCGAAAGGAAGAAGGTTTGACCAGGAAGATTAACCAATCATTTTGGGAGGATGTGCCCTGATGATGTCAGCCCAGGCGTCACAAATCACACAGGCGCCCAAGTCCACCTCAGCGCGCTATGCCTCAGTGATATCAGCCCAAGCGTCAAAGGTCACACAAATGCCCAAGTACACTAAAGCGCGGTGGCCATGCTTCGGATAAAGGCGAGCCAAATCAATTACATAAACAACCGGCAATCAGTAATAAATCATATCGCCTGCCGTAATGAATACATTACACATTGTGCATCCAGGTTGTTTGAGGACCTACCTATCCGTCGATGCCCCAGTCAGGCATCTGCGCTGTACGGGGAGGCACCGCAACCTTTCTGTTTACTCTATTTCAGAAGGCGGAAGTGCCGGCCCTCCGTTCGCCGTGTCATTGCGCATGCGCCATCTCGCTACTCCCTCGAACTACCAGGTTCATGGGAAATGTAGTATTAGCGCTCGCGAGCGTTAACAGCAAATTGAGCTCTATTTAATGTGTGCTGCAATTACCTCGGCAATCGCAATTATTTATCCGGGAGTAATTTGCATGAACCTGTCTGCGTTAAAGAAGTTTTAAACGCAGACGGAGACACAGCATTACCTGTATATAGTAGGTTATCTGCCTCAGATTAAATGAGGGGCAACCCACAGTCACTTATCCTAGGATGTTGTATGTACAAGTAACATATCTTTTCATTTCTTACATCATTTTTACATTTTTTGTATATAAAAGTGTAGCCAATTCTTGTAGTAAAGCTCACAATTTGATCAGAAGCGTGCTCGAGTACTAGTGTGGTATAAGCTATGACAAAGATGATGATGTGATAAATACATCCTATAATGTAGTCCAAGGAATATCCTCATTGAGACCATTTTTGTCTGTGTTCAGACGATACACCCATTTTTGCTCTAGTTTAAAAAGGTGTTTCGCGATATCAGTGATATGCGGGGGAATCCAAGGTTGTTCCAACACAGTCCAAGAAAAATCTGAGGGTGCATGTCCTACCTCTAAGAAATGGTTCGTGAGGCGGGTGGATTATTTTTTGCACCGGATCGTGCTTTTATGCTCCGATATCCTAACTTTTATTTTTCTAGTTGTCATTCCAACATATTGTAAGGAACATGGACATCTAATGAGGTAGATGAGATTGGAACTATTACAATTAGTAAAGTGTTTCTGTTCCCAACGTCTTGAAGTTCCTATGTCATTGCTGGTAGAGTGGGTTGTTTGGGTACAAGCAGCGCAATTTCCACACGGGTGGTGATCTTCAACTGGTGGCAAATCCCATAAGGTACCCACTTGGTGAGTTTTCTTAGGTCCTGGTCTTGTATGCACTAGACGGTCTTTCAAACTTGGTCCTCTCTTGTATGCAAACAATGGTCTGGGGAGGTTGGCCCCCAGTATCATATCTCCATTGTAAACTGATAGTGTGTGAGTATCTATGTGGTTTTAGATTGTTTAAGAACTCATACACGACTGGTGAGAGCAATGAGACAATATACTTTGACATTGAGTTATACCGGTCTTTTTGATGCCATCCCATTGCCCGACAATCACTAGCCATATAGTGTTTCTGGATCTATCTATGTTCCCCCCTGTATTATCAAATACACATCATGAGCTGTAATTATTACTAACTGTATTAACAAAGAGCATACACACACTGTACATCAGGATGGCAAATACCACACAAGTGCCTCATCTCTAGATCATCACACGCCTGTGATAACATATGATTATTATGTGGTAAAGAGCATTACTAAGGAAGATCTTTGTCATAGCTTATACCACACTAGTACTCGAGCACGCTTCTGATCAAATTGTGAGCTTTACTACAAGAATTGGCTACACTTTTATATACAAAAAATGTAAAAATGATGTAAGAAATGAAAAGATATGTTACTTGTACATACAACATCCTAGGATAAGTGACTGTGGGTTACCCCTCATTTAATCTGAGGCAGATAACCTACTATATACAGGTAATGCTGTGTCCCCGTCTGCGTTTAAAACTTCTTTAACGCAGACAGGTTCATGCAAATTACTCCCGGATAAATAATTGCGATTGCCGAGGTAATTGCAGCACACATTAAATAGAGCTCAATTTGCTTTTAACGCTTGCGAGCGCTAATACTACATTTCCCATGAACCTGGTAGTTCGAGGGAGTAGCGAGATGGCGCATGCGCAATGACACGGCGAACGGAGGGCCGGCACTTCCGCCTTCTGAAATAGAGTAAACAGAAAGGTTGCGGTGCCTCCCCGTACAGCGCAGATGCCTGACTGGGGCATCGACGGATAGGTAGGTCCTCAAACAACCTGGATGCACAATGTGTAATGTATTCATTACGGCAGGCGATATGATTTATTACTGATTGCCGGTTGTTTATGTAAGTGATTTGGCTCGCCTTTATCTGAAGCATGGCCACCGCGCTTTAGTGTACTTGGGCATTTGTGTGACCTTTGACGCTTGGGCTGATATCACTGAGGCATAGCGCGCTGAGGTGTACTTGGGCGCCTGTGTGATTTGTGACGCCTGGGCTGACATCATCAGGGCACATCCTCCCAAAATGATTGGTTAATCTTCCTGGTCAAACCTTCTTCCTTTCGCATGACGGAATAACACTCACCAAGCACTATGGAAAAATTACTGTGCTATGTGAGTCTGTGTTGACCCTTATGCAATCTGGTTGGTCGACTGCTTGAGATTTGGCTGTCTATTTGAGGTTTACCCTTTTGACTGTTGTGGTTTATTTATTTATTTATTATTTTTTCGAATAGAGCGGTGCCCCTAATTCCTGAGCTGTGGCCAGGCGAGGTGTGGCGCCGGTTTCTCACACTCTAGGTGAGTGAGAGATATATTCAAATGTAGAAGGGTTGGGCTCTAAAAGTGTAAAATTATGAAAATGTAAATATAATCATATACTAATAGTTGAAACTAATGATGGGTAACCCCATTAATGTGTTCCCATGTTCTCTGTTCTCTTTATATATGTGTCGTCTATACATGATTCTTCCTGCCTGAATTCATCAGCTTCTACTAAACAGAAGCATTGAGAATACCGTTTCAGGTGATATCTTATTATTTTTATTATGCACACATGCACGTTTTGTAAGCAGTAGCAAAATACAATTGTGGTCCTGAGGAAGCAGGTGATACAAGTAGTGTCAGTAACTGCAGAAACATGTCGACCTCTATATACACCCAGTAGATATTTGTTTAAACTACTGATATTTTGCACATTTTTTTTAATCTTGGAAGTGGATTACGTCTGATTGAAGTAATTTTTGTATCCACTATCCATTTTTAATCATTCACTATCACGTATTATTCTTCATGCACTGCTTTTCAGTTACTTACTTTTGTGTGCACTGATGGCACGTTGTGGACGTACCACTTGGTGAGATTGGCCCAAATGATGACCAACAGGGTGGTCTAGGAAAAGTAACTGATGGGTATCCATACCACGTTGTGATGGGTCCTAACGTTTCATGTAGTGGACAAGACATAATGTGAACAGAGAGCCTTAAGTTTCCTGAGACCCACAGTTATTATTTTTGTATGATGTGTCTAGTAAGGGGCTATAACTATGTTTAGGTCTTTAAATATTTCCCTTGGACCCTACTCTCTCCGTTTATATTACGACACAAGGGAGATTCTTCAGTCTTCAGCTTCAGCAGAATGTCGAAGGTCCAGAGTTTCTTTTCAAGTTTCAGTTCAGGATTAATCTAAAGTCTAAGGACTCAGCTCCTAATTTCATACAACTAAAAGGGGCTGGATTACTTTCTAGGTCCCTCCTATGGGTGGGACCAGGAAGTGGGGTGGTTACACCCCCTCTCCTTTGTCCAGTTTCACGCCAGAGCTGGGGCTGGAGTGCCCCAGAAACCGGTTTGAACTGGGGTATGCATGAAGCACCTAGTGTGCCTCAGGCAGTGTCTCAACCTATTCAGCCCTCCCTGTCCTAATACACAAAGTCCTGTCTGGGGTGGTGCTCGCACCTCCCCAGGCAGGAAACCTATTGTCCAAGCCTCCCTGACTGGAGGGACTCCCAGCAGCAGGAGGTCAGACTTGTGTCTGTGGCAGCAGCATTCATTTTGTGACGCTGGGGCTATGGTTAACTTTAATCGGGATAGTCAGCAACAACATGTCTTCTCCCTCTAGAAGGGTGGGATGCTACCCCCGTCACCAGAATTGGTGAGGGGGTAGTATTCCAAAGCGTATGACACCTTACACGACATGTTTGGATAAAGCCAAACCAAAGTTAGCATTAACCGCGAGGATTATAATGCACTTAAAAGTATATGGTATGGCAATATCATAGAACAGCTATAAGGACATGGTTCCGAAAGCTGCAGCAGGCTCAGCTCATGCTAGAGCACCATCTCACACGTAACGAAGCACTCTGCCTCTAGGATTGTTAAGGCCTGCCATAGGAGTGACTTATAGGTTACTATGTGTGGCTCAATGGTTAGAGCGGCAGACCCGGATGCAGAGGTCTGGCCCGGGACCAGGGTTCAATTCCCCGCCTCGGCGGGTCTTGGGCTCAAAATTCCACAGACCTGATAATTCTCGCCTCGGTGCCCATTCCAATCATGGAGTCCCACTCTGCAACTCTGTGCAATAGCTTGCTTAATCTCCACAACGGCCCCCACAACGCTAAGGATGCCTGGCCTTCACCTTGGGGGTGCCCAGGAGTGGACACCTCACAGGGAAAGCCAGGATGGGTTCCACAGCGGTATTCGTACAAGCGCCTTGAGACCCTTGCGGGTGAGTAGTGCGCTATACAAGTATCAATTTACATTTATATAAGGTAGGTATAGGGATACTATACCTAAGCAAGGGGTGATTACACGACCTTGCCCCAGCTGAGTGATCAGCCAGTTGTGTCAATTTAGGTGGCCAGCCAGGGGTGGCATAATATATGCTGCAGCCCCTGGTATGCCCTGGGTACCTATGGTACACTATACAGGGACTCACAAGGGTGACCCAATATCCAATTCGGTTTGTACCTACAGTACATGGAGTCCATTTTACAGAGAGAGTAGATAGCCTGGGGTCCTGAATAGCAGGATCCCAGGCCAACTAAGTCAAAAACCAGCTAAACATTAGGCAAAACGTTGGGGGTAACCATAGTCGGGTATTCACCTTCCTACACCCAGCAACATGCAGGTCCGTTACGCCAAGAACAGAGAAAAAATCCAAACACTCCACAAAAGAACCCCCCTACATCAAGGGGACTGTCCTAGCAGACTCCATTATCACTGTGACTGCAAGGGAAAGGGCAAATGTGCCGACAACATCAGGGCCACCACCAGACAAGGAAAGCAGGAGGATGGACCTGACGGGGGGGGGGGGAAATTGAAAAGACCGCAGCAATGCATTGGTGAATGGCAAATTCAAACGCCCTACTAAATAGGCACCAGTACCAAATTCTGCACCAAATTGGGCAGCTGGTGAAGAACCTTCCAGAGGAGTGCCAGCAGAGGGCAACGCACCTCGTGGAAGAGGGGAAGAATGTGGCGAACGCATGCCTTAAGACTGCCTTCGATGGAGCAGACACATCCAGCAGGCTGATGATGATGGGAATCACTGAAAGAAGAAAAGCGTGGCTCAGAATCTCAGTATTCAAGCCGGAAGTTCAGCACAACATCCTTAGCACCCCTTTTAATGGAGAGACACTTTTTGGAGCACCGGTAGATGACGAGCTCACCCAGCTTAAAAAAGAGAACGACACTGCAAGGTCCATGGGAGCCCTGCAATTCAGAGGGATGAATAGAGGTACCCCGTCACGGAGACCGAACGGCAGAGGGGGAAACCAGCCGGGAACGTCGCACCTGACCTTCCAGCAGTCCGGCCAGGGTGACAACCAGACGCAGCAGGGACACCAAAAACAAAACTGCCACAACCAGCAAAGAGGCCACTCCTTTCGCGGAAGAGGAAACGGACGTGGTCAGAACCAAAGAGGGGGCCACCAAGCCACCTCTAAGTGACGCCATCACACAGCAGGTGCCCACCCGCACGAGACCTCCCGGGGTGGAGCACAAGAAAACAAAAGATGGGTTACACAGACAAAAGATCACAGAACATGTAACACCAGTAGGAGGTAGGCTAAGTCTCTTCTTCAGAGAGTGGAAGAAGATAACAACAGACAAGTGGATCCTGAACATCATACAGTTCGGATACTGTATAGAACTAGAAAGGACTCCACCAAACCGAAGACCAAAAAAGAGGACGCAGTCAGGAAAAGAAATCGAACTGCTTCAAAAGGAAGCGCAGGAACTGCTCCAAAAGGAGGCCATCGAACCGGTACCATACCAGGAAAGGAACAAGGGGGTGTACTCCACTTACTTCCTAGTATCAAAAGTGGACGAAACACGAAGACCCATCTTGGACCTCAGATTTCTAAACAAATACATAAAGACACAAAAGTTCAAAATGACATCTCGACAGGAGGTCATTCCACAAATAGGATTCAGAGACTTCATAGCCACCATAGACCGCCTACCTGCACATACCAATGAACAGGAGACACAAACACCTGCTCAGATTTACCATCAACAAGCATCACTACCAATTCACAGCCCTAGCGTTCGGCCTAAAATCTGCACCAAGGGTGTTCACAAAGTGCCTCGCAGCAGTGGCAGCGCACCTAAGAAGGAAAGGGATCCATGTATACCCTTACCTAGACGACTGGCTAATAAAAGCAAGTTCTCACAAGACATGCAAGGAACATGCCCAGTGTGTGACAAACACTCTGACGGACTTGGGATTCTCCATTCACTGGAGGAAATCCTCTATGGAACCAGAGCAAGTAAAAATCTTCCTGGGAGCACAGATCAACACCATACAGTGCAAGGTGTTCCCCAGCGACAAAAGGACGCAGGCGCTAATCATGGAGACGCACCTCTATCAGAAGGGGCGAGCTCTGACAGTGAGGACAGCGAGCAAAGTCATGGGCATGATGGCCTCATGCATACATTTGGTACCAAACGTACGCCTCCACATGAGACCATTCCAAGAATGGCTGCAAGAACAATGGTCACAAGCTACAGGGAGTTGGGAAGATCTAATGGTTGTAACACAAACGGTGCAGGAAGAAATGTCGTGGTGGAACTTGGAGAACATAACAAAAGGGAAGCCTCTAACACCACCGACCCCAACAGTGACCATCACCGCAGACGCATCCCAGAAAGGATGGGGGCACACATGAGCAAGCTCAGAGTGAGGGGTCTTTGGACTCCAGCGGATGCGGTCAAACACATCAACTACCTAGAACTAAAGACCGTGTTCCTCACCCGGAAAGCCTTCCAGACGAAACTGTACAACCGGAGAGTGTTGATCCAGACGGACAATACAACGATGATGTTCTACATCAACAAACAGGGAGAAACACAATCTCCGCCACTGTCGAACCCACGCAGGAGATATGGAAATGGGCCATCCCACTAAATATAGACCTGCTAGCCATACACCTACCAGGGAAAGACAATGTGGAAGCAGACTAGCTCAGCAGACAGACATCGGCATCCCACGAGTGGGAGCTGAATGCACAGGAAACACTAAAGCTATTCAGAAGGTGGGGGACACCAACAATAGACCTATTTGCAACACACCAGAATGCAAAATGCCAAAGCTTCGCATCCAGACGACCAGGGGAGGGGTCTCTGGGGAATGCCCTATGGATAGACTGATCGAGGACATTAGCTTACGCTTTTCCCCCGATACCTTTGATACACAGAGTACGCAACAAGTGCAAGACCAGCAACATGACTCTGATCCTGGTGGCACCGCAATGGGCCAGGCAGACGTGGTACTCTCAGATAATGGAGATGGCACAGGGTGCACCCCACAAGTTCGGGAAAAGAAAAGACCTACTGTCCATGCAAAACAGAGAGGTACTTCACCCAGAACCAGAGAGCCTCAGCCTAGCAGCATGGCTCCTGAAGACATAGAGTTTGCACCCCTTAAGTTACCAGACAGCACCCTGCGGGTACTGCGAGAGGCAAAGAGGCCTAGCACACGAAAGTGCTATTTGGCTAAATGGAAGAGGTTCACGCAATGGTGCAGCAAGAAAACACTGCACAGGTAAATGACAAAAGAGTCAACAGTACTGAGGTACCTCACGCACCTGCTGAAGGCAAAGCTAAGCTCATCCTCGCTGAGAGTACACCTAGCAGCGATTGTGGCCTACACAAGAGGAGAGACTGGGACAAGCTTCTTTACGTCACAGATAGTAAAGAGATTCATGGAAGGGGCAAAAAGGATCGCACCTCCTAAGAGGATGCCACCGCCAGCATGGAACCTTAACCTAGTCCTAACGCAACTCATGAAGACGCCCTTTGAACCAATTCATAAGGCTTCACTACAAATGTTAACAATTAAAACAGCCTTCTTGGTGGGCGAACTACAAGCGTTAACGCTACAAGAACCCTACCTACAAATTCACAATGATAGGGTGGTGATGAGAACAGACCCACACTTCATGCCAAAGGTGGTGTCTAGGTTTCACATCAACTAAACAGTTCAAATACCAAGCTTCTTTCAAAAACCAACCACAAGCGCAGAGAGGGCACTCCACACTCTGGATGCTAGAAGGGCAGTAATGCACTACATAGAAAGAACGAAGGAGCACAGGAAAACAAAACAGTTCTTTGTATCCTTCGCAAACAGTTCCCTGGGTAGACCAGTAACGAAGGGGACCATCGCAAGATGGATCGCACAAACTATTCAGTTCTGCCACAAACAGGCAGATCAAGAACTAGCGGAAGGGGTACAGGCCCACTCAACTAGGAAAAAGGGAGCCACAATAGCCTTCCTGGCTAACACACCCATTCAGGACATATGCCTGGCGGCAACATGGGCTTCAGTGCACATGTTCACAAAGCACTACTGTGTGGATATACAAATGAACAAGGAAGCACAAGTAGGACAGAAAGTGCTTCAACATATATTCAACAGTCAACGCTCATCTTCAACACAGCCGCCGCAAAAGTAACAAACCGCTACAAAGTCTATGCACAGCATAGTGAATCCAGAAAGATTCACGCTGCAAAACGAATAGTTTCTTACCTCTCGGTGTAGTTTTGCAGCTTGAACATCTTTCTGGATTCACTAGCTAACCCGCCTACCTCCGCCAGAAAGATGAGGCTGGAGAATAAGGTGGTGAAAAAACAAGGAAAATACTGAAACAAGATACCCTTAATGACAAAGCGGTTAAAAAAAAAAAATAACTTACTTGAACATTGCCAAGGATTTTCAAACACACAAAACGAGAAAAAAAGAATCTGAAGATGGCACCCAAGGGTGGGAGCTTCCGCAGGAAGCATGCCAACGTCACGGAAGGACACCAAAAGGTGGGACGTCGAAGCCCACCTGGGCTACGAAGAAAAAAAAAAAGACTACGATTCCGGACCCAACCACTAGACCGCGGAATAATGCACAGCATAGTGAATCCAGAAAGATCTTCAAGCTGCAAAACTACACCGACAGGTAATAAACTATTCGATATTGACCTAGTCTATTAGATATGATTGTCCAGGAGAGGGTGGAAAGTGATCATAATCCCCTGGTGTTAGCACTTGTACCAGTAGGCAATCGCATAGAAGTTGGTATTGCTGCGGGTGTAGAATTACATCTAAGTAACGACACCAGAAGAGTAAAATGGTCGAACCTACTAAAGAAAGAGGATCAGTTGGAGGCCATCAATAATTTGGTGACAAAGGCGACCACAGACCTCCAAAATTGTCTTGAGTAACAGGAAAATGAGTCCAGTGTTACTTCTGCTCATATTGAACTTTTTAATAAGCTCAAGGGCTTTTTTACATCTAACATAGGAAAAACAAAAAACTCTGCATAAGGCATCGGCTCACTCATGGTATGGGAAAACATGTAGGGTGGCATTTAAAGTATTAGCTATGGCGATAAGATCCAAGAACAGGGACAGGATCCACGATGCACGGGTGGAGTATAAGTTAGCGCAACACCAAGCGAAAAAGGAATGGGACGAGGGACATTGGAAAGAGCTGTATTGTACTAGCCAAGACAGGAACATGGTTGGATTTTGGCACTTGGTTAAGTGGGGTAAGGGAAAGCCAAGCCAACCGCCGAACAACCAGGTCGCTCCCGAACTCTGGGTTTCGCACTTTAAGACACAGTTTGCCAATGATGCCCGAGAATGTGAATTATCCCAGGGTCCTTTGATTACCCAAGCTGGTAATCCTGCCTGCACTTTACCAAGCAGGAAGTTAATACTGTACCAAGTGGCAGAGTGCCCAGGCTCGATTGTGTTCCTGCTGACCTGTTCTTGTATAATAAGGCTCTGTGGGTAACATACATACAGATCTTAGTGAATGCCATTTCAAAGGGTTCTCCAATCCCTGAGTCATGGATGGGTGCGGAGATTATACCAATTTTTAAAAAGGGGGACAGATCGGATCCTGGTAACTACAGGCCTATTAGTTTAATCGACTGCATCCAGAAGGTGACAGCCAGGCTTGTGTTAAGTAGAATCCAGGGTTGAATTGACGAGTTTGACATCCTTTCACCTTTACAGGCCGGGTTTCGCTCACATCAGAGCACAATAGACCAGGTTTTTAGACTTGTTTTAATTTATTGGCGTGTGGTGATTCTTAATGGAGTTAGAATATATGCCGCTTTAGTAGACTAAAAGTCGGCTTGTGATCTAGTCCCACGAGGCAAGTTGTGGAGTGTCCTTGCAGAAAAGGGAATGCCCTTGGACCTGCTGGCTTTTTTAATCAAACTTCACGACGCAAACTTTGCTCAAGTTCGCTGGGGTCAGCAAGGTCAAGTGACAGATAGATTCCCGATCGCTAGAGGGGTTCGACAGGGGTGTGTACTGGCACCAATTTTCTCTTTATATTAACAGGGTGACCCAGTACTTCATGGACCATACTACTGATGCTCCAACTATACATGGCAGGAAGATACCCCTTTTAATGTGTGCCGACGACACCCTGTTAATTTAAAAAACCCAACAAGGCCTGCTGAAGGCGATAGGGAGATTTGAGATGTTCTGTCAGGATTATGGTCTCGAAATTAACATAGACAAGACCAAGTTCATGGTGCTACACAAACAAAAAACTGTAAGAGGGAGAGTCAGCATGAACGATGTTACACTTGAGCAGACCCATGTTTTTAAGTATCTTGGCATCACACTAGGCTCAATTGGAATCCACACTTGGATCAGCTGTTGCTTACACGCACAACTCTGTGCTCTGCTGAAAGAACACTGTTTATCCTTTACGGAGCCGATTGCCCCTGTGCTAAAAATCTATAACGCATCTTCGGTTTTATACGGGGCTGAATTATGGGGTTTTAGCAACCTAGCGGCACTTACGACCTCGCACAAAATAAATTTATGAGGGGTATAACAGGTTTGCCTCAATCTACGCCACTAATACCACTCTATTAGGATTTGGGAAGCCAGTTTTTAGGGTATGTGGCACGCTTCAGACCAGTGGCCTACTGGAGGAGGCTCTGGGTTACCCCCAAGCTCGCCCAGTATGCACAAGCCCTACTTGAGATCAGGGACGCCGATAGTGTGGGCAACATTTCATGGTTGAGGCAGGTAAAGGCCACTTATACTGACATGGGCCTTAATTGGCTGTAGCAAAATCCCACAAATATTGCATTTCCATCTCGAAAGGATTTGAGGGGGCTATACTGGAACATGGTCACTATGAAACTATTTATGTCTCTGATGAGTCCCTCACTGTCAAGAGACTTTCTAGAGACCAAACATGTATCTGACTATGAAGGGTGCTGGGACCTTATTACGGTATCCAGTGATAGGAAATGGTACCACCAATTTAGGATAGGTACCCTTCCTATTAAATCATTCACTGGTAAATGGGGTACAGGTTCCTGCACGGAATGTCCATTTTGCCCGACACAGAAACAATAGCTCATATTTATCTGTTTGCCCCGTTGTTAGATTTGGGGGTCTCTGGTTGGCACAGGTAGGTACTTGTGACAAGCAGGGACCCTCTCCTCTAGTCAGGACAAGGGGGATTACACTCCTAAAATAACCCCTGCTCACCCTCTAGGTTGCGTGGCGCGAACAGTCAAGGCTTATTTCAGAGGCGTTGTAAGTTAAGCAGTTGTGACCACATACAGTAACCCAGTGACAACACTACAAATGGACACCACACAGGTTATACATCAAAAATAAGTATACTTTATATATAGTTACCACAAGATCATAAACGACAAAAATACACACTATGATT